>NC_134880.1:31061784-31383034 GCF_041734735.1 Babylonia areolata
TTTGTAAAGGCTACCTAGTAAGATATAGGAAGACATATTTAGAAACAAAACGAAGTGCAAGGGACTTGTGAACAACTTTTATTCTCATAAAATTATAAAAATGTTAATCGTTTCGGAAAAATCATGGCTTTTGTAAGTTTCATCAAAAATTACGCAACACGACAAAATGCTCAGTTTGTCCAAGTCGGTATAATGTTCTGCCTTAAAGGTTGTAAATATACAGGTAACCGCTAAACAACCAGATGTAGAATAGCACGCTAAAAAAAATTTGAGCAGAAATAGATGAAAGTCAAAGTAAAAGATATTGCATTTTGACCATGGGCACACATGCAAACTGGGGGAGGGGCAAAACAGAGACAGTACTTGAAGAGCTAAATCTATTAACGGTAAATCAAACAGGAACCATTGTTTTTATCATCTGATATGTGAAATTATCGCACATTCTTATGATATAGGGATTAACATAAAGAAAGTAAAATCTATATTTTTCCTATGTTTGTGTCTGTTTCAGACGGCGTCAGAGGGCAGTACTGACCACCAGAAGTACTTCTGATTGATAAGGACCCAGTTCCATCATGGCAGAAGCTCCGCCTGAAGGAAGACCCGGATTAAAGTCTTCAGCTGACCAGTGTATCATCCACCAACAGACTTACAAATGTGATGAAAATGAGTCTGGTTTCTCCAAATTCATTCCAATCATGGGAAACTTTGCTTGAAGCGGCTAAAATATGGAATCATGCACCTGTGCTGGATGCTGCCAAGTAGTTGGTATGGAAGTACCAAAAATAAAATGCCATAGGTACTGCAGAACTGTCTTCACTATGAAACATAAAGTGAACAGCCTGAAAAGAAAAGCAGAGGAACCAGTTCAACCACGTGAGGAAGCCTCGCAAAGCGGCAAAGTCGAGGACCATCTTCTACTTCAAGGGTTCTTCCAAAACAATGTATATTTTGTGAAAAGTCTTCGAAGTATTTGAAAAAATCCAACACAAGAGAACAGTTAATACAGGCAAAAGAACTTCGTGTGGATAAAACCCTACGTGGCATTGCTCCTGGGAAGAATCACTCTCTTGTTGATGGAATCTGCTATCTTTTGTAGACAGAGTGCTGTGTCGTTCTCTTCAAGCTGTTCATATGATACTCCATGTCCTAGTCTGTTCAACGTTCTGATCAGCTCCAATTTTCATGTAAGACTTTTCAGACCATATTACAAAAGGATGTGTTTTGGAGTCTTCTGTTGACCATGACTTACAGCAAACACAATGTCTTGGTTAAACGAGTCGATGAGGATTCGATTCCTGGTTGATGGGTTCTCGTTGTTTGGATCACCAGTAATGAGTGCCAGAAGGCAGCGTTCCAGATCAGCGGGTCCAACAGACTCCATTGTGTCTGAGGGGTTGATAGGCCATGGTGACTTGTTCTGCGAATTTTTCACAGCTTGTCGAAGATGCAGAGATGCTTTATCCAACACGTTGTCAATCGATGAGCTGTCTGATTTCCACAAGGCCAGCTGTATTTTGAGTGCCTGATACATTCGGCCAAGTTCGTGGGGAGTGAGAGTGACTGGCATCACTAAAATCTTTCCATTTTCATCTGGAAACATAATCAACTCCTCATCAAATCTAATATCAAGCTTTCTACGGATGTGTCTAGTTGTGGAATCTTTGACGTCTTTGATACCATTCACTGACATGAACATCTTCAACTTCTCAGTAAGAGACACTAGAGGAATGACGTCTGGCTGTGCCATTAGTTCTTTGATGTGCTTGAAAAGCAAGGCATACGATGCATCTTCTGCGTTCTGATATGTCCTTTCTTTGTCATCTAGCATTTCCTCATCAGCCTCTTTCTGAGTTGGCAGCCTGTCTTTACATGCTTCTTTAGTGTATAATCTGAAGCATGTCCGACGGTATTGTACCTCAGCTGTTACCACGTCTCTGCTTGTCACTGCAGTTATTTTGGTGTCACATTTTTTCACAGCAATGTCACGTAGGGTTTTATCCACACGAAGTTCTTTTGCCTGTTCTCTTGTGTATATAGATTTTACTTTCTTTATGTTAATCCCTGTATCATAAGAATGTGTGATAATTTCACATATCAAATGATAAAAACAAAGGTTGGTGTTTGATTTACCTTTGATAAGATTTTGCTCAAGTATTGTCTCTGTTTTGCCCCTCCCCCAGTTTGCATGTGTGCCCATGGTCAAAACTGATGCAATATCTTTTACTTTGACTTTCATCTATTTCTGCTCAAATTTTCTTTAGCGTGTTATTCTACATCTGGTTGTTTAGCAGTTACCTGTATATTTACATCTACAACCATTTAGGCAGAGCATTACACCCACTTGGACAAACTGAGCATTTTGTCGTGTTGCGTAATTTTTGATGAAACTCACAAAAGCCATGTTTTTTTCCGAAACGATTAACATTTTTATAGTTTTATGAGAATACACGTTGTTCACAAGTCCCTTGCGCTTCGTTTTGCTTCTAAATATGTCTTCCTATATCTTACTAGGTAGCCTTTACAAAAGACGAAGTGCCGCATTTTGTGTGAATTTTGTCATGAAATCCTCATAACGGCACTATCATTTCATGAACGAAATAATATTTTGAGAAATGTATAGGAACAAAAGTTGTTTTGCGTGCTATTCTACATCTTCTTGTTTAGTAGTACTTTCTTCTTTGCAACCATTTAGGCAGAGCAGAACATAAACTGAGAATTTTGTCATGTTGCGTAATTTTTGATGACTCTCACAAAAGTGATCACTTTTCCGAAACGATCAACATTTTGATAGTATTATGAGAATAAAAGTTGTTCACAAGTCCCATGCGCTTCGTTTTCCTTCATAAAGTGTCTTCGTATATCTAACGATTTAGCTTTGACAAAAGACGACATGCCGAATTTTGTGTGAATGTCATGAAATCCTCAAAACGCCACTATATTTCACGAACAAATAATAATTTGATATACTTATAAGAACAAATGTTGTTTAGTATGCTATTATACATCTTTCTTGTTCAATAATGATTTTTCTTGTTCAATAATGATTTTTCTATCTTCAATGGTTTAGGCTCTGGGAGAACAGAGCTTGATCACAGTGCGCGTTCTCGACGCGGTAGGGTGGGGTTAGAAATCACGTGATAACAGGCAGAAAGCTGCCACTTTCACAACATTATCATGATTTTCTGACATCTAGGGACATAGACGATTCCAAAAATATATGATAACACTTGCCACTATGAGTGGTACCGACCCCCTTAATTTGAGGGGCTGGGTGAAGGACTCTCTCTCTCTCTCTCTCTCTCTCTCTCTCTCCCTTCCTCTCCCTCTTTCCCTTTCAGCCTGACTGTGACCAGCGACTAGCTGTACTGTCGGGCAGCGAGTTGGTGTGAAGAGACTGACAGGACGATCGATGGAAACAGTGTTCCGAGACATAACGGAACTTTCTGGGACAGTGGATGGGGTATGGGGAGGGAGGGGGGGGGGGGGGGGGTAGAGGGGGTAAAAGAAGCGCGTGGCTAAGATACAGTCTCTGTGTGTTTCTGTGTGGGGTGGGTGGGTGCGTACGCTCATGTAATTGCAGGACAGCGAGAAAGACAAAACGAAACGAAATGAATCGAAATTAATTTTATTATAACAATAGTGGCCATATCCCGAGGCCGTCCTACACGTGGCAGTATCTGCACCTATGGGACTGTGAGCGTCGGTAGGCGAGAGAGTGGGGAAGGGACTGCACAACTCCTCCTCACTAAAAAATGTCACCTGTGCTGGTCAGGCAATCAGGCTAATGTCGGATGGTCATTAAGGAGAAGCGTGAGCGAAGGAAGCAGGGATCAACTTCTGGAGACGTTTTCCCTTGCAACACCTATGGGAAGTGCTGCGCATCCAGAATCGGCCTCTTCTCCCATATGAGGACACACACCGACAGATGAGCCTACCTGCCTACTCATCCGTCGGACCGACGGGAGACTCCATCAGTGGCCATCGGGTGGAGGGAGCGGGGTGTATGAAAGGAAAAGCAAAACTGAAATCAAATCGTTCCGGGTAGATGATAGACAGACAGACAGGCAGACAGACAGACAGACAGACAGACAGATAGATAGATAGATAGATAGATGTAGAGAGAGGGGCAGTCTCACAGACTCGCAAAGAGACATAGTGGAGGGGAAATGGCATGACCACATTATTAATAAACAATAGAATATGTGAATAGTAATATATGACATAATACATATCCGCTGATTTTCCATTCGAACGCATGATACGTGTTTGCTTGTTTGTTTTGAAGGGACTTGGGGGGGTTGTTTGTTTGTTTTTGGTTTTGGTTTTTTGGTTTTGTTGTTGTTGGTGGTGTTTTTTGTTGTTGTTGCTGTTTTGTTTTGATTTTTAACAGATTGTGATTAAGAGTGGATACTATTTCCTTTCACAAGCAACCCTATAAGCCCACGATTTCTCGCACTTTGAGAGAAATCGTGGGATTACGAGTGAGGTCGTTCCCCTCCCACGTTTTCTCTCAATTGCGAGAAATCGTGTTGGGTGGGTGGGGAGTGGCAGGGGGTACCCCACGATTTCTCACAATGTGTGAGAAAGCGTGGGAAGTCCTCTTATTTTTATCAAAAATGTTTCCTTTATTATCAGAGTTGTGAGAAAGCGTGGGAAGTCCCCTTATTTTTATCAAAAATGTTTCCTTTATCATCAGAGTTGTGAGAAAGTGTGGGAAGTCCCCTTATTTGTATCAAAAATGTTTCCTTTATTATCAGAGTTGTGAGAAAGCGTGGGAAGTCCCCTTATTTTTATCAGAAATGTTTCCTTTATTATCAGAGTTGTGAGAAAGCGTGGGAAGTCCCCTTATTTTTATCAAAAATGTTTCCTTTATTATCAGAGTTGCTTTCTTCTCTTTTCCCCATGCAAGTGGGAAAAGTGGAGGCAACGACGACGACAGTAATAATAATAATAATAATAATAACAAGAGAGGCAAAGCCTTCAAGACTCACTTGTAATACACTTTTAAAAAATATATAATCGTTAAAATGTGTTCTGTATTTGTTGTTATAAAGCTTCGGGTTGAAAAAAAAAACACAAAAAACAAGAGAGGCAAGGCCTTCAAGACTCACTTGTAGTACACTTTTTTTTTTTTTATCTAATCGTTAAACTGTGTTCTGTATTTGTTGTTATAAAGCTTCGGGTTAAAAAAAGAAAAAAAAAAAGTCCTGACTGAGTTTCGAACCCCGCGTTTTCGGGTGATAAGAAACTGTCTTACCCATTACACTATCGTGGCTCCTTATAAGGGCGATAAATCGATTGCGGTATTCGCAGTGAGAGCGCTGTTTAAATCATATTATTCTGGTGTATCATGGGCATTCAAAAAATCTTTAAGGGCAATTAAAAATTATTTTTAAGTCCGCGGTAAAGGAGACGTGGCTATCGCCGCAATCACACTGCAACATTTAGCCGTTTTCTCTGGTTCTAGATAGATGTACAAGTTTAGTTACACTAGCCGGGAATGTAGTACGACACGGTCGATTCAATTTCTCTTTTATGTTCATTCTAGTTTTATAGTTTTCAAGTTGATATGAACATTAAGTATTTTGTTAAACTAATAACATGTAGATCCAAGTACAAGTACTTCCTAAACGTCGTATGAAGTGAAAAGAACTTCATTTTGAGAAAAGTCAAGACTGGACATTTTTACGTTTCATCAAGGATATTAACTCTCATGGTTTATTATTTTTAACTGTGAATTCTGACTGATTTTGTAATATTTTTTATGGCAGTTTGGGGTATAATCCAGTAAGTGTTGAGGCGTTCACAAATCTTTCTCAGAATAAGTATTTAACGGTCTCCTTCTCCAACTTTCCATCACATGTTATCGTGTATTGTTGATTGAACATAGGATTGAACGGGCAGGTCAACAACTTGAAACAAAACGGCATCCTTCGTTCGCGAGGAATATGAGCACGCACTTTGAATACGTATAAATATGTGTACGCAATTGATTTTTGCCCATGACCTTCAGGGCTCAGCCGATAGATCTATAACGTCCACTAGTAGTATTGATTTTAGTATTTTTCGAAAAAGACCGCTTGGGCGAATGAACATAGTGAAAGCCCTGTTCTGACACTGAGAGTGAAACACACAAGCTTTTTTATGTATTAACCCCCCTAGCATTAATTACAAATTTTGACAGTCGGAAAATCCATCTGAAAAACGGGAGACCAGCGACAGTGATAACATTCAAACTTCATGACCTTCCAGAAAAACTAAGCTTTGAAAATGTCCATTTAAAAATATATCCCTATTGTTCTCCAGTCGTAAGAGGTACTTTTTGTCAATTGTTACATCACACTAAAAAATATTGTTCCAGCAATACTCATCGATGCAGCAGATGTGGACAGTCGTCTCATTCTCGAGACAAATGTACTGCTGAAAGGTTTTGTTGGAACTGCAAGGGAGACCATTCAGCTGCTTTCCATGGATGTCCGGCCAAAATCGTCGCAAGAGAAGCGAATAAACTGAAATCTAAAACTTACATTTCATTTCAAGAAGCACTTCGGCAGGCAAGGTTGAATACGAATCAAAATGTGTGCGAAAAAAAGAAATCATATGCAGAAGTTGTTAAAGCTTATCATAAACTGTGTTCCAAGTCTACACAGACAGATGTACATTATGACAGTGTGTCAACACAGACTGAGGTCTTTGATGGAAAATTAATGTTGAAAAATGTATATGATGATTACACGGTATCATCAGAACGTAAAACTTCCGGTCTACATGACGTCCATTTGTCATCTGCAACAAAACCTGATCTTCACGACAACCACCTGCCATCATCATCTGAGGAGACATTACCTATTCTACATGACGACCACCCGACATTGTCACCTAAGGAGACATCATCTGGTTTGCAAGACGGTCATCTGACATTGTCATCGGAGGAGACATCACTTGATCTACATGAATACCTTCTGAAATCGTCATCAGAGGAGCCATCACCTGTTCTCCACAATGACCATATGACATCATCATCTGAAAATGCTTCACGTGTTCTACACGATGACCACCTGACGTCGTCATCTGTAAAGACATCATCGGGTATACATGAAAGCCTTCCAACAGCATCACCTCAGCAGACATTACATAATCTACATGACGACCACCTGACGGCGCCAACTGGGGAGACAACTCCTGATACACATGACCACCACCTGCCGTCATCATCAGAACAGTCATCACTTAGTCCACATGAATACATAACATCACGATCTAAGCAGTCATCACCTAGTCTGCATGACGACCACCAGACGTCGCCATCTGGGGAGACAACACCTGGACTGTATGACTACCAGAGGTCGTCATCAGCGGAGACAACGACTGGTCTATATGAAGACCTTTTTACGTTGTCATCCGAGGAGATGAAACTACAGCTTGTTAACTACCTAACATTGCATCAAATCAGTCATCACATTGTCTACACGAAGAACACCTCATCACCTTGTATTTTGATAGTATAAGGCCCTTTATCTATCATTATCTTAGTTTTAAATTCGGTTATCTCATTATCTAATGATATTTTTTTCTACGATTCATTCTAGCTGATAAATGACTAAGAAGTTGCGAATAACATGTAGGAATCTATCAGTCTTGCAGTGGAACTCCCGCTCTTTGAGTACAAATATTGATAATCTGCGTGCTTACCTTTTTGAAAATTCTCATCATATTCTCCTTTTTCAGTCATTGAATGTTACTAAAAATAAGTTACCGAATCTGAAAGGTTATTATTATCCTCTAGTTTATCATATAAGCGAGGATTCTGACAAGATTAGTACAGCTATTTACGTACAATGTGGTGTGAATTACGCAAGTGTCCATCCATCTCCTATTTCAAACTATACTGAAAAGATGTCAGCTACGTTTGTAAAATTGCATGTCTCTAATAATCAAATCATACATTTTGCGTCAGTCTACTATCCCAAAGGTCCAAGTAAGCAAAATACAAATTGGTTGCGAACATTAAATTGCTCAAAAGAAAGATGGATCGTCGGGGGAGATTTTAATTCCCATGCTCCCTTCTGGGATAGTGATTGTCAAATAATATCTCATCCTGACTTTGTTGAAAATATTGTTGATTCATCTTTGCATTTACTTAACGATGGGAGGATTACACGTATCCCAGATGTGGCTCATCATAGAGCATCGGCACTTGACCTAACCTTCATATCACCATCTCTAGCTTTAACAGTACAGTGGGATACTGGGGATGATCCACTAGGCAGTGATCATGTGCCAATCACACTGTCTTTTAAGGATTGTAATATATCTAAATACAGCGGAGAAGACGAAATCCCAAAATTCAATTACAAATATGCAAACTGGGAAACATTTCAAAACTATCTTACGAACATTTCTGAAAGTGAAATTTTTTGTGAGGATTTAAATGTTTTTTATAACAACTTTCAAAAATCAATTATTGGAGCTGCTGAAATAGCAATTCCCAAAAAAGGTTCAAAGAGGAGTGACATTTTTTCTGGAAATGTTTGGTGGAATGATGCATGTGCGGAGGCTGTAAATACAAAGAAACTAGCATACCTAACATGGTTGAAACTCAGAAAAGTACGTGATGAAGATGTAAAAGAAGCCGCTCATAAAGAAATGTGTTACACAAAAATCAAGGCGAATAGAATCATAGCCCGAGAAAAAAGACAATACTGGTCACAATTCTGTTTGAATGAAGTATCTGACCATAAGGATATGAAGAAAGTGTGGGCCAAAATGAAAGAAATGAAATCAGGCATTGTTCTCCAAGACTATCCTATTAAAACAAAAGATAAAGAGTTTCTGTCCCCTCAAGAGAAGGCTGAAGAATTTGTTTGTATGTATTCTAAAACAGGCAGTGTAGATAGTTTGTCAACTAAACAAAAGACTTTAAGAGAGGAAGAAGAAATCAGTGACAAATATAGAGATCCTACCCCACAAAATGATAATACAATCAATTCGGCAATAACTTTACATGAGGTAAAGAACGCTATTCATTTGTTGAGTAACAAAAATGTGTCAGTTGGTAAGGATGTAGTATCTTACACCATGTTAAACCATTTGCCAGAAAACTGGTTGATTATATTACATACATTATTTCAAAAGTGCTGGGAATGTGGACAAATCCCTGAGGTATGGAAAACTTCCATTGTAACTCCTGTATTAAAACAGAGTAAACCTCGAACAGAAGCTTCGAGTTATAGACCTATTTCGGTTACCTCCCACGTTGGGAAAGTCATGGAGAAAATTGTAAATATTAGAATGGTGTATTTCTGTGACAAAAATAACATAATTCCATCAGCTCAAACTGGATTCCGGAAAGGAAGATCTACAATTGATCATCTGACCCGTCTCACTACCCAAATTAAAAAACAGTTTTCTAAGCGAAAAAGTATCCTTGCGTCCTTCTTCGATCTTACTAAAGCTTATGACCGAGTGTGGCATAGCAGACTGTTATTTAAGCTGAAACAAATTGGTCTGTCGGGTCATGTTTATGACTATGTTAAATCCTTTTTAAGTGGGAGATATATAGTGGCAAAAGTGGGAGTAACTTTATCAACCTCTAGGCCTATAAACATGGGAATCCCGCAGGGTTCCATTATTTCTCCATTGTTGTTCAACATTATGCTTTATGATTTACATACATGTTTTTCATCATCTACCAAGCTGGCTCAATATGCTGATGATATTGCTATATGGATTCAGACATCCTTGAGGAAAAGGACAAGCCTACATTACATAAATTATGTACAGAAACATTTTCAGGGTGAACTCGATAGACTGAGTAGCTATATGCAATCTAATGGTTTTGAGTTTTCTGTAGAAAAAACACATTTGATCCTCTTTAATAATGGTTATAATCCCAGCAAACTACCACGTTTTTTTTTAGGAGGACGTGAAATATTTTTCAAGTCGGAAATCAAATTTCTTGGGATCCTATTTACTTCAAAACTAAACTGGAAGAAACACATTGATTCAATGGTGACTAAAGCAGTTAAAAGTTTAAATTTCTTAAAAATTGTAAGTCACTCTCCTTGGGGACAAGACTCCAAAATTCTTTTACATTTAGCGACATCTCTCGTAAGATCAAGATTGACCTACGGTCAAGAAATTTTCTTTTCTGCCCCGCCGACGTTCCTAAAGAAGCTGCGGATAATTGACAGTAAAGCTGTGAAACTGGCTTTAGGGGTACCTGTGCATACTAAGACCTCAGAAGCCTATAAGCTTGCGGGTATTCTACCACTAGATGAAATCAGAAAATTAAGTTCTGCTAAATATATTGTGAGATGTACAGCAGTGGATGATTTTGAGGAATTAAATATTAGGTCTGATATTGATTTTCCAAAAAATGCACAAAATAATTCAAATCTACAAACCATTCGCACATATGTGTCAGATATTTTAAATTCTTCAGACATTGATTTGCATGATATGGCACCTCGTGTTCTGGTGCCACCTGTCCCTCCCTGGGAGTTAACAAAAGCAAACGTCAACATATGTGCTTCTGACACAACAAAAGGAGAATCTCCACATATAATAGCAGCATCTGTCAGAATTGAATTAGAAGAAAATTTTGATTATCATTTAAAAGTTTACACTGATGGCTCGGTCCTGGATGATAGCAGTGCAGGATCTGCTTTTGTCATTCCTGACCTAAAAACAGAAAAATCATATTATTTAGGTAAGGGACATTCAATTTTTACAGCTGAATTGGTGGCCATCCTTATGGCTTTAAATCATCTTGTTGATATACCAATCATAATAAGTAATATCCTATTTTGTGTTGATTCTCAATCTGTCTTAAAAGGTTTGCTCCTTTTTGAGAATAATCAAAGAGAAGATTTATTTTTTGAAATTAGGTATTTATTGCACTCCCTATTTGTGAAGGGTACAAATGTTGATTTTTGTTGGATACCATCCCACACTGGATTCCGTTATAACGACCAAGCAGATAGGGCAGCAAAAAGGGGAGCAAAAAATCATATAGATAGTATAAAAGTATATTGCCCATTGTCATACAAGGAAATAAGCAATATACTAGAAAGAGACTTTTATAGGTGCTTGAATTCAAGTCTAAAACCTCGTCAGTTGACTCTCTCAGACTTTGGTCCGATTCGCAGACCAATTCTGAGCTTAGCTCTCAGACTATTATCAAATTCATTACGGACCAAGTATTGTTCTAATTTCAAGTGTATATGCTTTAATAACCTGACAATTGAGCATATAATTTTTCACTGTAGCTTGATGAAGCCTTTTGTACACGAAAGTGTGTCTTCACAAGTGACCGAGAACGTTGATGTTTTTGACTTTTTGCATTCATTATCAGTTGTTTCGCTTGTCAGTTTAACGACTTCTCTTTTACGAAGTCCTTTAAGTAATTTCCTGTAACTGTATTTAGAGGGGGTTTTTTTTGTTTGTTTGTTTGTTTGTTTTGTTTTTCTTTCAAATTTCACCCACATTTTTACCCTCATTTGCCCAGTTTCCCCAAACCCTCCATTCATCCACATCTCCCACCCCTTCTAACCGATAATACTCAGATGTATTCATAATTACTTTTACAAAATGTCTTCAATCACCGATATGTGTGACGGGACATTAAATAAAAATTCCTTCCTACAGATTAATTTCCGTTTTTTACTATCTGCACCAAAGGCATGCAAAATAAATATAACTTCCATGCTTAGCAAAAGTAGTTCCTGTTTGAACAATAAATGATAAAAATGACTGCTCTTGTTGTTGTGTCAGAACATCAGATCAAAGTGCCAAGTTTAGAGAATAAAAAAATATAAATATAAAAGTAAATTCAGTTTGCATATAATTTGGCTTCTTTTTTTTTCTTTTTTTTTGTGCCCATCACAGAGGTGCAATATTGTTTTAAACAGGATGACTGGAAAGAACTGAATTTTTCCTATTTTAATGCCAAATTTGGTGTTAACTGACAAAGTATTTGCAGAGAAAATGGCAATGTTAAAGTTTACCACGGACACACACACACACACACACACACACACACACACACACACACACACACACACACAGAGAGAGAGAGAGAACCGAACACCGGGTTAAAACATGGACTCACTTTGTTTACACAAGTGAGCCAAAAAGAAGAAGAATGATATTAATAAGAATATTATCAATAACAATGGATACTCGTATAACACACTATCCTAAAATCTTATCTAGGTGCATTAAAAAAACACTTTTGTTTACATAACACATTGCATTAATATTACGTACATACACCAAAATGTGACTAACAAACTAAACACACACACACACACACACACACACACACTTACACACAATGGATTCATACATTTAACATACATATGTACATAGCAGCTACCCTCCACACATACGCACACATAGGCACGCAAAAACACACATATACACAAACAGACGCGCGCGGGGGCGCGTGAACACACACACGCGCGCGCGCGCTCGTGCGCTTGTATGTACGTACGCATACACATGTATACACACAAAATCAAGCACAGGTCACGCAAAGAAAGTGAACCTGCCACAACTGAATTTACTGCTGAGGGAAGAGGTGTTTTTAGACCCGATTTGAAACACTACGAGCTTGCGCGCTCAAAAGGATTTGAGGAAGAAGCTTTCAGAAATCCGGGGTGTTGGGAAAGGACAGTCCAGGTATTAAACATTTCATGAACAGCAGCTTTTGGCCCAATGGCCCGTGTCCAATGGACACACTCTTGGATGAGACACTGATGTTTCGAAATGACAGTGACAAGACTCCTCCTCTCCCCACCATCCCATTCTCCTCCCTCCCACCCATCCCCTTCTCAATACAGGTTACTGAGAAACACCACAGAGACAAACAGATACACAAATATAAACAAAGGTCTCAAAAGCTTTGTGTCAAAGGTCAGTAATTCATTAACAATTATTACTTTCTACTTTTTGTAAAGGTTTGTCGGGTCAAAGGACATTGATGTTTCTTCCTTCAAGCTTGTGAATACACACAACAAAAATGTAACAGTGGTTCTCCGTCTGACATCCTCCCCATCAGTCTCTTTCACCTCATCGAACGTCTCCCTTAGTGCAGCCTCTCAAGTACAGAAACTTGATGACCGCTCTGCATTTAGCTGGCTCCATTATCACACCTTACTCCACCATAGCACCTGTAGAAGAGAAACTGTTATGAGTTCATAGATGCTAATTACCACGTAACTAGAGAGATATGTATTATTATACACGTAAAGTCTCCTACAATAACCGGAATTCAGAGGAAATCTTTAATGTACATCTCCCGCGACACAGAATCAAAGGTTTTCCTGGAGTCAACAAAAGCGCGAAATGATTTTTTTCCTCTGCTGTTTGAATATCAATAAGTTCTTTCAACACAAAACATTGTCAACAGTACAATGGTTCTTTCGAAACCCAGTTTGATTATTCTGTAATACTATGTTACCTTCAATGAATCCAGTAAGCCTTTTTGAGTCTTACTTGTAAATGATTTGCTAAGACAAGTTAGATGTGTCCTCTGTTATTATCACAGTCGTTTTTGTTCTCTTTTCCTGTATAAATTGGTTTAATCATACCAGTTACCCGTTCTTCTGGTACATCGCCTGAATCAATTACTTTATTTAACAATTTATGAAATATGACTGCATATTCTGTCTACTGTGTTTTCGATATTCATTGTGTATCATATCATACCAGCAGATTTTCTGTTTCTCAAAATATTTAACAGTTCTTTTAACGTCATCGACTGATATTGGAGCATTAAATTAAGGAAGTCAGTGTCACAGTTCAGATCACTGGTAACCGGTGGATTCTCATCTTTTTTCTTCTCTTTCAGTATAAAACTTTGCTGTTTGAAGTACTCTAACAAAGTTTTCAAATCTGTTGGACAATGTAGCTTTGTGTGGTCTTTCAATCGAACCCAACAGCTTTTGCAATCATAAGATCCCATTTGTTTTAATTCCTTGTGCATCTTCTTATTCATTTGTCCAGCACTGGTTCGTAATGTTTTCTTACATTCCTTACTTGTCTCTCCAAGCCTGATTCTGTTTAGTACGATATCAAATTGTTTAACCGTTCCCTTAGCCCGAAAATACACAGCTCGTTTTCGTCGATAAGCGTCATTGCTTCATTAGACCATGATTGTTTCTTCTTTTTCAGCTTCGAAAGAGAAGACATGATTTCAACAGTCACCATAGGCTTTGTAGCAGCTTCAGAAAGCACTTTTTGCTATCTTTTTATTGGCCTCCTAAAGTGTAGAATAGTCAATAAACTCGTTCGAAGATTTTATATTAACACTTAACAATACTTCTTTTGACCTTTCACAGTTAGTGTTCTCCGTTTCTTAGTTTTCTCAGTGTGATTATTAGGAGCGCAATTTTTTTGACAAGACTCACTGGTACTGAATGTGAATTACCTGATACAACCAATGACACATGATTATGCACCTCAAATACAAGGCATTATAGCCAATTGAAATTTCGAGGCAGTGTTAACAGTCAATAAATTTACAAGCTAAAACTGGCTTTGGTGGCAATGATTTAAAGTGTGTGCATTGAAAGGTCAGAGTTGCGAAAGTGTGTGCATTGAAAGGTCAGAGTTGTTAAAGTGTGTGCATTGAAAGGTCAGAGTTGTTAAAGTGTGTGCATTGAAAGGTCAGAGTTGTTAAAGTATGTCCATTGAAAGGTCAGAGTTGTTAAAGTGTGTGCATTGAAAGGTCAGAGTTGTTAAAGTATGTGCATTGAAAGGTCAGAGTTAAAGTGTGTGCATTGAAAGGTCAGAGTTGTTAACGTGTGTGCATTGAAAGGTCAGAGTTAAAGTGTGTGCATTGAAAGGTCAGAGTTAAAGTGTGTGCATTGAAAGGTCAGAGTTGTTAATGTGTGTGCATTGAAAGGTCAGATTTGTTAAAGTGTGTGCATTGAGAGGTCAGAGTTAAAGTGTGTGCATTGAAAGGTCAGATTTGTTAAAGTGTGTGCATTGAAAGGTCAGAGTTAAAGTGTGTGCATTGAAAGGTCAGAGTTAAAGTGTGCGCATTGAAAGGTCAGACTTGTTAACGTGTGTGCATTGAAAGGTCAGAGTTATAAAGTGTGTGCATTGAAAGGTCAGATTAGTTAAAGTGTGTGCATTGAAAGGTCAGAGTTAAAGTGTGCGCATTGAAAGGTCAGAGTTGTTAAAGTGTGTGCATTGAAAGGTCAGAGTTAAAGTGTGTGCATTGAAAGGTCAGAGTTGTTAAAGTGTGTGCACTGAAAGGTCAGAGTTGTTAAAGTGTGTGCATTGAAAGGTCAGAGTTAAAGTGTGCGCATTGAAAGGTCAGAGTTGCGGACATTGAGGGACTAAATCCAAAAGGGGGCATTATAGCTCTCTCCTACTTCGCCGAGTGAAAGAAATGGCCTTTCAGGCCTACCGTGGTGTTCACTCCTCAACATTGACCGATACCTTTTCTCATGACCCGATCAGACGCATATATATATCGTGTGGAGTTTACAGTGGGTTTGCTGCTAAAACTTTGCGGAAAGACATTGCAAAATGGTCAAGATTTAGCGATTGCATTTCACAAGATATGGGCTGGCCAAGAAAAACAACAACAACAACAACAACAACAACAACGATACCCCCATCCCCGTCCAAACATTTTTTAAAGAAAAAAAAGCAAAAGAAAGAAAAAAATCACACGTTTGGCAAGAACAGACTGCATAAAACACTGGCACCTCACATGCAACACTGTGCATGTATATATGCGCTTGCACACACACACACACACACACACACACAGAGATAGAGAGAGAGAGACGTTTGAGGAATAACGGGTAGTAAGAAACGGAGGACGGGAACAGTAAATATCTGACCGTCAAACACAACAAATCGGTTCCACTGTATTCTCTCTTGAAAAAACATTGGTCATTCTTACATGACTGAATTTTCCTCACGTGGACAAGACTCTGCACAAGTCCTGGTAATGGCATTAATGCTCATCTATATGGTGCGAGTGATGTTCATTAAAAATTTCCACTGACTTACCTTCGTTTATTATAGGAGACTGAAATTGCACATGTGTAATACGTATATCAAAAGGCCACGTGATAATTTGCATCCGTGAACTCATGACAGTTTTTCATTTATAGACGCTATGGTGGAGTAAGGTGCGATAAGATAAGATAAGAATAACTTTATTATCTCCAACTGGAGAAATTTGGTCAGGTGCATTATCACAACATAGACAAGTAAACAACATGGGGACCATAACTGTAAAAGTCAACAACAGCTTTTACGAATATAACGAAGACACAAATGTAAAACAAATATCAAATACACCGTTTCATACATACACCCACACATTGCAGGTAATAACTAGTGTTCTTAATGTAAGAACAGAAAGAATTAAGAAACATTATTTTGAATATAATTATAAGCATAGCCTACTATACTGCACATTGATTATGATAGACAGATAAGATAAGAATAAAGATAAATTGCGGAAAACCACAACCAGATAATCAGCACACACCCGCACACACACACCCCACCCCCCACCCCACACACGCGGATTACTTGATCAAACAGGAATAATAAACATATGTTCTCAAATAAAAGCATTTCACATAATAGAATTTCACTGGATAATGAATCCAGTTGAATGCAGATCGGTCAACAAGGTTCTGTAGTTGAGAGACCGCACGCCAAGAGAGACGCTCGATGAGAAGAAAGAGACGGGAAAGATGCCTCATCGTATGACGCAGTCAAGCACTGGCATCGTCAGTTCAAGTGTGGTCGGACATCGTTGGAAACAGCTCCCATTCCCTGGCGACCGCAGTCCGCCATTGATGAAAGCACCATCCGGCAAGCGGAGGCAGCCATTTGCAATATCGTCATGTAACCGTTCGCCACCCAGCCCAAGATGTCAAGATCAGTGTGGGGTCTGTAGAAAAAAAATCATTCGTGACCATTTGCACATGCGGAAATTGTCTGCGCAATCCCATAATTATTCTCCAAGACTGCCCCCTGTATGAGAAGATGCGGCAGCAGTCCTAGCCTGGGGGTGCTGACCTCAACACCAAGCTCTGGGGGACGGTAGCCGGTCTTCACCGGACGTCCGAGTTTGTGGCATTCCTCGGACTTCGACCCTGACTGCGTAGCTGTCGAACGCAAAAGAAGGAAAGAAAGAAAGTCTGCACAATGGATTCCTCGGTTGCTCACACCTTTCCAGAAGCAGGAACTAGTCACGTGCTCCCAGGCTCTTTTGGCCATGTGCCAAGAAAACCAGGACTTGTTACACTCATCACACAGGACAAACATGGGTCCATCACTATCATTCAGAGACTAAAGCGCAGCCGGAAGCACACGATTCACCACCTCCGAAGAAGGCGCGTGTCCAATCCTCGGCGGATAAGGTCATGCTCACGGTCTCTTGCGATGGTAGATTTCCTAGCAAATAGTATCAGAATTATCAGGACATACTACACTTTAGTGCTGCAGATATTGCGGGAGGCCGAGGTGTGGCATGCTGACCAAAGTTGTCCGCCTCCTACACGACAGTGCGCCGGTTCACAACTTGCATGTTGCGCAGATGAAAGAAGGTCCTATGGCTATGAAAGCCACATGCATTTCAAGCGACAACAGCCGTACGCTGGCAAATAATTATCAGCTCTTACCTTCAGGCAAACGTTTCTGTGCTTCAAAATTTAAAACAAACAGAACTAAATGCAGCTTTATTCCAACATCAATCCAGCTATTAAATAACAATAATTGATAATCAGATACATGACTGAAAATGAGTGCCAGAGTGTATGTGCCTGGAATATGACATCTTAACTCAAAGTACTGTGAATTACATACTGTTATTATATGTCTGTGTCAACTGTTTCTGTTGTTGTTGTCTACTGTGATTATTGATTGTATGGATGGTTTACTCCAGGTTGACATCCAAATATGGTTTATCTACATACATGTTGAAAGACTGTCTGTCACAACTCACGACAATCTCGTGTGGAGTGTTTTGTGTATTGCCTTCCCCATTTACCCTCTCCCATTCGAGCATTCGTTTAGTGTGTGTTAGCTCCCGGTTGTGCGTTTTTTACGTGCAATCGGGGAGTCTCGTTTGTGTGTTTGTGTCACTGCTGAGCAGAGTTTAAAATTTCTCTGTTCTGTCAGTGACACTTCTCTAGGCTTTTCGCCCGCGGCCTTCTTGGAGGAAGGTCGTGCTTGTTTGGGGTTGGGGCTTTTTGCCCAGTTGGCACCCTCAAGTGAGGATTGTTATCCTCCGGGTGGCCATGTTCTTCTGTGTTCTGTGTGCTCCAGCTCAGAGGGAGTGCACTGCTGGACGTGTCTCGTCTTTGTTTTGGTTTTTTATTTCCAACGTCAGGGTAGTGGTACCCGGTAGGCAGGTGAGTTCGCTGTTGCATTGTTGAACTTATCTGTTGTAGTTTGTACTTGTCAGTTGGCTGTTAAGTGCTGTTTCTTTGTTCATTTGTCCTGTTCAGTTAAGATGCCAGATGTTTGATTTTGGTTATTGGGATTTGAAGGTTAATGTTAAAACAGTCAGGCTTGTATTGTTTTCCTCTGTTGTGATAATATTTTAAACATAACTTTTAAAAATAATGGTTACTGGGATTCATTAAGTATGTTAAAGTATTTCAGCCACTAACGTTTCCTTGTGAACCCCTTTACTATTATTGTAAGAATGTTTCTATTTTCGTTATGTTCACAAGATCAAACTATCATGTTTTCTAAACTATCAGTTTTTTCCCCCCAGTTTCAACGTCTTATGTACAATATCTTTCAGAAAATGTGTTGACTAGTGAATGTGAAGTAGGGAGCTGTTGAACGGAATTTTATAGTGATATTTTATAATGCTGTTTCAGTTTCGTTAAATCTTTTGTTCATCACTTTGTCTTGTGTGTTCATTGAGGGGGGGCAGGGGTAATCCTTCCAGAAGAGTAATGGAATTGATGCAGTTTGCAGCATTCCACTTCCTGTGCCATCTGTCCTTCAGCCTGTGTTGGCCGGGCAGCGTTGTCGTTCCAGCTGCTGCTGACTGCTCTTCTTGCCCTCTTCTCATCACTGTTGTCGTTTGTGCAACAGCTTCGTTTTCTTCAGTCTTCGTTGTCCACGTCATCGTTTGTCATTTTGTTTTTTGGGGTTTTTTTTTTATCTGGTGTTGTACAGAGTGTTTCAGGTTTTCTTTATCAACTGTCCTGAGTGCACAACATTCTTCAGACTGTTTTCTTTTCGCTGGACGGACGTGTCTTCCAGCTCTGTTTTTTGGTTGTTGTTTTTGTTGGGTTTTTTTGTGGGTTATTTATCCATTCTGTTGTCGTTTAAGTGTATCAGTTGTTGTGGCTGGGATTGTGGTTAGTTTTATTTGGCAAGTTCTGTGTGTGACAGAATAAATGAATGTAAACCCTGAATTATTTTAGTCTGTGTTTGTGTTGTCAGGGTGTTAGTGCTGGGTTGGGTGGGGGTTTCTAGTCCGCTCTCTTATAGCGCGTGACTGTCTTTTTCTCATATTGTTTTTCTGTTTTACACCACATATGAATTTCTCTTGTTGAGATAATAAAGTATTCTGTATTTTTTATATATATATATATATATATATATATATATATATATATATATATATATATATATATATATGTATATATATATTCCAAGATATTTATATACACTTACCACTTTTACTATTTGATTTCCAAAAGACCACCTTTTCGGAACAAAATATATTCGTCTTTTTCCATGTTAACTTTTAATTCTAGTTTCGTTACGACTTCATACAAGCTATTCAACTTTCTTTGCAAACCTATAACGATACTGACAACAATATTATATCATCGGCAAAAAGCAGCATAAGCAACATCAGATCAAGAGTTATCCAATGTTGCCCATTTTCAATAATTTCGAAGGCAATTTTATTGACAGTGAAAATAAAACAGGACTGCATACACCCCCTTGCTTTACTCCTCTTGTGCAGTTCACTAAATCTGATAATTTCGCTCCACTTTTTAACCCATCATTTTTTTTTTTTTTTAATACTGCTATGCGGGTAACCTCTTATTCCATTTTTTAACAAAACGGGCCACAGCAGTTTCTTAGATATTGAATCAAAAGCTTTTTCAAAAGCAACTAATGCAACAAATAGTTTTTGGTTATTGGCAACATACTGATGTTCACCTCTTGTGTTGTTCAAACTCACCCATTCTTGTAATCTGTAATTAATAACTGAACTATACAATTTAGTACTAATATTACATGATGATATTCCTATGTAATCATTCGTGTCATTCACTTCACCTTTAACAACGGTAAGATAATGGATTCAGTCTTGTTTTGTGGATAAATGCAGTTGTCAAATAAATCATGAGTTAAGTTCGCCAAAAACGTTATTTCCCTTCACCACCTTTTTTTTTATTTTTTTTTTTAACTCACCGATTAATATCAAGTCCAGCTGATTTTTCAACGTTTAATTTTCTAACCGCGAACAACACTTCTTCCCTGGATATTGGTCTGTTTATAACTTCATCTGCTTCTATTACAACATTAGTTTAGAAAGAGAGAGTTTAGAGAGAGACAGAGTAGAGAGAGGGGTGGGGGAAGAGAGAGTGGAGAGAAGGGAGAGAGTAACCGGAAAGCAATCCTACTCAAAAAGACAAGCAAGCAGTGACAATCTTAAGATCAGCTGGAGGCCATTTTCGCACGAAGCTGCACTTTTTGCTACGGGATTCTTCCGCACAAAATGTGTGCCAGCGGAGTGTGGCTGGGAGAGGGCTGGAAGGGAGAGGGGTAAGAGGAATGGGGTTGCGGTTAGAGGAGAGGATGGGACTTGGGGAGATATGGTGCGTGGGCCGTGGATGGCCCAGGCGGCAGCGATATGGGGAATGTTGTTTGTAAATTAGGTCCAATACATCACGAGGCCCTTGAAGCCTTCACGACAATCGATAAACTGTGAGCCGACTCTGGCTTCAGCAATCAAAGGCCTCCTCTAGCTGTCTGACTGAATGGGTTAGCCTTTTAGTTCGCTCTTCCAAACCAGTAGCTCGGTCCATAGTAACATCATCATCAAGACAGGATTTTGTTGATTGGCATATCCTGTTAGGCAAATCCTAATGTTTTACGCATCTTCAAACACAAGAACGTCATTGTGTTCCTGATCCTGTCAGATTACTTATCCTAGCAGGATCTAATGAGAATAAGAATTTTTATGGCAACCACAGAAAATAGAATGAACTTAAGAAAGCCTTTCATCACTTTGGAAACGACAAAGCCAATCAAAAAAATCTGATATGGTCTATTTCCTTTTTTTGTCTTTATAGTTTTATTTCATTAGTATTCTTTGCACACAGTTTCCCTGTGCATATTTCTTGTTAACTGATCACTCTCTGGAGACCACAATGAGTATAGCACATCATGTAAAGTAATAAACCAATGCACCGCATGTATGTACATTTGGCGTTCATGCCGTAAATATGATTTACACCTCTCCTGAGCAAGGCAAGAATGTAGCACGGCCCTAAGAGAAAATATGTGAATCTTTTCCTCATTTCCAGCCTCGAAACAAAATCTGAACCTCTCGGTTGTCTTGAAAACACAAAGCGGCTTCTGATATTATGAGCAACGAAGTTTTTCCATGAACACATTTCCTCCTCGTGATGTTCATGTTCTTAACCAACATCACCTCAGCTCCTGTATGCTCACTCTCACTACCGTCTCCCCAACACACACACACACACACACACACACACACACACATACGCACGCACGCACGCTTGCATACACATCTTGCAGATGATCAACTCCTGCACTTGGTCCGGGCTACACTTGCCAAATATTCCAATTTCACCATTCCTTTTCCTCCACTGAGATGAGTTTTTTACATAAGCTGAATACCTGTGCGAAAAACGTAATGACCGACTAAATTTCATTCCTGTATCGCTGTGTATTTTTCACCTTCGCAGACTCCTTTCCAGACTGGATTTCTGCAAGTCTGCTATCGCGTGTTGATTATGTTACACCTCTTCTATACCCGTTACACTGGCTTCCTGTGGAGTCCTGCATTTACTATAAACTACCGACCCTTGCCCTCCGACATTTTGACGAATCTCTTCCCTCGTATCTCTCGTCTGTACTGGAAACGTGTGAACCATACAGATCCAGTTATGAAAAGTTGCTTAAACCCCCAAGGACTAACCTAGAGGTCAGGTTCCCTAAGTTTGGAATTCTTCACCATTGTCCTTCAAAAATACCCCTGATCCTCTGTCCTACAAGCATGGAAACATTTTTTTTCGCAAATATTTCGATAGTAAACACAATGGATAGACCAAACTCTGTTTTCCAAATGTAATTCTATCCCAGCAAGTATTTTAGTGCTTGTGTAATCCTGTTTTAGTGTAGCTGATATTTGATCATTTAGATTTAAGATGTGATTTTCAAAAGCTGCTGAGTTGCTATCGATCTTTCGCCGTCATGTCTCTCTCAATTGTACCAAAAATCATCTGTCTGTGTATACATATACATAAAGATGATAGTCTACCGAGCTGCTGCTGTCAACACTGCTATACGGATCAGCGGCATGGGTGCTGTACCGGAAACAAACAATCCATCAGAGATGCCTTCGGTCTATCATGGGCATCAAGTGGAAGGACTACATAACGAACATAGAAGTCCCAGAAAGAGCTCAACTGCAAAGCATCGAGTCAATGCTCATGCTGAAACAACTTCGCTGGGCAGGACGCATCACCCGGATGCCTGACACTCGCATGCCGAAAGCAGTATCCTATGGGGAGTTGGTCCAAGGCAAGCGCAATACAAGCGCACCACAGAAAAGATTCAAGGACCAACTGAAGAAGCAACTATATACCAAGCGGACATCAACCCCAAGACATGGGAGCAGTCAGCATCAGATAGAAGGTAGATGGAGATCTTCAACGCCCAGGGGAACCCAACACTTTGAGGAAACCAGACGACTGAACATCCAGGAGAAAAGAAGAAGGAAAGACCCAGGTCCGCAGCCCAGGCCAGATCTACACCTGCCCACAATGCCACAGACTCTGCAGATCACGGACTGGACTAATTAGTCATCAAAAGGCATGCCGCCCATCCCTGGCGGAAACTTCCCACTAATCTTCGCAAGCGAAGAACCAGCCATCATCACATAAATGTTCACAGGCCCAATACTATACATTAAAGCGCATGAGCCCCTGCACATAAACTCACGCGCGCGCACACACATACACACACACACATACATACACACATGCACGCGCGCGCGCGCGCACACACACACACACACACACACACACAAATGATTTGCCGCAAGAGGGGTGGGGAAAGATCTCTGATGCCATGAACCTGGTCCCGCGTGTCTGGGAAAGCCCGGAGAGAAGGAAGAAGTTCTGAAGAAATGTTCACATTGTATGTTAGAAAATGATGCCAATATTCGTTTGATTTGCAAAGGATCGTGCTCAATCTTTCTTGCAATTGCAACTCCCTCTCTCTACCTTTCTTCCTGCGAGGCAGTCAATGGTGTGATGACTTTTACTTTTCTTAGGATTTCAGATTTTCCCAGATGTAGACTGCTCGTTGTTGTGCTTCCAGTAAACCTGTTCCGAGTAAATAACCTTATTGGATTTTTTATCTGTATGTTTCAAAGTTGATTTCACGTTGTTTCTTATCACACACCATTTATACAATATTTTCTGTCTTGCTTTTCAACGTATATTTCCTCACATGTGCGTGTATATGTATGTGGAGTGATGGCCTAGAGGTCACGCGTCCGCCTAGGAAGCGAGAGAATCTGAGCGCGCTGGTTCGAACCACGGCTCAGCCGCCGATATTTTCTCCCCCTCCACTAGACCTTGAGTGGTGGTCTGGACGCTAGTCATTTGGATGAGACGATAAACCGAGGTCCCGTGTGCAGCATGCACTTAGCGTACGTAAAAGAACCCACGGCAACAAAAGGTCTGTTCGTGGCAAAATTCTGTAGAGAAATCCACTTCGATAGGGAAAACAACAACGATTATTCCGATATCGGTCTCCTTTAGAAAGCCACATGTATCGGATGCATCACGAGTGTTTCTCTGTCCCATCTATGGGAAATATGTTCCATTCATCCCTAGTTATTGGTCAGTGATAAACAGGGCCAAGGTCGACAATACCTCGCCTGCTCGATCAAGTAGAATATGATTGCCTCACATGTATGCATGCATTATTTTCCCATCAAACGGCAACTGCACGCTCGGTCCAATGCACGGAGGATACTTGCTGCCAACTGCGCCCATAACCCTCTGGGGTCGAAGGGGCACTGAATAAAAAGAAAACTCCATCTCTCACGGCTGTGTGTCAGTGCCTGGGTTTGAGCTAAGGTCCTCTCAGTCAGTTCACTCGATACTGTTGTCCACTCACCTCTTTGTCTTCTCCTTCTCTCATCCTCTGAACTGTTCCCTGGAGGACAGCATTCTCCATATTCCATGTTCCCTGGGTTAAATACTAAGTCCTTCGGTCAAAGATCCTTTGCATTCACGCCCCCGTCCAGTGGAATTTCTTGTCATATGAATTCAGACACTCCCAGTCCATGTCCACCTTCAAAACCAACCTTAAGACTCGTCTGTTAAAATCTGCCTTTAATTGGCTTCCTGGTGCCTGCGACAGTATGGGGTGTGTGCTTGTTTCTGTTTTCTGTGAGTGTTGCTGAGGTTTTGTGCGGAGGGAAAGGGGGAAGAGTGGGACTGATTTTGGTGTGTTGTGATTAGGCTTTGCTTGTTTGAGCGTTGTAATGTACACGATTGGTTTTGAATGTTTTAACTGGATATATAGTTTAGTATTGGGATTTGTTTTAAGCGTTGTTGTTGGTTTTAAATATTCTATATATACTACGGAGGTGTTCGTGGAGGGGGCGGGGAGGGGGGTGGGGGGGGTAAAGAGATTGGTTTATTAAGTTTTGTGATATTCGATGTCAATGAAAGTATTAATTCAACATTGCTATATATGTGACCAGTTTCAAATACTCGGTTTGGTTTTATGCATTATGATGTTGTTTTACGTTTTGTGATATTACTATTGGTGCTGGGGGTTATGATGTGTGCGGTATGTGCGGTGAGGGTGGTGTTTTATATGGGAAATTTTGTTTGTTTCTCTGTGTGTGTGTGTGTGTGTGTGTGTGTGTGTGTGTGTGTGTGTGTGTGTGTGTTAATATGCTTTGGTGTTTGGCTGCATGTCTGTGTAAGTTATGGATATTAGTTTTTCATTTTGTGTTTAAATGTATGTTTTACTGTCGTTGAGATTTATTTCAATTATTGTGATTTTATGTCAATGAAAGTATTAATTACAAATTGTTATGTGTGTGACCAGTTTCAAATATTGGAATTGGTTTTATGTATTCTGATGTTGTTTTAAGTTTTGTAATATTACTATTGGTGTTGGGAGTTAAGATATGTGGAAAGAGCATTGGCTGAATTTTGTGGTGTGTCGTATATGCGGTCAGAGTGGTGTTTTGTGTGGAAAATGCTCAGATGTCAACCGCGCGTAAACCATCCATACAGTTGATAATCACAGAAGACAACAACAGAAATCTTTAAAAGACAACCTAGAGTAAGTCATACATACATCATCACAGCCACACAAGTGCAATCACAGTTAAAGGATAGGCATAAAATAGTATACTAAAGATGACATAGACATGTAATAACAGTATGCAATTCAACAGTTCTTTGAGTTAGGATGTCATATTCCACGCACATACACCCTAGCATACGTTTTAGTCCTATATCCGATTATTGATTATTGTTATTTAATAGCTGAACTGACGTTGGAATTAAGCTGCATTTGGTTCTGTTTGCAGTAAAATCTGGAACACAGAAACGTTTGCCTGAAGGTAAGAGTTGATAATAATTTGCCACTGTAATACTGGTGTTGCTTGAAATGCATGTGGCTTCCCGTCGTACTTTGACGTACAATTCACACAAACTGTCCTGTCTCGCACCCCCAACCTTACTGCACACATTCACAATCTTGTTCAGCATATTCTTATTCTTCACAACGAGACCCCCATACCAGGACGCGGGATGGTTTAAATGTCAGGCCATTCGCCCATACAATGGAGTGAGCATCAGAAAATATGAAATTACTGGAATAACATACATTATTGTCGGCATGGAATGGCATACACACAATCTGTCTTATTTTTAAAGCTTTGGGTACAAAAAGAGACAGTTTATAAACAATTATTTCGTCCACACTGGAAAGCAACAATGCTAGTTTGAACATGGATGGTTGACTGTAAAACCTTTCTAGTCTCAGCACTTTCCGAGCAGTTTCGTATTTATGGCAAATTAACAAAACATGAAGGTCTGTTTTCCATGACATTGGCATAAAAAGGACAGTTGACGTTTCTGTTCACATTACGTTTGTCCTGTAAAAAATAAAAATGGACAGTTCAGTGGAAACATTCCAATCCTGAATCTCGAAAGAATGTTACATACTTTGATGTTGAAAATTTGAGTAAATGACAACTAGGTGAAAAGGAATGTTTATAAGTGGCGCAGACATCGTAGAATATATGTGACTCTAAACTAGCGAGACCCCTATACCAGCATATACAAGATAAAGTTAAAAGCTTCTATAAAGTCCTGGAAGTGCTTCTGAATTAACTCTGATGTTTTTGTGTTTCTGCAGACAAAATTATATGCGAGACTGGCACTTTTCGTGAATAGTTTGTTTTAGAAAAAAAAAAATATATATATATATATATATAGCGGCCCGGAAGCTCTACGAAGGACTGGAGGACCTGCGACGTACTGCCGCCTTCGTCGTGGAGACGGCGGAATCCATCTAATAAATGACGAACGAGACAACAGGAAAAAATCACCCTGTGATCAAGAATAGTTCATAGGTATGTGTATTCGTGCACTCTTTCAACCTTTACATCATTGAGAAACAGGTCAGGTATTGGAAAGGCGGTTTTTCTGAAATCAATTATCATTTCTTTTGTTTTCTGGACATAAAGATCTAAGAACTTTTCTTTACACCGGGAGGATTTTTTTTTTTTTATCTTGCTTGATCAAAATAAACAGCATCAGGATTTGACAGATCTTCTATGGCTGAGACATCAGAATACTTAATTATAAGATTTGTGTCTGGGCCAGTGCAGTCATTTGTAAAAAGTATGAAAGGAACAGGTGACAGAACTGTTCCTTGAGGAGCACCAGTGGAAGTTGTCTTTACAGAAGATAGAGCTTGTCCAAGACGGACTGACTGAGTTCTCTGAACAAGAAAGCTGTTTACCCATAAAATGAGGTTTGTACTGATGTTAAATGAAAGAAACTTACTTACCATGAGATGTGGCTGATTGGTGTTAAATGCCAATGAAAAGTCAATGAATGAAATGCGAACAAACAAATTTGGTATCTCCAGATGAGTGTATGCATGGTGCAAGTGTGGCTGTTGGATCTATGTGTACACTGGTATTGATCATGGGAGGGTATTTGTGTATATTAGAATGTGTTTCGTCTACGCTGAAAGGCTAGCGCCCAGACCACCACTTAAGGCCTCGTGGGTGGTGGGGAGTGATAATCCCGTTCCGTGCAGGACTTGAACAGAGACACCCAGCGATAGAGTGCCCCGTTCTTAAAATGTCCAGGACATATATCGAAAACATAAACCGGAAGCAGCATTCAGTTGCGCTTCCTGATATGATAAAGTAATTAGTTATTTCCTCTTTACCAACCGCCCTCGCCATCAACACATTGAGTACGGAATGGGGGGGGCGATGGGAGGGGGGTGGTATGGGGGGAGTTACAAATCAGGAAGAGGGCGAATGAGTCCGCCTAAAGGGATAGGAGTGAGGAGTATGATGATGGTGGTTAATGCGCGAAAGAGGAAAATTGCTAAGGGGTGATCGATTGTGGAATATGGTGATGGGTTGGATGGGGGAGAGGGGTGGAAGCCAGGGTGACATTGTGCTTTTCTCTCCATTGATGTCTGCTGGGATAACGTGTGTGTTGTGGTCGTCCTGTTACCGCTATTATAATTCACTCCCTTTGCAACGGTCGGGTACCCGTTTCCAAAACTGTCGCGGTGCTGATCGTATTTTCAGCAGATATGCGTCAAATGTTATTTTCTGTTTTCTTTCGCCGAATCACCAACGATGAAATTAGCTGTGAGCACTGCCTGATTTTCCAGTGGATAGCACTTTATACATGCCATGAAAATTAGACTTTGGTCTTACATTCTTTCAGTTGAGAGAAAGAAATAAACAAACATATACCTATTGTCTCATAAACCTGTGATCAATGCTTGTTCCCCCACATGATAATATGGATATTGATCAGAGATCAGATATATATCATTATATTTTTTTCTATTTTCTATTATCATCATTTTTTTAGATATTCATTTACTTCTTTATTTGTTTGTTTTTTGTTGTTGCTTTTTCTCAAGGCCTGACTAAGCGCGTTGGGTTACGCTGCTGGTCATGCATCTGCTTGGCAGATGCGGCGTAGCGTATATGGATTTGTCCGAACGCAGTGACGCCTCCTTGAGCTACTGATACTGATACTGATCAGAGAGAAAACATAATACATATCTGAAAAATAGAGATTGACATTAACTTGATTAAGTAAAAAAAAGACAGCCAAACCTTTTAGCCTCGAAAGGAAAAAAACGATTGTGTCTTTAAGCCCAGTATTTTATGAGAACAAACCTCGAATTCGTGTGTTTAGTTTGCGTCGTTAGTAATCAGTTGCAGTGCAGATATCATACTGAACAAATATTCACGACAAAAATAGACTAACTGGGAAAAATTGTTTAAAATCCGAAATGGACTCTCACAAGTAATGCATCCATGTGTGGACATGTTAAACACCCACTCGTGTATTGTTCTTTAAGTCTGTGCACAAGAAATAAATTAAACATTTGAAAACTCAAAAAAATTATTTTGGATATGTTTTGCACTCATCTACCACCCATTCATCCCCCAACATCACTACCCTCCTTCCCCACCCTCACGCAAACACACATGTTTGACATCAAACCCACCTTGAAAAACTGTTTGCAAGAGGAATGGAACTTCTTCAACATATTTACAGGAATTCCGTTCTTGCGACTGGGAAGATGGTTTCCCTTTAGTGAATATTCGGTCTGAAGCCTCTCGTTATCTTTAGTTGGACGTTTCAGTGTGGCAACAGTCACAAAGCTTGATATGTCAACTTCAATTATTCACGAGGAGCAGCACCCAGTTACGCTCTGTGTGACGTTAAGTTTAGCGTCACATGTAAGACGGTTCACTGTACGTGGATAGCTGTAAAATGTGATACGTGTGAGGGTGACGATTTACCGAGAGAGAGTGTGTGGTTGTGACACAACGAAGCACTGCTGTGCGGCTGACCCAGAAAACGAATTTCGCGAAAACAAGAGGCGGGCTGCATGAGCCAACTTCACAGCGGTAAGTTAGGCACTTTCTTTCCTCAAAGCAAACTTTGCGCTGCAAGAATCGCTCATATTTTCCAGGCCTGGGGTGGGTTGCATGAGCGAACCCAGCAGCGCTTTCTAATTCCACGGTATATTCCATATTCTTTCGAACATTCTTAACTCCAAGGAAATTAAGCTGCTAAGTTTTGCTCATGCATCCCACCCCAGGCCACTAATACAGGGCAGGCGTTGGGAGAGTGAATGGATGCAGAGCAGTTTTGTGCCAGTCGTGAAACACGGGACCAACATGCTTTTAGCAAAATACGCTGATGTCAAACAAGGGGATCAGTTTCAATTTCAATTTCTGAAGGAGGCGTAATTGTGTTTGGACAAATCCATACATGCTACATCACATTTGAGAGGCAGATGCCTGACCAGCAACATAACCTTTGTGAGGCCTTGTGTACATGCATATGTATTTGTGTACCTATCAGAGTGTGTTTTTTCTAGATAATTTTCTGCACTACTCACATAAATGCATTGTGTGCCGTTCGAGTTATGGCAGTTGAGGGGACGGGAAGGAGTGGCAGAGGGTGAAAGACAATTCTTGACCATTACTGTGCTTCTTTCTTTAATAGGATAGTGTGCTGTTCTTCAGTACAACTCACATTCTGTGTATTTCGTTTCAATTTGATTGAAAAACTAGGCGCAGTAAAGGTTGCTGACTACATTTCCACTGCAGGCTTTGACATCAGTTGAGAGAAAGCCCCTTCCCCATCCCCGCCCCCTCTTCCTGAACGTTTTCCACGAGTGATTATCACCGGAAAGGCTTCATGCCACGCTCACATTACAACCGATTCAACCCGAAGTCCCACCGGTAATCATTGATAGTCAGCTTCGAAAAATGTTTACGGTTTGACCAATCTGTGTGTGTGTGTGTGTGTGTGTGTGTGTCGAAAAATGTTTACGGTTTGACCAATCTGTGTGTGTGTGTGTGTGTGCATGGTTAAACAAAGCTTGATGCTTATCCTTTTACCCTCAGTGAAACATTCGAGTTCCAGTTCAAGCGAGTTTCTCTCTCTCTCTCTCTCTCTCTCTCTCTCTCTCTCTCTCTCTCTCTCTATCTATCTATCTATCTATCTCTCAGGCATATATGCGCGTATAGAGCATGACTGATGCTGGGCCGGACTGCATAAGGCGATCTTTGCAGCGCTAAATTTGCTAAGAGTTAAGAATGTTCCTATGTGTATGAAATTTACCATGGAGTAAGGGACATTCTTAACGATAAGCAAACTTAGCGCTGCAACGTTCGCTTATGCAACCCAACCCTGGTCCATATCAGTAAGCGCCATGCTCAAAATAATGCTATGAAACCTGCCATCCTGATAATTTGTCCTCGCTCTTACAAGAAACATCCGACTGCTTCCTGAACATTCAAAACTGGATGACTCTAAATAAGTTATAATTGAACGCTGACAAAACTGAAGCAATGATCATACGAACAAAACAAAAACTCACTTTCATCACAATTGACACAATCAAACTTGGCAGTACATCCATCCCTCTTTCCAGCTCAGTCAGGAACCTCGGCGTTGTACTTGACAATACACTGTCCATGCAAAGATTTATCAGCCAGACCTGTCAGTCCTGCTACTGTCAATTACGGAAATATCTGTCCACCGATGCAACATCTAGACTTGTTGTTTCTCTCATTCTCTCTCGCCTCGACTACTGTAACTCTATTGTCTGGTTTGCCTGCTTCATCCCTCCAGTCCCTCCAGCGCATACAAAACTCTGCTGCCCGTCTTGTCCTCAGAAAGAAAAGATCTGAGCACATCACTCCTCTTTTACAACATCTCCATTGGCTCTCTGTCTCACACAGAATAAAGTACAAGATCTGCACTCTTTGTTATGAAAGTATTCACAAATCTGCCCCTTCCTATCTCTGTGGCTGCCTTCACATCTACACCCCATCTCTCTCTCTACGATCGGCTTCGGATCCACTCTATCTACGCATACCCAGATTCAAACACTCCACTGTCGGCCGCCGATCTTTCTCTGTCTCTGGACCTTGCATTCGGAATGAGATACCCCTTCGCTTCGTCAGGTCTCGGCACTCAGCTCTTTTACGTCTGACCTTAAAACCCACCTCTTCCCAAGATAGCCTCCCTTCCCTGCCCCTTTGTTGTTTTTCAGTTTTTTCAGTCTAGAGTTATGCATACGTGTGACTGACTGGTGTGAAGGCGCATTGATTTGTCTCAGCACAAGATTCAGCGCTATATGAATACTAATTATTATTATTATTATCATCATCATCATCCATTGACGAACGAGCTTGCGCTGACACGATTTACGCCCTTAGGCTGGTGGTAGTCAACTAACTTCAAACTGTAATAACACTTACCAACTCACACATGCAAGCCCAAAACGATTCTCACATGCAACTCTCGTGCAACAGCATATCTGCAAAATCTAAATCAGAGTTCTGAAGTCGTGTCCCCGTTCAGCTGCACACGAACGTAAGTAAACACGGAAACATGCAACAGCTGCAACGTTCGTGACAGTCATTATTCTTGTGCGCGGAGACCTTAATGGCAGAACTGTAAACAGTTTTCCTTCCAGTAATGATCATATCGATGTGGGTGGTTTTAAGAATGATAGTATTTCTGTTAACTTCACAAGACGGTCAGAAGAATAGAACTGAATGTATGTAGCAAAATGATATTGAATTTATGCGTCGCTTTTGGATTGTTCATTACGAATGGGAAATGTAATGGTGACTCCCTGTCGTTACATATACATTTCAAATGCAGATAACAGTGTGATTGACTTTCTTAGTTTCTGAAGATCTGGTTCATGTAAAACAGAATTGCTGTCAGATCAGTGTTTCTGAAATGATTTATTCTGACCACCAACCTCTTGCATTTCATTTTTATGCAAAAAGTAATGCGAAAGATTAGAACGATCAGCAGGATGATATTGTGCAAACACATCATTGGCAAAATCGTCTGGAATGATGAATTAAAGCAAGAATATTATGAAAACATGCATTCTAGAAAACAATGAATCGCAGTGTGCGCAACATTCGTGCTATAGACAGAGCAGCTTTTCGCGACGACTTGAAATCAGGACTTGGGTGCTTTTTGGACTGTACGGCTGACCAGAACAACACTACCCTTCAGGCAGTACTGGACAAGCACGCCCCTGTCTCTCGTTGCAAAGTGTTGTCCCAAAAGGCTTCATGTCCATGGTTTCGACTTCTTGGTGAGGAACTGCTAGCAGCGAAGAAAGAGAGAGGCGATATGTGGAAGCACAGTGGAAGGTATCTGGTTTAACTGTTTACAAGCAAATCTACCAGAAAGCCAAGAACTTTTTACTTTTCTTGTGCAAAAAGCCAATACTCATTTTTTCAACACCAACATCTCTGAAGTTAAATCAAGCAAAGAACTATATTTCATTACAAATAAGCTTTTATGGCAGAACAAAATCATCTTGCTTCCTTCTGTCTATCCATCTTCAGTACTGCCCAGTGTCTTTTCGGGTTTTTTCTGCTAAAAAATTATTAACCTCGTGAAACAACTGGATTCAGTCAGTTGTGTCATTTCCCTTTGGGAAAAGAATTTCAGGGTGTTCCTTTTAGTGCTTTCACACCTGTATCAGAGAAAGATTAACTTTGTATGTTGAAAAAGTCTGCTCCAAAAACATGTGACCTGGACCCCCTTCCCACAACACTACTGTATGAGTGTTTGGTTGTTGTTTTGCCTGCACGAACAAAAATTATAAATGATTCTTTAATTTATGGTGTCTTCCATGATGTATAAAAAAAAAACTGCACTTGTTAAGCCCCTGCTAAAGAAAGCCGCTCTGGATCACAATGACCTCAAATGCTTTAGCACCGTATCTAACGTTGCTTTTGTGTCCCAAATTATTTAAATTCAGACCATTTAGCATCAAACATCCACTTTTCTTCTTTTCAGTCAGCATATAGATCTGCCCATACACTGAAACTGCTTTGTTCAAAGTAGTTAATGACCTGTTACTGTTTGTTGATGAAGGTAAACTGTCTGTGTTAACTTTGCTTGATCTGTCAGCTGCGTTTGACACAATAGACCACTGTATACTCCTTTCCGGACTTGAACATGTTTTGGGGATTCACTCAACAGTTCTGAATTGGTTTTCTTCATATCTATCCAACCGCTTTCAGATTGTCTTTGTTAACAACTTTAAGGCTGATCCAACTCTGATCTCCTATGGTATGCCTGGGCTCCGTTCTGTTCGTTCTGTACACTGCACCTCTTTCTAATGTCATTTCTGGCCATTCTGTTTTACACCACTCTTTTGCTGATGATACTCAGCTATAAAAGTCTGCAGAACCAGACCAAGTACACAGTCTGATTCCGTCAATGCAGGATTGCATTCTCGATGTTGAATCGTGGATGACTTTAAAAAAACTAAAGTTGAATGATGACAAAAGTGAAGCTATGATTATTTCCTTTGTAAGAATGTCCACATCTCCTTCTTTTCCTGCCTCTATTGTGGTTGGTGATGCCACAGTTCAGCTTTCTAAACCAGCAAGAAACCTTGGAGTCATTCTTGACTCAAACCTCAGCATGCACGCCCAGGTAGTAAATCTGATACGCATAGTCAATTGTGAACTTCATCGCATCAACTCTATCCGTCAGTACCTTTATGTTGAAACTACTAAAACTCTTATTTCTGCTTTTGTGCTGTCACGAATCGACTACTGTAATTCTCTTCTCATAGGCTGCCCACATAATCTTTTTGGGCGAATTCAAAAACTTCAAAACAATGCTGCCCATCGGACTCTCAGAGTCCCAGGTACTGACACATTTCTTCCCACCTCCACACTCAACATTAGCTCCCCGTTGAAGTGAGGTTTAATACAAAGTTGGGTGTCTCTGCTATTCTGCTTTCCACTCCAAAAGCCCTCATCTGATTCTATCTCTGCTTTTCGCTCAGCAATAAAAACTCATCTTTTTAAAACCTATCAAAAGCACTCGCAGCTTCCTTCTTCTTCAACACCATCCATGTCAGCTCACTTTGGATACATGAAAAGTGGGAGAGGGAGTGTGGAGGCGTGGGGGCAAGGGGAGGGGTTTTGAGAAAAAGTGGTCATGAATGATTTATGTAATTAGTTATATTTTTCTCTCACGGAAAGCGCCCTGAGCTGTTAGAAAGAAAAGGCGCTATATAAATGTACATTATTATTATTGTAGCTAAGTGCTTCGCTGGCTACGTTGACTGCTTCACACACAAGCTGTAGCAGACGCCTTTTCGCAACTAACCCGCCAGACTTCAATGACTCACTCATAATGCGTGACGCCATTCCAAATTTGAATGCAAAGCCCCTTCTAAACAAATGCTCCAAGCATTTATCAAATCAAGTCTATATATAATTCACTGCCAGATTATGTATGTTGTGCTTACACGCACACACACTTAAATCAGTTAGAAGCATAGCTGATTTTAGTTTAATCTTCATCAGTGCAGGGATTTCAACTGACACTAAGGTTTGGTCATTTTGTCTTCTCGTTACATAATGCAGCAGTTTACAATTCTTTATGGGACTGCTTGTTTAAATCTAAAACCACACTACTATTGTGTTTGGATGAGAATAGATCAGACACTTAGAAGATACAAAGCTGATTTTCATCGTGGACACGGAACGACAATCACTGCACAGTTAGCATTGCTTGACAGCTTGGGCCAAGTTGAGAAGTGTGTTTCTGAAACATTATTTAATCAAATATCTATTTCGTCAGATCAGTAAACTACAACTATTATACACTGGCAAAACTGTTGCAATTCCACCTTTAAATGTATACCATTTGTGTTTGCCTATTTTAAGCTGTGTCGAAGTCAGGTCAGGGGCATAGCCCTTGCTACTGGTACCATGTAACCCAGTACTACCTGCCGCATGTGAAGTCTCCCAACGACGGACCAGGCGGAGGAGGAAACTTTTCACAACGGCTGTGAAGGTGGAGGAGGATGACCAAAGGGCAGGGGGAGCTCTTATCCTTGGCTGGAAGTTCTCCTAGGAGATGGAACTCCGAAGAAAAATCGTGCAGCTGCCGAGGCCGTCCTACACGTGGCAGTATCTGCACCTGTGGGACTGTGAGCGTCGGTAAGCGAGAGATTGGGGAAGGGACTGCACAACTCCGCTTCACTAAAAAAAAAAAAAAAAAAAAGTCACCTGTGCTGGTCAGACAACCAGGCTAATGTCGGAACGACGAGCCAACCCTTCAACACCCAGCGGCAATGGAAAAGTGGTAACGGGGACAGGCAGAGGATGCTGCTGGCAGTTCCTAGTCACGACTCTGCATGCAGGCAACTGTGGAGTGATGGTCGTCCGCCGTAGACTGGGGCAGATGTGGCGCCCGTATCCTCCCAGTGTCAGAGCAGCCCTTTTTAGGGACAGCACTGGTCTCCCCACATGGGGAAGGGGAGATAAAAGGATCCCTAAACAAAGCGCACACACACACACACACACACACACACACACACACACACACACACACATCTTGTAAAAAATACTTTCCACGAGAATGGGAAGGAGTTTCGTGAAATACGGCTTTATGAAATCAAAATTTGTGCGATGTTGTGTTCCCTGATCGCCAAGGATGGTCAGAGGAAAACAGGTGTCTGGTTTTTTTTGTTTTTGTTTTTTGTTGGTTTTTTTTTGTTTACTTGTTTGTTTTTCTTCTTTGCCAATGTATGTGTATTTTTATGTGAACGGAAAATATTTTGTCTTGTTTCTTTCTTTTTCATATATTTCATTTGACTTTCGCCAAATATTTGAGTGTCTGATGCTTCAGTTTGTAAAGAACAAGGAATTCATCATCGTTCTTGTTCTTTGGTACAGGTGGAAAATTTTGTTTTTGAAATATTAATGGTGCAATATGTGTGGTCCAATATACAATTCACTCATGAATAGTCTAAAAATATCATCCTTAAACTGCCAGGGGCTAGGTGCTTTTCAAAAAAGGAAAGATGTTTTACAATACTTAAGGCAAAAACAATATTCAGTCTATTTTTTACAAGATACACACTTTACAAAAAAGATGGAGAGACAAATAAGGGCTGAATGGGGTTATGAATGTGTTTTTTTCATCTAATAATTCTAGGTCACGAGGAGTAGCTATCTTGCTGAATAACAACTTTCAGTTCAAAATTAAAAAAACCATTACAGATACTCATGGTAATTATATCATTTTGGTCTTAAACATATTTGATATTGAAATTCTATTGGTAAATCTTTATGGCCCTAACAGAGATGACCCTATATTTTTTGAAGAAATTCAGAAAAAAGTTGAAGAGCAAGAAATTTCTAACGTCATAATGGGAGGGGATTGGAATTTAGTAATGAATCCCAACGTAGACTACCACAATTATAAGCATGTGAATAATCGGGGAGCACAAGAAAGAGTTTTAAAGATGATAGATGACTTACAGTTAGTAGATATATGGAGGGAACTCAATACTGAAGTCTTAAGATACACTTGGAGGAGACCAACTCCCTTACAACAAAGCCGTCTTGACTTCTTCTTGATCTCAGATAACCTGGTTACTGATGTTAAAGACGCTGATATTTTGTACGGTTATAGAAGTGACCACTCTTTAGTCAAAGTTGACTTAGTATTTAATACAGAACCCAAAAGAAAACCTTTTTGGAAATTTAACTCATCTTTACTTAGAGACAGTGATTATATTAAGTTAGTGAAAGAAACAATAGAGAAAATAAAGGAACAGTATGCAGTATTACCTTACACACGAGAAAATATATGTAATATCCCGAATGATGAAATTCAGTTTACTATAAGCAGCCAGCTCTTTTTAGATGTGTTGATAATGGAGATAAGAGCAAAAACTATAACTTTTGGAATAAGAAAGAAAAAGCAACAAATAGAAACAGAGGAAATGTTAGAAGAGGAAATACAACGACTCGAAAAGGAAGTTCGGTCGTATAATATAATTAGAGAATTGCAGGAGAAGACGGAAGAGCTCATACAGTTAAGGAATTTGAAAATGGAAGGGATAGCTTTAAGATCTAAAGCAAGATGGGCATCTCAGGGTGAAAAAGTAAGTAAATATTTTTGTAATCTTGAAAAACGTCACTTTATCAGCAAACACATGTTAAAGTTATTTACAGATCAAGGCAATATACTGACAGAAACAGATGAAATACTAAAGGCGACAAGACATTATTATGAAGACCTATACAAAGAACAGAATGTAAAAGATTTAGATATTAGTGAGTATGTAAACAACTTACCCAGACTTGATGAGACAGAATCAAAACAACTAGAAGGATTAATTACAAGACAAGAAGCCACAGATGCTATCAGACGAATGCAAAACGACAAGAGTCCAGGTACAGATGGAATGACTGTAAATTTTTTCAAATTTTTTTGGAAGGACATTAGTGACTTTGTTGTGAGATCACTGAATGAAGGATTTATAAGTGGAGAAATGTCAACGACACAGAAAGAAGGATTAATTACATGCCTGCCAAAAGGGGATAAACCAAGGGAATACTTAAAAAACTGGAGGCCTATATCCTTGTTAAACGTTATTTATAAGATAGGATCAGCATGCATAGCTAGTAGAATTAAGTCAGTCCTGCCTAAGTTAATAAATGAAGATCAGACAGGTTTCATTCCAGGTAGATACATTGGTGATAACTTAAGAATACTATATGACATCATGCATTACTTAGAAAAAGAAGACATTTCAGGCTTACTAGTTTCAATAGACTTTGAAAAGGCATTTGATTCAGTAAACTGGGTATATATGAACAAGGTCTTAAACGCTTTTGGATTTGGAGAAGATATATGTAAATGGGTAAGCACTTTTTATAGAAATATAAAGTCATATGTCATAGTAAATGGTAAGGTATCCCAGAGTTTCAGAGTACAAAGGGGGTGCCGCCAGGGAGACCCGATTTCGCCATACCTCTTTGTATTGTGCTCTGAGATTCTGGCATGTAAGATAAGGGAAGATGAGGGTATTAAAGGCATTAGCATATTGAACACCGAATTTAAAATTTGTCAGTTTGCCGATGACACAACTTTTACGTTAGAGGGAGATAAAGAATCGTATGAGAAATTATTCGAAACACTAAATAGATTTGAAGAATTTTCAGGTCTGAAGTTAAATTATGATAAAACGCTAAATGTTTGGTTAGGGTGTATGAGAAATTCGAAAAGGAAGTATCTCCCAGAAAAGAATATGAAATGGAACCCCCCCAAATTCAAGATTTTAGGTATATGGTTTTTAAACGATCTATCAAAAATAACTGAAGTGAACACAAGGGACAAATTAATAGAAGCAAAAAAATTATTCAAGATTTGGTCAAAACGTATATGCACACCCCTCGGTAGAATTGCTATTCTCAAATCTCTCATACTTTCAAAGCTAATATACTTATGGATTCTTCTTCCAAACCCTCCAGACAAAGAAATAAAAGAATTACAGAGACTATGCTATGAATTCGTATGGGATAAAAAGCCAGATAAAATTAAAAGAAAATACTCAATACATAAAGTTGCAAATGGAGGAATAGGTATACCAGACATAAAAAGGTTTATACATGCTCTTAAGATAACATGGATAAGGAAATTATACACAGGAACACCAAAGTGGAAGAGAATCTTACTTATAAAATGCCAAGAAATTAACTCACTAAATCTTTATGGTTCAAAAAAGTTTCTGACTATCGAATGTAACCAATTTTGGAAAGATGTTTTTCAGGCATACTCGAATTTTACGAAACAAATAGAATTAAAAGAGTCACACGAGGTACTTGCAGAGCCCCTCTTTTATAACGACAAATTTAGAGTTGGTAACAATACAATCCACTACAAATGTTGGACAAATAAGAATATATATCTGGTTAGAGATGTTGTTGATGAGAATGGGTGCTTCCTTAGTTACACATGCTTTAGAGAAAAATATAATATTAATGTAAATTATTTAGTGTATATGGGATTGATACATTCGATAAAAAGTTACTTAATTACACATAATATTTATCTAAGTGATAAAACCTGTAATGAACAATCGAAAGCACTACACTTAATATCCTCTACTATGAAAGGCTCGCAACTATATTATGATATACTTCTTGAACCACTCTTTATTTACAATATAAGTTCTTTTGTTAAGTGGGAGCAAAAATTAGATATCATCGTTAATTGGGTAACCACCATGAAGCAAATAAAAAAAGTAAAAGAGATAAAATTAAAGTGGTTTCAAATTAGAATTTGTCACAACATTTTAGTTACAAACAAAATTCTGAAGAAAATGGGTATTACAAACAGTGACAAGTGCAATTTTTGTAAAAATGAAATAGATTCAGTACAACATTATCTATGGTTTTGCAAGTTCTCTCAATTGTTTTGGAAGGAATTAGAGAACGTCTTAAAAGAAAGATGTGATACTTGCTCAAACGTTAAGTTAAACATAGAATTAGTTCTATTTGGAAATGATGAAATTACAAAAATAGATGAAATTTTCAACTATATTATTCTTGTTGCAAAATATTTTGTTTATAAATGCAGAATAAATAAGATTAAACCATGTATAGAGCACTTTTTGAATGATTTAAGAAATAGTTATAAAGTAGAAAGATATATGCATTCAATGGAAATGTTAAGTGCTGTATTTATGAGAAAATGGTGTCCATATATAAAACTTCTTGAAAACAGTAACCCATAACAAAATAGTATGAAAGATCAAAATGCACAATAATAATGAAGGCTCAATGATATGTATATGTATGTATATATATGTGTATGCATATATATGTATGTGTATGTGTGTGTGTATATATATGTGTGTATATGTATGTGTGTATATATATGTATATATGTGTATATATATATATGTATATATATATGTATATATATATATGTGTATATATATATATATATATATATATATATATATATAATTAAAAAAAAAAAACTTGAACAGATGTACGTGAATGTGTAAGTATGCGAGTATGTAAATAATATATGCATGTGTGTATTCATGTGCACTTATGTGTCTGCAGTAATAATGTTTAACACGACTGTGTAATGGGTGTTTTATATAGTCACGTATAGAAAACTAGAGGAAATGTGTTCATACATAAGATATCCTATGTGTGGGTTGTGTTCTTTTCACATTACGTTAGCGAAGCAAAGTGTCCATAACTCTATGCTGATGCTATTATATGTTATAAAACTGCACTGTTACACATGATGAAAATGTGTCCACCTTGACCAAATTAAGAACAATATATTATAAGTATAATGACTTATGATGACGATGTTATTGTTAATGTACACTGTATTCATTTTTTTTTTCTTTCTTTGTTTTTTTCCCCTTTCTTTTCCATCTACTCTGAATTGTTATAATGAATTTATGTACAAAATAAAACGGTGGTCGACCCAAGAAAGTCCGGGAAAAAGAAAAAAAAAAAAAAAAAAAAAAAAAAAAAAAAAAGCCTGCCTCACCTAGTACCTAGTAGGAAACCACACCTACTTGGACATCCAACACTAGCAGTCAAAAACAACAGAAGAAAAGAACGAGGAGTTATGCCCTGACTCTGGGTGCCTGGAATGTTCGCACCCTTTTAGACAGAGACGGCAGACCTGAAAAGCGCACAGGCGCTCATTGCTAGAATGCTTGGTCGCTACCAGGTCAACATAGCAGCCCTGAGCGAAACCAGGTTTTCCGGTGAAACCCAGCTGGAGGAAGTTGGAGGGGGCTACACCTTCTACTGCATTTGGAAGCCAGATGGCACCGAGGATCGCTTCTCCACAGTCATCAGCTGCTATGCCCCGACGATGACCAACCCTGATGACATCAAAGGAGCTTTCTATGAGGAGCTCACCTGCACCATTTCAGCAGTAGACAGGCAGGACAGGCTGATCATCCTTGGGGATTTCAATGCCCGCGTCGTCGTGGACTTCTTGTGGCCCAAAATCCTAGGACTGCACGGCACTGGCAAGTGCAACTCCAACGGACTGCTTTTGCTCTCGCTCTGCACGAAGCATGGACTGACAATCACCAACACCCTCTTCCAACAAGCAGAAAAGTGCAAGAACACATGTATGCATCCCTGCTCCAAGCAATGGTATATGCTGGACTATGTGATTGTCCAGCAGAGGGACAGAGGTGATGTTTCCATTACATGCTGCATGAGAGGAGCAGTCTGTTGGTCAGACCATCACCTGGTATGCAGCAAGATGAACATCAGACTTGCACACAAGCTCCAACCAGCCAGGCAGAAACCCCCTAGGAAGCTGAACATCCACCACCTCCCTATCACCAAGGACGTGCTGCAGCAGCAAATCCAAGCAGCTCTCCAACATATTCTTGCATCGACTGATGTAGAAGAGGTATGGGGCACCTTTAGAGATGCTGTGTACACAGCAGCAGCTGACACACTCAGCTTTTTACAGAGGAGCCACAAAGACTGGTTTGACGAAAACGACTCTGGAATCTCCAAACTCCTGAACACACTGCATATACGGCATCAGGATCACATTTCCGATAAAGACTGCCAGAGGAAGAAGGACCAGTTCTTGCAAACCAAGCAACTCGTACAGAAGAGGCTGTGTGAGATGAAGAACACCTGGTGGGAGAGAAAGTCTGAAGAGCTTCAGTCCGCTGCTGACGCTCACGACATGAAGACCTTCCATGATGGCTGGTCTCCAAGCTGTGTATAGGCCGAGAGTCACAGGATCAACCCCTGTCCGAGCCTTGGACCAGACCACCCTCCTGACACACAAGAAAGACATCCTTGCCCACTGGGCAGAGCACTTCAACACCCTCCTCAACAGGGACTCGCCCATATCTGACGAGGTAATTGCAGACCTCCCACAGCTACCAGTCAATGATTCACTAGCCGCCCCTCCCACCAAGGCCAAGACCCGGAAGGCCCTGAAGCTTACAACGTCAGGAAAAGCACCAGGAGCAGATGGAATCCAGGCTGACATCTACAAGTATGGAGGCGAAGTGCTGACAGACAAGCTGACCGCCCTGTTCCAGTCTATCTGGGAGAGAGGGAAGGTCCCCCAGGATTTCAAGGATGCTTCAATTGTCCACATTTACAAACGGAAGGGAGACAAAACATCCTGCGATAACCACCGTGGAATCTCCCTCCTCTGCATCGCCAGCAAGATCTTCGCCCGCATCATACTGAACAGACTGGTTGACCATGTCTCCAACATAGTCATCCCTGAAGCACAGTGCGGCTTCCGCTGAGGCAGGGGAACATGTCACATAGTGTTTGTCGTACGCCAGATGCAAGAGAAGTGCCGTGAGCAGAACGAGGAGCTCCACATGGTCTTTGTAGACCTGACTAATGGAAGGGAGACAAAACATCCTGCGATAACCACCAAGGAATCTCTCTCCTCTGCATCGCCAGCAAGATCTTCGCCCGCATCTTACTGAACATGTCTCCAACACAGTCATCCCTGAAGCACAGTGCGGCTTTTGCTCAGTGTCACGCGTCGACATATCCAGAATGTGAGACTCCCCTTGGCTGACATATTTCGGTAAGCAGCCAGATAGGCTGCCAACGCGTTAGGCCCGAATCCCACGTGCGAACCAACTCGCGTCAGTGAGTTGTGTTTTGGTTTTTGATTTGTTGTTTTTGATTTGTTCCTGTATCTTTCTGGCACTCTACTGTCAACTGCTGTGAGAGTCATTTCGACCAGGGGTTTTGGGGGTTGATCTTCCCATGTCTTCTGCTGTGGTAAAGCAGCAGGTTGTCGTCATTTATCGGCGGGCGTTGCAACGGCTGGAACACCAGTTCCAGGTTTTTCACATAACCTGTCTGAGGTTTTTTTCTTCCATTGTGCCCGTTTGGACGGTTCCACTCCTGCTGGTTGTGGCTGTGGGCTGGAGGGAGGTCTGCATGGTGCGGGACTGGCAGTTTTCTGCGGCAACGGCGCAACCGCGTCGACGATAACAGCGACAACAGCGTCGGCTGGAAGAACTTGGTCGCTGTGTTGAGTTAAGTGCTGTCCCCCAACTTATCTCCCTTATCCCATCCATTCCTGACCGCTGGTGTATTCTGGACTGCGGCGGCAGAGGCTGAGCACAGCAGACTATATTTTTTGTGTGTTTGTAATCGCGTGAGAGGGATAGTTGTGTCAGTATTGTTTTGTTATTGAATTTCATGTTCGAAAATACCTTTCTTTTTTCTTTTCTTTTTTTTTTAAATGTTATAAGTGGGATCTGGTTGTTCCGACTGGTGCGGAGGGCTGCACTGACAGATTCATTGTTGAGTTTTTGTCATCGTTCGTCCGTCTGTCTGTCATTCTGTCAGCCGTAGCGTGACACTCAGGCAGGGGAACATGTGATATGGTGTTTGCCATACGCCAGATGCAAGAGAAGCGCCGTGAGCAGAACAAGGAGCACCACATGGTCTTTCTAGACCTGACTAAGGCCTTCGACACGGTGAACCGCCGTGGTCTGCGGAAGATCCTCCTGAAGTTCGGGTGCCCAGAGAGCCTAATCCAGCTGATTGAGTCATTCCACGATGGCATGTAGGCGAGAGTACAGGAAAATACTGACATGTCGGATCCATTCCCTGTGGTAAATGGAGTGAAGCAGGGCTGGGTCCTGGCACCCACACTGTTCTCTATTCTCTTCTCTGCCATGCTGATTGACGCCTTCCAAGTCTGTGACCGGGGCATCTACATTCGGTTTCGCACAGATGGCAAACTTTTCAACTTGCCTCAACTCCACGCCAGGTCCAGGGTGTTTGAGGCACTGTTGAGAGAGATCTTCTTTGCTGATGACTGCGCGCTTGCTGCGCACACCCATGAGGACATGCAGTTCATTATGGACAGGTTCTCAACCTCCTGCAGGCGCTTTGGACTCACCATCAGCCTCAGCAACACCGAGTCCATGTACCAACCAGCTAGCTCACAGAACGCCAGTGACTCCCCCCAACCTGCAATCAAGATTTCAAAAAGTAGTTCAACTTGTGATTAGGAAGTTAGAGTGGGAAAGTACCAGGACAGATGATGCCATTGGTGAACTATTTAAGAATTCAGGAACTAATGTGTTATATTTTTTGTGCATTATTTTAACAAGTTGTTCGATACAGGCCAGTACCCTGACAAGTGGAAATAATCCATCATTATACCTTTATTTAAAAATAGCCAATGTCAATGACCCCAACAACTACAGATGCATTTCTTTGTCAGCTGTAAGAGAGTAAATTGTACAGATATATATTTTCAATTCAAGATTACAGGAAAGGATCAACAATTTCAAGACATTTGTTAAGACCCACATTGTTAAATCAAAACATTAAAAGTGAAATATTTCATTGTATTAAAAGTATGTATGAAGTTGTACAAGCCAGAGTTGTGGTACTCAGTTTACAGGTCAAATTGATTGTTTGATTGGTGTTAAACAAGGTGATGTCTGTAGTCCCATTCTTTTTTCTTTGTTTATCAATGAATTTGCTTTAGACATTGTTAATGGAGGAAGATATGGTGCCACTTTAAATGCCGATTTCATTGAATTATTTGTTTTATTGTTTGCTGAAGATGTTGTTCTACTATCAGAAACTGTTATTGGTTTGCAAACACAACTCAACAACCTTTATGTAACTGAATCCAAATTACAACTAGAAGTAAATATGGATAAATATAGTATTATGGTTTTCAGAACGGGAGTTTTTAGCAAGTGTTGGCCATTGGGAGATGGTTCTATGATGATGCAGAAATGAGAGTTGTAAATTAATACAGATATTTGGGGGTGGTATTTTCCACAAGACTCGTTTTTAGGTATTCACGCTAAAAACAAGCTGCGATTCCTATCCCCCCAAAACAATATTGATTTGATAATTATCAATTAAATTTATTCTTAAAGTTACTTTATTCGCAGATTCAACCAATGCTGCTTTATGATGCGGAGATACGGAGTTTAGAAGAATCGTCTGCAGTGATAGAATGTGTTCGTTTGTTTATGTTTAAAATTATCTTAGTGTGAATGTCAAAACAAATGACTTTATATGTGGCAAATGGGTCGTTTTCCATTCATAATAGATTCTGCTGTTTGTTGTCTCCGATACTGGCTGAAACTGATGCAGATGGAAGAGCATAGATTACCGTTCAGGGCATGTAAAATGCTGTTAAATTTGGCTAATGGGGGGGAAATTAACTGTGCGTCAAAAGTTCCTGATTTATTACAAATGGCTTTTTATTATAATCAGGGAGTAGGTCGTAAATATTCTGTCTTAATAGAATTTAAGGAAAGACCAGTTGACAGCAGGTGGCAGAATTGGGATTATCATATGAACAACAGCAATAGATTCGTAAATTACGGAAAATTTGCGATGTCATGTGAAGTAAAATCATATTCATTAACGGATTTGAATAAATTTATACGCTATATATTGACAAGATTTTGGTTTGGCTTATCCAGTATATTTGTAAATCAATGAAGATATAAATTAGATGATTAGTGTAAAGCATAATGCCCCCTGTGTGAATGTGCTTCGGAAAATGAAATCTATTTTGTTCATGCCCTTAATGATTTGAGACACAGTCTAATCCCGTTAAAGTATTTTATTTCAACGACCCCAGTGATTTTTGACTAACATTACAACTGACCTGGAAAAAAAGAACAAACTATATGAAATCTAGCCACATAGCTTTATAAGGCATTTAATAGAAGAGAGATTGCATTATCACAACGCTATACACTTGACAGTTTCTGAGTGTAGTGGGCTCAAGAAGTTAACTCTCTCCATACGAACGGCGAAAAAGACGAGGATGACAGCGTTTCACCGCAATTAACATGATCAGAATATCACAAGCGGAAGGCTCTTACACTGAATAGGTGTATGTAGAGAACCAATACCGCATTTCTGACGACGGAAGCAAAAAGGTTTGGTTATTCAGACATCCAGTGGAAGTCCGAGGCGGTCTCTGTAGGGCAGAGGAGAGGACTGGCCCGTCCTGAGTGAGTTAACATTCTGATACCTGTTCTTATATTTCTGAAATTGCTAGAATATGGATTATTTGATGTTGTTATGTTGTTGTCGTTTTTTGTTTTATTATTGGTTGTTTGTGTGTGTGTGTGTGTGTGTAGGAGGTGGTGTCATGCATGCTGTGTTCTCAAAACGTGATTCATGTTCACATCCCTTGGCCTTACTAAATAAAATACTGTTCTGTTCTCTCTCTCTCTCTCTTTCTCTCTCTGTCATTCACTCGCTCGCTCGCTCGCTTGCTCTATCAGGCGCGCACAAAGCATGATTGATACTGGTCTGTTCAGTGAGAACCATGCTGAGAATAGTGCTTGGTAACATTCTTCTACCATTCTGCAAACCCGAACACGAAGACCAAGACAAACTCTCCTCCTTATATATATACGGTTTACAGCAATCAGCACAAACCATATAGAGTAATCCGGATTACTGGACATTCCGGCAACAAATGTTCGAAAAGCATAGCCTGGGGATACATACAACCCTTCTCCCAAGATTTCATAAGTCGATAATGGAGTCGGAAGTTGGGGACAGTGAAGATGGGGGAGAACTCTTTTTTTTTCTTCCAATCAATATCACGTTCTGGCTGCATGAGTTATTTTTTTTCTTGAGACGCCGTGAAAGAAAGCGAGAAATGTTCCCTAAAAGCCGGACCAGTTAGGCTTCTAATCGATAGTCATATCAATATATTTCCCTGTCGTCTGATTCTGGCTGAAGACACGTCATTCAATAAATCTCGCAAAACGCGTTTCCACGCGAGGCAAGCTCCAACAAATCCATTCAGGTTTGCTGATTTATCATCGCAAACCCACCGTATTTTCTGGATAAACTCGATGCTCCAGTTCGCCTTCCCTCTTTCAATGTTGGGTAACTGTCGTCTCCAAGAATTCCTGGCAGCGAGAGTGCTGTCCCTTGTAAATAGCTCCAATCGTTGAAGATTGCGTTCGTCTGCCAGAAAGACATAATACGCCTTTTGTGACGTCAGGTTCCGACATGCCTGCTACACTCCCAGACCAGAGCTGCCCAGACATTTTCCTATTTGATCAAAAATCATATCAGGTTTTCGTACCCCGACTTTTCCTTGCCCCGTCAATGTGTACTGAGATAGACCTAATGTTTGCAAAATATGGCGTTGTTGAAGTTAAGCTAAAACCCTATCATATGTGCTGTATACTAGAATTAAGGGTTAACACAGAACGATTTTAACGGAATGCTTCGGTTTCACCGGAGATTAGAAAAGAGAGATAAACCACTCGCGGCAGGCCCCTTCTTACTGTCTATAACAGTGCTGAAGCCGTTTTGGGGCACACACGCAGTGCGGAAGGATGGGGGTAAATCACCCTCTCCTTCCCCACCTGAAGGAAACTAGTCGGTTCTGACGGTTCAGCTGCAGTAAAGCGAAAGTTAAGTTATGCCTGGAATTTCCCACGTGTAGTAAGATTCGCTGTATACAATGAAAACCGATTCATTTTTGCTTGGTTTTTAGCACGTTTGCATCTGCTTGAATGTAGATAATATAAAAAGAAAATAAAGCAGCTCCCCCCACCACCAACTCTCCCCCTCCCCCCCACCCCCCCAACGCAATGTTGCACATGAGAGAGACAGTTGTAAATTATTGAACTGCGTTTTCGTAACGCTACTTTTTCTTCACACTTTCTGGTTTACATCACCATTTCTTCAACAACAACAACAAAAAATATATACATATATATATATATATATATATATATATATATATCAAAACATAAAACACATATTCAGCTCTCTCTCTCTTCTAACATCTGTCTGTACATACATACATACATACATACATGAATACATACATACATAATTTCATATAGATCTATCAGTATGTAAATCTAAATCTATCTATATGTACATAATCATATATATAATTCATATATATACGAACGCTTCATGTTGCCCGAGCAGACCGTTGTATTGTGCTCTTTCTCTCTCTCTAAGTCTCTGTCTCTGTCTCTCTCTCTCGGGAGTTTTACATGGCTGTTAAAAGCATCTACGATTCTGTACTTGTATGTGTTCGTGACAAAGGTATTTATTCAGACTTTTTTCAGTGTCCAAGAGGGGTTAAACAAGGTTGTGTGCTAAGCTCACAGCTGTTTTCCTTTTTCATCGGTGAATTGGCAGTGGAGTTATCAAAGAAGGGGAGACATGGAATACAAATGATACCTGGCGCAACAGATTTGCTCTTAATGCTATTTGCTGATGATGTTGTTCTCTTGTCTGACACACCCATAGGGTTACAAAATCAATTAAATGCCCTTAAGCAAGAAACAGACAGACTACAACAAACAGTGAATCTCGATAAGACCAATATTATAGTTTTCCGCAATGGAGGTCATCTTTCGACTCGTGAAAAATGGTGCTGTGGTGATAGGGAAATAAAAGTAACCAATACATATAAATATTTAGGAATGTTATTCACAACAAAATTGAGTTTGACATCTGCGTGGGATGAAGCAAACAGAAAAGGGAAAAAAGGTGTAATCCAAATTATAAAATCACTCAGGAGACTGCGTTCGACTGACGCTTTCCCTTAGTTTGGGCGGGGCAAAGGCAGCTCATGAATAATGAATGCGTCTCGCGGCGCAGGCTGCCTGGCTTCAGCAATTTCTGCAAGTGGTTTATCTCTCTTTTCTAATCTCCGGTTTCACCCAAAAGGAAGAACACACACACACACACACACACACACGGGCGCGCGCGCGCGCACGCACGCACGTACGCACACACGTTTCAAGTTTCAAGTATGAAGGATTACTGCAAAATAATGTTTTCATGCCAAGAACAAACATTTCCAAATACACAACAATGTCACATAAAAGTTGAAAAAACACAAATGTCTTTTACTCCAAAAGTGTAGCTAGGCAACATTTGCAAATCTAATCATCTTACTCACAGCTAAAATGACTTTTTTTTTCTTTCTTTTTTTCTTTTTTTTTTTTTTTTTTGCCTCCTTTGAGCATATTACAAAAAATTAAAAACCAGTTTTGGAGACAAATATTTTTTTCAGGAAAATATCTATTTCGTATCTGATCATAATGACATTCCATTATAAAATGAAACCTTACAAAGCCGTAACTCTCGTGGTATGCCGTTGTATCTCCCTGTTTCTATTTCCAGCTTATGATTACTACATCGAAATCTGAAGAAGTTGATAACGTAATTATCAGGCATTTGACATATATTTTTCTCTACCAAATCCACTTTTGAAATTTCGATAAAACAGACATTTACTACTCGCCTCTAGAGCATAAATTTGAAAAACAGTATCTCAAAGCAATGTTGACATTCTTGCAGAAAGATTCCCTCTCTAAGAAGAATTGAGCATCCCAAACACAGTCATACACTGTTTCTATTAAAATTCATCTGATATAACTTATCCATTTTGAATATTATATACCATTTCGATATAAATCAAGTAATATCAAATATATTTTCCCAGAATATTTTTCTGTGTTTTATATCACTAAGCTGGTCCAAAATCGAACAAATCTCATTTTCACTAACACACTAATTGGATAAATGCCAGTTTCTCCATAAACAATGTGGGTCATAGTATTCCTGTTCAGTTTGAACAAGCGTTTCAAAAATTTCAATTCTAATTTTTCAAGTATATCTACATTTTCATAACCCCATATTTCTGCACCATACAACAAAATAGGAACAATCACAGATTCCAGAACGATTTGTAAAGACAAATCTTGATTTCTGGCTGACTGAAGTAAAGAAAACATAGTTTTTTTAGCCTGTTCATAAATCATTATTTTAGCTTTGTAAAAAGTTCCGTTTCTACTAGATTCGATACCAAGATATCTAAAAGAATCGACAATATCCAAACATGCATCACCAAACTAAAAAACTTGCTTTAGCTTGTTTGTAGAATGAAATATCATCACTTTACATTAACCACTAGTTTCCATTTTAAACAATATTTGTGGAAAAAAAACATTGAGGGACTGTTGTAATCTTTATTTCGTCTCCGAAAGTAAAATTGTGTCATCTGCATGCAAGAGTACAAATAATCGCATGTAAGTATCTGAATCTGAAATGTTAACATTCAATAAAAGATCAACAGATGGACTCTTGTGCTCAGTCAAATACGACTCTAAATCATTGAGATACATAGAAAAAAGCAAAGGCGAGAGATTTTCTTCTTGTACATCCTTACAAATGCTAAAGAAATCAGATTTTTCACCATTTAAAAACACACATGACTTAATTCTATCATACATGTTCATTATGACACGCAATTTTTTTACCATTCACGCCTTCATGAACATGTTTTTGTCATAACCCACTTCTCCAAACTGAATCAATGGCTTTTTTTTTAAATAAACAAAAGCACAATAAATTTTCTTCTTTTTCATGAAGAAAATATCAATTAGCGATTTCAAGTCAAACATTTCAAAACAAACAGCTATCATTTATGACGTCAAAATCATTAGCGTCATTTAAGTGTGTAAGCTCAGCGTTAGACAAATTTTCTTGAAAAGAAGCAGCCTTTTCGTGTTCACATTTTCGTATTATTTCATTCTGACCTGTTAAATTTGATGTGGCATATTTTTTTTATGACACGGTATGACAGCCGTATCAGTATGGTTTTTATGGTTCAGTATGTGACATTCAGTACCCAGAGACAAGATCAACGGGCTGTGTGATGGAGTCTCCCGTCGGACCGACGGATGAATAGGCAGGCAGGCTTATCTGTTGGTGTGTGTCCTCATATGGGAGAAGAGGCCGATTAAGGATGTGCAGCACTTCCCACAGGTGTTGCAAGGGAAAACGTCTCCAGAAGTTAAGCCCTGCTTCCTTCGCTCACGCTTCTCCTTAATGGCCAGCGTTCTCTTATTTTCAAACGTCTTCATGCCACTAGAGCACAGCATCCTCCAGCGACAGCGGTCAAGGACATCAGTTTCCCAGGAAGCGATGTCTGTGTCACAGGCTTTGAGGTTTGTCTTCAAGGTGTCCTTGAAGCGCTTGCATGGTCTTCAAAGTTCACGGTGGCCTTCCTTCAGCTGACTATACAAAAGCATCTTCGGGATCCTGCTGTCTGTCATGCGGACAACGTGTCCTGTCCAGCGTAGCTGGCACTGGATCAGCAGGCTTTCGATGCTGGGCTAGCTAGTCTTGCCACTTTATGCCGAGGATCTTTCGTAGGCATCTCTGGTGAAACTGCTCAAGTTGTTGAATGTAACGGCGATACGTCGTCCATGTTTCACAGCAGTACAACAAGGTGGTCCGCACAACAGCTCGAAAGGTTTTGATTTTGGTGCTGAGCCTGATGCCTCTGTCCATAATGAACTGCATGTCCTCATGTGTGTGCGCAGCAAGCGCGCAGTCATCAGCAAAGAGGATCTCTCTCAACAGTGCCTCAAACACCCTGGACCTGGCGTGGAGTCGCCGCAAGTTGAAAAGTTTGCCATCTGTGCGAAACTGAATGTAGATGCCCCGGTCACAGTCTTGGAAGGCGTCAATCAGCATGGCAGAGAAGAGAATGGAGAACAGTGTGGGTGCCAAGACGCAGCCCTGCTTCACTCCATTTACCACAGGGAACGGATCCGACATGTCAGTATTTTCCTGTACTTTCGCCTGTATGCCATCGTGGAATGACTCAATCAGCTGGATTAGGCTCTCCGGGCACCCGAACTTTAGGAGGATCTTCCAGACCACGGCGGTTCACCGTGTCGAAGGCCTTAGTCAGGTCTACAAAGACCATGTGGAGCTCCTTGTTCTACTCACGGCACTTCTCTTGCATCTCTCGCACGCACACGCACACTCACACACACAAACACACACATCATCATCATCATCATCATCATCATCATCACAGACTATACACACTCACCATACATATCACATAGATATGCCTAATAATGCAATATCTTATCGCAGTACTTAAAAACATTATCATAACACTCCCCACATCGAAATACACCAAAAAATTTCTCCGAACTGAAAATTCACTTCCAACTCGCACATCACAATGCATTAAAATTCTACATTTTAGAGCACAGAATTCACAGCAGTCACACCCTCCTCCCTCCCCACGATACATCACCATGCACAAATAGGTTCTCACTTGCATGCATCATTCTAGGTTCAGTTGGAAAAGGTGTGCGTCTTTAGATTCTTTTTAAAAGTTTTTCTGAGGGACAGAGGCAGGGAGTTCCAGACAGTAGAGGCAAAGACAGAGAAAGATTATTTGTCAAAGATCTCAAGGGAGAACCGAAGAATTGTCACCAGAGAGGTGTCAAATGAGTGCAGCGACCCAGAGGGATGGTATAGATGGGGAAGATCTGAAAGGTATAGTGACATGTTGTTGTGATACAAACATTGAAAGCAGAGACAGGCTACTTTGTATTGAATTCTTGCTTTAACAGGAAGGCAGAGAAGTGTTCAAAGCAATGATATTGCACTCTCATACCAGGATTTACGGAGCACGAATCGGGCTGCATGATTCTGAATACGTTGAAGTTGATTTAGTTTGTTGTCAAGGAGACCGTCTAGAAGAGAGTTGCAGTAATCTAATCTAGATAGCACACTGCAAGTTTGTTTGCAGTAGCAGTGGACAGGAAAGAGCGATTTTTTCCGAACCTACGAAGCTGACAATACAGAGTGCGGCACAAGTGTTTCACATGTGCATCCATAGACAGTGTTACATCCATGTAGATGCCAAGGTTTCTCATAGACTAGGAGAACGGTATCTCGCAGCCAGATATAGACAAAGAGGTAGAGGTGACCTTGTTTATCTTTGATTTGGTGCCAGTGACATTTAGCTCTTAGCAACTTGTCCACTTGGTCACATCCGCAATGCAATTTTTCAAACTACAGGGAAGAGTTGAAAACTCTGGGGAACAGTAGAGTTGAAGAGCTGGGAATCATCTGGGAAGAAATGGTATGAGTGACCTGACATGAATGACAGTGCTGAGAGGCTGAGTGTACATTTGCCAGAAAACTGGTTGATTATATTACATACATTATTTCAAAAGTGCTGGGAATGTGGACAAATCCCTGAGGTATGGAAAACTTCCATTGTAACTCCTGTATTAAAACAGAGTAAACCTCGAACAGAAGCTTCGAGTTATAGACCTATTTCGGTTACCTCCCACGTTGGGAAAGTCATGGAGAAAATTGTAAAAATTAGAATGGTGTATTTCTGTGACAAAAATAACATAATTCCGTCAGCTCAAACTGGATTCCGGAAAGGAAGATCTACAATTGATCATCTGACCCGTCTCACTACCCAAATTAAAAAACAGTTTTCTAAGCGAAAAAGTATCCTTGCGTCCTTCTTCGATCTTACTAAAGCTTATGACCGAGTGTGGCATAGCAGACTGTTATTTAAGCTGAAACAAATTGGTCTGTCGGGTCATGTTTATGACTATGTTAAATCCTTTTTAAGTGGGAGATATATAGTGGCAAAAGTGGGAGTAACTTTATCAACCTCTAGGCCTATAAACATGGGAATCCCGCAGGGTTCCATTATTTCTCCATTGTTGTTCAACATTATGCTTTATGATTTACATACATGTTTTTCATCATCTACCAAGCTGGCTCAATATGCTGATGATATTGCTATATGGATTCAGACATCCTTGAGGAAAAGGACAAGCCTACATTACATAAATTATGTACAGAAACATTTTCAGGGTGAACTCGATAGACTGAGTAGCTATATGCAATCTAATGGTTTTGAGTTTTCTGTAGAAAAAACATATTTGATCCTCTTTAATAATGGTTATAATCCCAGCAAACTACCACGTTTTTTTTTTAGGAGGACGTGAAATATTTTTCAAGTCGGAAATCAAATTTCTTGGGATCCTATTTACTTCAAAACTAAACTGGAAGAAACACATTGATTCAATGGTGACTAAAGCAGTTAAAAGTTTAAATTTCTTAAAAATTGTAAGTCACTCTCCTTGGGGACAAGACTCCAAAATTCTTTTACATTTAGCGACATCTCTCGTAAGATCAAGATTGACCTACGGTCAAGAAATTTTCTTTTCTGCCCCGCCGACGTTCCTAAAGAAGCTGCGAATAATTGACAGTAAAGCTGTGAAACTGGCTTTAGGGGTACCTGTGCATACTAAGACCTCAGAAGCCTATAAGTTTGCGGGTATTCTACCACTAGATGAAATCAGAAAATTAAGTTCTGCTAAATATATTGTGAGATGTACAGCAGTGGATGATTTTGAGGAATTAAATATTAGGTCTGATATTGATTTTCCAAAAAATGCACAAAATAATTCAAATCTACAAACCATTCGCACATATGTGTCAGATATTTTAAATTCTTCAGACATTGATTTGCATGATATGGCACCTCGTGTTCTGGTGCCACCTGTCCCTCCCTGGGAGTTAACAAAAGCAAACGTCAACATATGTGCTTCTGACACAACAAAAGGAGAATCTCCACATATAATAGCAGCATCTGTCAGAATTGAATTAGAAGAAAATTTTGATTATCATTTAAAAGTTTACACTGATGGCTCGGTCCTGGATGATAGCAGTGCAGGATCTGCTTTTGTCATTCCTGACCTAAAAACAGAAAAATCATATTATTTAGGTAAGGGACATTCAATTTTTACAGCTGAATTGGTGGCCATCCTTATGGCTTTAAATCATCTTGTTGATATACCAATCATAATAAGTAATATCCTATTTTGTGTTGATTCTCAATCTGTCTTAAAAGGTTTGCTCCTTTTTGAGAATAATCAAAGAGAAGATTTATTTTTTGAAATTAGGTATTTATTGCACTCCCTATTTGTGAAGGGTACAAATGTTGATTTTTGTTGGATACCATCCCACACTGGATTCCGTTATAACGACCAAGCAGATAGGGCAGCAAAAAGGGGAGCAAAAAATCATATAGATAGTATAAAAGTATATTGCCCATTGTCATACAAGGAAATAAGCAATATACTAGAAGAGACTTTTATAGGTGCTTGAATTCAAGTCTAAAACCTCGTCAGTTGACTCTCTCAGACTTTGGTCCGATTCGCAGACCAATTCTGAGCTTAGCTCTCAGACTATTATCAAATTCATTACGGACCAAGTATTGTTCTAATGTCAAGTGTATATGCTTTAATAACCTGACAATTGAGCATATAATTTTTCACTGTAGCTTGATGAAACCTTTTGTACACGAAAGTGTGTCTTCACAAGTGACTGAGAACGTTGATGTTTTTGACTTTTTGCATTCATTATCAGTTGTTTCGCTTGTCAGTTTAACGACTTCTCTTTTACGAAGTCCTTTAAGTAATTTCCTGTAACTGTATTTAGAGGGTTTTGTTTGTTTGTTTGTTTGTTTGTTTGTTTTGTTTTTCTTTCAAATTTCACCCACATTTTTACCCTCATTTGCCCAGTTTCCCCAAACCCTCCATTCATCCACATCTCCCACCCCTTCTAACCGATAATACTCAGATGTATTCATAAATACTTTTATAAAATGTCTTCAATCACCGATATGTGTGACGGGACATTAAACAAAAATTCCTTCCTAATGATAACTTACCATTTTTGTTGATGACACACTTTCGCGACAATACAATACCCCTCCTGGGTAAGGGTGGGTTATGGTCACCGCACGGACTAAGTACATTCCCAGTGCTGTCCAACACCTATCAATCCGACTACCGAAGCGGTCCACGGGAATTACACCCGACCGGCACAACCCTAGCCTTCTACGACACTACTTACCAGTAGGATTCGGGTGAGCCACTGGCGTACCGAGCGGTCACGTCTTTTTTCAGCGCTCCCACACCGTCCGAATTTGCTGAGCTGTTGTCATTTTTTTGACTTTGTTCTTTATTCCTGTCCCTGCCTTCTATCAGCAGTGTGCGGACGGAAAACTGACACGGTTCCTAACAGGACGAAGTTTGTCTTCATTACTGTCCCCCCGACTCCCCTTGACAAAAAATTAAATGTTAGTGTGTTCACCGCTAAAGTTTATCACCAGGAACAAAAACTAATAAACAAAACAGTTGTTTGTTCTAGGTGTTCAGAACAAAATCACCATGCAACCCATTGCGACAAAGACATTGTCTGCCGCGCCTGCAAAATATCAGGCCACAAGAAGGCCCTGAGTGTCGAATCCTTGTCCCAGTCAACCCTCCCACTGAGCAGGTCAGCAGACCGGCCGCCGAGACCGAGGGAGGAGATAAAACGACAGATAGAGGCCGTCCAAATATGCGTCAAACCAAATTGTATTCCCCAAATTCCCAAAAGACCTCTCCCCGGCACAGCTCTGAAACACCAAAACGGCGTCGATCAAAAGATGCGGCTAGCCCCCCAGACTGAAACGACAACAGCAAACATGCTAAAAGGTCATCTAACCCTCTCAACACGAACCACACAGCAGACTCAAACTCAGAAAGTGTTGGGGTGTGGGGCTGAAATCTTGTCCCCATCCAGACTGACAATCGGTTAACGACCATGCTACGGATTATGGACAACGATTCTGGCTGATGATCTGGATACGTATGCACGTTATATGTCTTGCGTGATGTCATGAATTTATTTTTTCTTTAAATTATCCACTGGATAAAATTCGTATATCTTCTTTAAATACAAGAGGATTGAAAAATGAAATGAAATGAAATTATGGTGCTTAGATCCTCGCCGACCACTAAGGCCATCTCAAGGCTATCGCCACGTTAATACCTACTACAAGGGTAAAAAGAAAACAAATAAAAACTAGTCACCACTTTAAGCTTTCCACTCAAAGTTTAAAAAACCTTCCATAATTTAAAACCTTCAAATCTGATTAAAAATGTTCACTTCTTTCAAAAAGTCCATCATCGCCCACAGAGGGACATCACGAAACAAGGTCTTCAAAGAAACCGCCGTGTTATGTCTGTGTCTAACGTCATGCAGATCCCAACAGTCAAGGAGCACGTGTTTCACGGTGATGGCTCATCACAGGGGATACATCGAGCGGCCTCTTCCCCCTTCAACAAGTAAGAATGAGTAAAAAAAAAAAATTTTTAAGTGTGCCGCACATGCAGTCTGCACAGCACAGACTCCTCCTTTCTGTTCTTCACCCCCGATGGGACGGATTTGGAACAGCTTGTTGTCCATCTGGGTGTTCCACTCCTCTTGCAAAAGATCCTTAACATCAGTGTTCACCTTCTGCTTCATGTCTGTGTATGGTACGAAGGATCTCGATAATTCTTCCTTTACAGCATTCTTGGCCAGCTGGTCTGCCCTTTCGTTACCACGAATGCCAACATGTCCAAGAACCCAGGCCAACACAACCTCGTATCCTTTCTTCGTTACAAGAGTAAAAGCTTCGTAGAATTCCAGCAGTTTGGGATGAGTCAGATTCCTGCAGGCAATCGCCTCCAGGGCTGACAAGGAGTCGGAAAAGAGCATGAATCTCTTTTGTTTTGAAGAGAGAACCATTTTTACCGCCAGAACCAGTGTAGTCAGTTCCGCAGTGTACACTGAGCTGTCAGATAGGATGTGTTCCGTTGAGGGCAGGTCAGGAAAGGCGGGACAGAACGCAGATGCAGTGACTCCGTCCTCCGACTTGGAACTGTCAGTGAAGTGGGAATTGGGAGTTCTGAAAAGTAAGTTCTGTGGGCCAGTGAACTGGTGGAGTCTTTACGGTACGAGGCCAGATCAGGTGTTTTAAAGGTCCACGGTGGGCTGTCAGGAAACTTGGAGAAGTCCGAAATGCCACCGACATCCAGATCGGCATTTTCTATGTGCGGCTGAATGCAGAGTCCAAGAGGAGGGATGCAGTTTGGGTTGTCTTTAAATTTCTTGTTGAAGGGGTTGTTGAATACAACGTCGTAAGCAGGGTTTTTGGGTTCAGAAAACAGTTTCAAGTAATAGTTTAGGGTCAGCTTCAATCTGCGGTTGGAGAGAGGCGGTTCCCCCACCTCTGCATACAGGCTGTGCACAGGGGTGGTGTGGAATGCACCTAAGCTGAGACGGAGCCCTTGGTGGTGTATAGGGTCCAGCAGTTTCAGGTAAGACGGTCTGGCTGAGCCGTATCCTACACATCCGTAATCCAGTTTGGACTGGACCAGGGCTCTGTAGGGGTGCAAGAGAGTTCTCTTATCAGCACCCCAGTCTGTGTGTGCCACAACTCGAATGATGTTCAGGGCTTTTTGACAAGATATTTTCAGTTGTTTGATATGGCTGAGGAAGTTCAGCTTCTGATCAAAAACGACCCCTAAAAATTTGGCTTCCTTGACCACCGGGATTGTGGATTTTCCCAGACGGATTTCAGGGTCAAGATAGAATTGGTGAATGTTATGAAAATGAATACACTCAGTTTTAGAGGATGAAAAGGTGAAACCATTCTCCTCTCCCCAACACTGAATTTTGTCCATGCAGAGCTGAAGCCGTTGCTGGATGCTGGCATACGTGCTTGTGCAAGTCTGAGAGGATTCCAAATTTCCAGGTGGTATCATAAGCTGTCTCTAAGTCAAAAAATATGGCCACCACATGCTGTTTGTTGACAAAGGCATTCCTTACTGTGGTTTCCAGACGAACAAGATGGTCAACGGTAGATTGGTGCTTGCAGAAACCACACTGTTCTTTCGCCAGAAGGCCGTCGGTCTCTAGTTTCCACATCAGTCTACCGTTGACCATCATCTCCATCAGTTTGCAGATGCAGCTGGTCAGTGCTATTGGGCGGTAGTTGGAGGGGCTCGAGGGGTCTTTTCCCGGTTTTGGCACCGGGATTATGAGGGCTTTCCGCCAGGAGGGTGGAAAAAAGCCTGTGATCCAGATGTGGTTGTAAACTTTGAGCAGGGTGTCCAGACAGGTTTCGGGAAGATGTTTTAAAAGTTTATAATGAACCTCGTCCATTCCTGGAGAGGAATCCGTGCAGGTCTGAAGGGCAGATTTTAATTCATTCATAGTGAAAGGAAGGTTGTAGCTCTCTGTGTTGCCAGAAGAGAAGTTGCAGTGTGTTTTTTCTTTCAGGTTCTCGGTTTTGAGAAACAGAGCAGATTTGTTGGCAGATCTAGAGTTCAGTTTGATTGTAGAGGCTAGCAAATTAGCAACTGCTTTCTTCTCTGTGATCAGAGTGTCTGAGAGCTTAAGATGGTGAAAAGTTGGGCAGACGTTTTTGCCCTTAATTTTTTTTAAAACCCTCCACACTTTCTTCTTGGGTGTATTGGAGGTTAAGGAAGAGCAAAAATCTGTCCATGATTTTCTCTGGCTCTTTTTAAAAACATATCTGGCTTTCACCCTCAGCTGTTGATGGGTTCGAATGCTATCAGTCTCTGGTCTCCGAAAGACGCGCTGTTGCGCTCTCTTCCGAGACTTACGCGCATCCCGACATTCAGCGTTGAACCAGGGCGTTCTTGGCATCTGAGGCTTGGAGGTAGATGATTGGGACTGCTGCTTTGGCGCATTCTAAAATGATCTGTGTCAGAGTGTCAGCAGGATCCTTGCTTTATAAGACTGTTTCTTCCTGCAGCTCCACTCTTAACTTTGTGGTAAAACTTTGTCATAGTTCAGGCGGTCAGGCAGAGAGTCACCTTCCCCATCTGTGGAACGGAGGATGACAGGAAAGTGGTCACTCCCGTGCAGATCGTCGTGCACTTTCCACTCGTAGTCCAGGACCAATGATGGATCGCAGACCGATAGATCTAAACACGAGAGCTTCCCAGAAGACAGATGAAGGTAAGTGGGTGACTTGTCGTTAAGACAACACAGGTCCATATCGGAAAGAAGGTTTTTCAAAAGAAGACCTCGGGCTGATGTCACCTCACTTCCCCAGAGTGGGGAGTGGCCATTGAAGTCGCCCAACAGTAAGAACTGTTGTGGGAGCTGGTCAACAAGGTTCATGAGGTCCTGCCTCAGAACACGTACGGAAGGAGGAAGATACACAGAATAGACAGTGATGGTTTTCTTAAGTGTGACTCTGACTGCCACTGCCTGTAAAGGGGTGCTTAGAGGAACTGTACTATATAAAAGGGACTTATGTACAAAAAGAGCGACACCTCCCGTCAATCCCTCTTGCTTCGGTTGAGCGGATTTAAAAATGGAGTTAAAACCAGAGAGAGATAAAAACTTGCCATCTCTTTGCAGAGTCTCTTGCAGCGCCAGCACTGAAGGTTTCAAAGAACGACAAAGCAACTGGAGTTCCTGGAGATTGGCATAAAACCCACTGAATGACCACCATTAAAAATGTTAAAAATGAAACAGCAGCCTAATCCATCGCTACCTCCTGCTCCTCTGCTTGCGGTGGATCAAGGTTGGCCAAGACCGCATATCTGTTTTTTGTATTCAAAGTCCTGTCCGATTCCGGCCAAGCCGGAATATCCACCACCTCGGCTTTCCCCGACCCTGCCGAGGCGGCAACCCTCCCCTCCTTGGGTTTTGGAGGTGCGGGGGGTTTCTGGCACTCCCACCAGCCCGAAGGGCAGGCAGACGAGGGGGAAGGGGACGGGAGGCGGACACCATGCCTCTGCCCGAGGCTTTCCCCCCCTGCCCAGCAACTCCTGAGGACTGCCATACAGGATGGGAAGAGGTGGATACAGCGCCTCCACCCAAGGCCAATGGTTTTACCAAGGTCGGTATGTCGTCTGTCTGCGTCCCTGTGGACGTCGTCTGGATCGCAACGTCCACTATCCTGGGTCTGACAACAGAAGCGTATGACAGTCCTGCCTTGGGCAATGTAGCCTCCACTAACTTACGGGCTTCAGAGAATGATATTTTCTTCTCCGTCTTCACCTTCTGGATTTATTTTTCTTTTTTCCAGGTGGGGCAGTCTTTAGACGAAGACGGGTGGCTGCCTCCGCAGTTCACACAACGGGCTGGACTGATGCACTCGCCCTGGTGCGCTGCCTTTGAACAGGTGCCACACACCTCTTCCTCCTTGCAGCGGTCCCGCACGTGTCCGAATTTCTGGCACTTGAAGCACCGTAGAGGGGACTTACATTCACCTGCAGGTACCCAACTCTTATGTTCTTGGGGACATTCGGACAGCAGAAGGTGGGGAAGAATGTGTTGGTCGGGACTCTGTCTGACCCCTTCCTTTCTGTCACCCTGTAAGCATCTGTCACTCCCTGAGAGGACAGCTCGCTCTTAATTTCTGCCTCAGACTCAACTCAGGGCATCTGATGACCCCCTTCGAACAGTTCAGTCCTTTGTGAGGGGAGACCTTCACCGCCCTATCCACAAAAGTGGCCGCTTTAAGCAGAAGCTGTGTCTGCCTTTTCGATTTCGTCACCACCAGACGTTCCGTTCCTCAGCCTCTTGATAGACTTCAATGCGCCTCCCAAACATTGAAAGCCTTTCTGGATGGCGAAGGGGCTGAGAGCCGACAAGGGCTTGTCATCAGTGCCCTCCACCACAAGCCATGACGGCCAATATCCAGAGGTCTGTCCGACCTCCAAATTGGAGTCCGAGTCACTATCCGTTCCTGGTCTCCTCCTTTTTGCAAGTTTTGTTTGTTTGTTTGTTTGTTTGTTTTTTCTTGGGGGGGGGGGGGGGGGGGTGATTGGATGGAAGCCATGGTTTTTTTTTTTTAATCTTTAATTCATCCCTCCCTTACCCACCCACCATGGGGCCAGGGTCAAGGGAACACCAGCTTGACCCCTTCCAGGTTTCGGGAGGGACATACGACCAACAGTCTAGCTCTAACGCGTCCCCCCCCCCCCTCCCGATCATGCCCAGCTCCCGGGGACAGAGAACTGAGCACTACGGGGGTTGTCACCGTTAGCCTCTAAACTGCCAGTCTTGACCCAGCCCCACGTAGGGGTAGCCGATTGACACACACGGGCCAATGTGTGCCGCCTGTCTTAGGAGAGGTCCGAGCCAAAGGGATGTGTTGAGAGCAGTGTGCTCTCTCAATCCCCAGGATCTCATTCCCCTCCATCACAGGTCGCGCCTCACGGCAAACACGGCGGGCCTGAAGAAAGCCGCAGAGAAAAAAGAATGTGGAAAAGAAGGCTTGATGGGAGCTGGAGACAGAAAAGAGGCGGTAAAAAGACAAATAGAGAATAGCGAAAGGGACAGTGAGTCACTTTTAGTTTGGGCCTCACTCACGACCTGTTCGGCATGGGAAGCCCTATCAGGGGCATCAGTACAAAAACAAAACAAAAACAAAAAAAACCACCACTTATTCAGCCTGAACAGCTACAATGGCTATGTAGGCTGTCAATTAAGACCTGGGACTAGAGCAGTAAACCCTCAGAAGCACTGATGCCCCCACCGACATAGCTCGCTCGATCACTGGCCACTAAGCCTCCCGACCACGACAAGGTAGTGACCCCCCGGGAGGGGATTGAAAAATAAGTTTAAAAGAATTTCATTATCAATAATTTCAAGTCAGAAATTTGATATCATTTGTTAGCAGGAAACACATATTACAGATAGTGAAGTATCCACATGGGAAAAACAATGGGGTGGTAAAATATTTTACAATAAGGGTACTAACAGAAAGAAAGGAGAAGTGATTCTGATACCCAGACATTTTGATGCATTGGTCACTTCAGAACATGTAGAAGAAAGAATGGTGATATTTTCAATATTGCATGAAAATTTTAACTTCAAATTACTAAATGTATATGCCCCAAACAATCACGCAGAGAAAATTATATTCATGAGTAGACTAGAAGAAGTCTGTGAGAAGTCTGACAACCAAACCTTTATGATAATGGGAGATTTTAATTGTGTTATGAGTAATGAGAGTGATGTAATTTCAGGTCTGTCCCATAACAAAATCGGAGTTCAGCAGTTACATAGTTACATAAATACATTGCACCTTACCGACATATGCAGAGTACTTCATGCCAATGATTCAGATTATAAATGGTGTAGATCTAATCCTTTTTTTGCTCGTAGGCTTGATTATTGTTTTGTTCCTGACGAATTGCTGAGTTCCTGTGTTTCGTGCGAACATACACTGGCCTTCAATTCGGACCATAAAGTAGTAGTACTAGAACTTAATAAAAGTCACTTCTCACGGGGTCCTGGGTACTGGAGATTCAACAATAGTTTTCTAAAGAGTATTGATTTTGTTAACAAAATGAATACTCTGACAGATTTATGGAAAAGCACATGGAAAACAAAGCATATATAGATAAATGGGAACTATGCAAGGTCGAGATAAGAAATTTCTGTATAGAGTTTGGGAAAGTATTAGCATGTAAAAAAAGAAACGAAGAACATAATCTACATTTGCAAATCAAGCGAAAAGAAACAGTTAATGAATGACCCAACAAATGAAGCTATTCAAACTGAATTTTTACATTTAAAACAGAAGTTAGAATTATTACAGCTAGACAGAGCAAGAGGCGCACAAGTAAGGGCTAGGGCAAAATGGGTTGAAGATGGGAGCGTAATACAAAATATTTTTTTGTGATCTAGAAAAGGCTAGTGGGAAGAAAAAGATAATTACAAGATCGTGCAAAGACTCGGGTGAACTAGTAACAGACCAAAACGAGATTCTGCAAGAACAGCTAAAGTTTTACAAAAGATTATATAATCAGAAAACTAAAGTAGAAAACGTTAGAGAAGAAACCAATTTGTTCATTGAGAACGAACACTTTCGTCGATTAACCGAAAATGAAGCTACCTTATGTGAGGGTATTGTGACAACAGAAGAGACAACTAGTGCTCTCAGAAAGCTGAGAAATGGTTCAGCTCCTGGCAGTGATGGCATCACTATAGAATTCTTAAAATGTTTCTGGACGAAAATTGCTAAAGTTGTTACAGATTCTTTTGTAGTCTTTCCGCAGTGGGGATCTTTTATATACACAAAAACAGGGAATAATCACATTAATACGTAAAGGAAAAGAACTAGACAGAGATACATTGAACAGCTGGAGACCTATAACACTCACAAATTCAGACTATAAGATTTTAGTTAAAGTTTTGTCAGAAAGGCTCAGCAAAGTTGTGCACTTACTAGTTAATGAGGATAAAGTGGGTTATATTAAGGGAAGAAACATTGCCAAAGTAATAAGATCAATAGATGATGTAATAAATTATATGAATGAAACGAAAAAAATCTGGTTATCTTCTTGCAGTTGATTATTCTAAAACATTTAATTCTATTTATCAGACATTTCTGTCACACGCTTTTAAAGTATTTGGTTTTGGAACGGATTTTCAGAAGTGTGTCTCTGTAATAACCAATGGTAATATAAGTTCAATAAATCATGGAGGTTGGATATCGGAACCATTTGAGGTGTCATGTGGGATACGACAGGGATGCCCCTTTTCCCCGTTAGCATTTGGGAGATGCTGGCATGGGACTCATGATGGGTCTTTCTGACGGAATATGTATGTCTGGAGCAGTTGATCCAACAGGCGATGATTTCTGGACTGCTTGTTGCGGTTTCTGGTGTTGATTTTCTTCTTCATCGGACTCTTCTTCCTCAGCAGTGGGTTGGGAGCCACCTCCGATACGTTCGAAGTGTGAAGTGTTACGGGTTATTTGGGTCATGTCACGATGGGCAGTTACCGTACTACCATGTTTCTTAGTGACAGTTGGAAAGAAGGGGTAAGTTTGTTCAACTTGGGTTGCTTAATCAGCAGTGTCGCCAGGCTGAAGGTCATACTAATGGGTGTTGTGGTAACTGTCGGCGTGTGCCTTCATCTGGGATTTGTTCTTTTGATCATTGCGAGCGATTTTGGAGTGGACAGGTTCAGGGGAAACAAGGGAGGACGGAAAAGAGACGTTTAGTAGTCCAATATTCATTTTGCGTCCTATCAGGGTTTCAAAAGGGGAAACATCAGTTGCACTGAGGGGTGTTGCACGATACTGACGAAGGAATTGTGGCAGCTCGTATTTTCAGTCAGTTCCGGCAGTAGTACATGAGCGAATGTGTTTGTTGATGGTGGACATGAAGCGTTCCCCTTTACCATTTGCTTCAGGCCAGAATAGAGTGATTCTGCGATGATGGGTTCCAGTTGAGGGACAAAGTCTTTGAATACTTGGCCTTGGAAAGTTGGACCGTTGTCTGTCTTGAAGGATTTTGGAATTTCTTGTCTAGCAAAGTTGAGAACAGGAACAACTCTTGCTGATGTAGATGAGACTATTTCTACTTCAGAAAAACGGCTGTTTTCATCACTTATGACCAGCATGTAGTCACCAGTGGGAAATGGTTCGGCAAAGTATATTGCAAGTTCTGTCCATGGAGCCTCTGGGAGTTGCGTAGGACAAACTGGTTCACGCGTGGTGAGCCCTGGGTAAGAAGACTGACAGGGGATGCATGGTTTCACAGCGTTTTCAACTTGTTTATCAATGCCTGGGAACCATACTTTCTCTCTGATTAGTTGTTTGGTTTTCACTACACCCTGATATCCCTGGTGAGCAATGTTGATCACTTTTGTCTTGAAGACTGCTTGGAATGACTAGTCGATGACCACGGAGAACTAGACCATCAGCAACAGAAAGTTCGTCTTTGAAGTGAGCATAGCTTGGTAAATCAGCCATTTGCCTGTCTGGACAGCTTTCATCACTTTCTGTGCAATTGAGTCTTCTTGTGTAGCAGTGCGTACTTCATCTACAGTCATTGTTTCGGGTTAGCAGTCTTGGAGATGTAGTGCACATATTCTTCTGCAGCATTTTCTTTTGTTGGAGATGCATGAGGGTGTCGACTCATGTTGTCTGTTGGGTTCAGGTCACCACGACCTGGGCGATATTGAAAAGTCATGTCGTATAGCATCAGTCGAAGTCTCCATCGTTCGATTCTTGCTGTTGTGGGTTTGGGACTTCTGATTATTCCCAACAGCGGTTTATGATCAGTTGTGACAGTGAACGTTGAACTGCAGAGGTACAGGTGAAAACGTTATACGTCGTACACGATCGCTAACATTTCTCTGTCAGTTTCAGAATACTTTTCTCAGTTTCAGTGAGTGCGCGACTTGAGTAACATACCACTGTGCCTTCCTGTGTCATGTTCGCTCCTACTCCGACCACGTCGACGATGACTTCATTTTCCTTTCTTCTTTTTTTTTTTTCTTCTTTTTTTCTTTTTTTTTTTCTTTTTTCTTCTTCTTTTTTTCTTCTTTTTTTCTTTTTCTTTTTTCTTTTCTTGTTTTTTTTTTAAGTTTGAGAGTACATGTGTACTTGTGAGCATTTTCGTCAGGGTCTGAAATGCTTTTTTTTTCATCTTGACCCCAAGACCAATCTACATCTTTTTCGATTGCTCGAATCTTGGCTGGATCTGGACTGATACCTTTTACTCCAAACATGTCCATAGAATGGATATCATAGATTGGTCGATAGTTTTCTGCCTTGTATGTTCTCCCTTCTTGAAGACAGGTGTGATGTAAGCCTGCTTCCAGTGGTGTGGCAGTGTCCCGGTGTGATGTAAGCCTGCTTCCAGTCGTGTGGCGGTGTCCTGGTGTGATGTAAGCCTGCTTCCAGTCGTGTGGCGGTTTCCCGGTGTGATGTAAGCCTGCTTCCAGTCATGTGGCGGTGTCCTGGTGTGATGTAAGCCTGCTTCCAGTCATGTGGCGGTGTCCTGGTGTGATGTAAGCCTGCTTCCAGTCATGTGGCGGTGTCGTGGTGTGATGTAAGCCTGCTTCCAGTCATGTGGCGGTGTCCTGGTGTGATGTAAGCCTGCTTCCAGTCGTGTGGCGGTGTCCTGGTGTTGTAGGAAATGTGGAAGAGCAGAGTGAAGGCAGCCTCCTCAGCACCTGTCTCCTGAATCCTGGTTGTGATGCCATCAGGTCCACAAGCTTTGTTGGGCTTGCGTTTGAGAAGCAGCTTTCTTACTCCTTCCTCTGTGATGTTGATGTCGCTGCATGTGGGGTAGGGGGGTAGGTCAGGTGGTAAGGGACATCACTGGTTGAAATCATCAGCTGTGATGTCTTCCTTGCAGCTGAAGACAGACTGGAACTGCTTGTTCAGGACTTGAGCCTGTTCCTTTGGGTCAGTGATAAGCCTTCCTGCAACTTTTCGAGCAGAAACGCCTTCAGTCCTTCTTGCTTTGATAAAGCTCCAGAACTTCTTTTTCGGTGCGGTTTGGCCTGGCGTGTCTGTGATGAGGTTTTCTATATATATCCAGTAGAGACGACGCAGGCGTTTCTGGACAAGCCGCTTGAGTCTTAAATCGCTTGTGCACCCCTTCATCACCAGACTTCTTCCACCGCTTGTGGAGACGGTCTCTCCTTCAGATCAGCTTGATCACCACACTATCAATCCATGGACGGCTTCGTTTTCTGTTTGTAAGTTTGTGTAGGATATGTTCAGTAAGGACATTTTTTAGACCCAGACATAGCTCTGTCCAGATCTCTTCAATGCTGCTGTCTTCAGTAAAAGTGGACACTAGATGGTCATTTAGATGTTGGGCTGCCTCATTCAAGGGTCCCTTTCTGGATTCTGTATGAATTGGGATCAGTCTCTGTAGCTGGCGTTTGTTTGGGGGTGAATCTGGAGTTCCATGTACATTGCATCATGGTCGCCAAATGTGGGGAGTGTCTCAGTGCATGGAACCAGGTGTTGGTGGTTTGTCAGGAACAGGTCGAGGAAACTTTCGCCTCTAGTGGGTTCCTGCACCATGTGTTCCCAGCCCAGGTCATTTACAACGTCCATGAACGTGCGGTGGATGTTGGGGCATGGAGCTCCTTTCTTCAGAGATTTTGAAGGCCAGTGCCATGCATGGAGATTGAAGTCTCCGAGCTGCTTGCCGTTGTACTCGCTCCAGCCGATCAATATCCTTCTTCAGGTACGGATCATATACTATTGCGCCGTACTCCAGCATTGATCGGACAAGAGCGATGTAGGCCAGTCGGCGACACTCCTGGGGGCAGTTCCATAGGTTACGCCTCAGAAATCCAAACACTGACCCAGCCCTTTTACAGATGTTGGCGATGTGGGGTGACCATTTCAAAATCCGAGGAGATGAGGACACCGAAGTATGGATTGTGGTTTACATGCTTCAGGACCTCTCCACAGAGTGTGTAGAAATAGGAGGACGTGGTCTTGATTGGGAGGACATAGCACTTCTGCGCATTGAACCTCATGCCCCAGTCGTTGCCCATACTTGTAGTCTATGGAGGTCTGCTTGGAGGATGAGGTGGTCTTGGAAGGAGCGTCTCTCTCGCTAGAGTAGGCAGTCGTCTGCGAACAGGCGTGCCTTTGATGTTACAGTAGCAGGGAGGTCGTTTATGTGGCACACGAACAGTAATGGGCCTAAGACTGTACTTTGGGGCACTCCCGACTCGACTGCAGCCTCCTCCTCGGATTCCCCCTCCAGAACCACCCTCATAGTTCTTTTGGTCAGGAAGTTTGTTATCCACTGGTGGACAGGCCCTCTGATGCCGTAGTGTTTCAACTTGTGGATGAGTTTGGTGTGGGGCACTGTATTGAAGGCCTTGCTGAAGTCCAGGACCATGACGTCAGTCTGTATCCCTGCTTCGGTGGACTCAAACAAGCCTTGCGTTGTAGTGAGCAGTTTGGTTTCACAGGAATAACCAGATCTGAAGCCATGGTTCTTGTCAGTGAGGATGTTATACTTCTCCAGATGTTCATGCAGGTGATGACATATGTTCTAGCAGTTTGCAGGCTACAGACGTTGATGATGTTGCAGCTTGATTTGAGGCGTGACTCGCCATGAGGACACACAACAGAGCAATACAAAGTGCTGCTAGATGTCGTAGGTTGTACGATTTCTAATGCATGGGGTCGATTGTATCAAGAAAACGTTTTGTTTTGAACTCACGATGTCGCCGGCGCCGCCATGTTTGTTTATGTTCTGAGTTCGAACAGCGCGCAATGGAACGGTGGCATTTTCTCGAAAGAGAAGAAAGATTAACTAAAAAAAATACTTTACCATAGGTGCTGAAGTAATAAGGGAGACTCTAGGATGTTTCTAAGGGAACTTAACTAATAATAATGAAGAAAAAGAAAAACCATCGACAGTGCCTGTCACCTTTGGCGCATGCGCAACCTCCCCATAGTCACCGGTGTTCAATATCTGCGCTGATAAATGATCTTGTGTGCATTGGATTCTGGGCATCGAGTGTGAGTTTCTGTGTGTCGAGGCCCGCTGTACAGACTCATCCGTGTGAACAGGACTTTGTTTCCAAGCCCTTGTGTTGGACACAAACAATTTTCTGTGTGTAGAGGTGTTGGGAGGGGAAGATCAGGACGGTATGAGCCGTCTATGGTGTGAGTGTGTGTGACTGGGGTGGTTCTTTCCCAAAAGCATCCCAAACAATAATGAAAGAACTTTTGTGCGTGGTTGCAAAACTTGTTTATTTTGTGGTTGTGGTGTCGGGAGTGTTAGCGGGAAGGGAATAATTGTGGGTGGATTCTTTTTTGTTTGTTTGTTGGTGTTTTTTGTTTTTGTTTCTTTCTTTCGTTGTTGTTGTTTGTTTTTTGTTGTTGTTTTGTTTGTTGTTTTGTTGTTGTTGTTGGTTTTTGTTTTGTTTTTTTTTTGTTTTTGTTTGTTTGTTTGTTTTGTTGGTTTTTTTGTTTGGGGTTTTTTTAGTCTTTTTTTTTGGGGGGGGGGGGGATCCAGCATTTAACTTTGCTGCGACATATTGCTTTTTTTTCCTTTTTTATTTTCATTCCCATCTTCTTCATCATTTTCTTTCTCATTCTTTCTTGACTTCTTGTTCTCTTCAACACCTTTAACATACAGTAAAACAAAAAACGACAGTTTGTTGCCGATCATTGAAAATTCAGCGGTTAAGTGAGAAAAACGACAGTTTGTTGCCGATCATTGAAAATTCAGCGGTTAAGTGAGCTCCACCAAATTGTCGCCGGCGACAATTCAGTGGAGGCGACAATTTAGCAGTTAAGAGCCCTAACTGTAACAGGAGAGGGCCGGCTAAGTCTGTCCAGTACTGGAAGAAACGTCAGGTGTGATCAGAGACAGGGGCTATAAACAACGCTAACCATTGGAGACATGGCTGGAGGGCCAGTCGAAGGGTGAACCCGAGACGGGAACAATTGCCTCACACAACCCTGCCCTTCCTTTGGCAGCAGCAGGTTACAGGATGTGTTTGAAAGTGCTTTGTGCTGTGTACGAAAAGGCGCAGAATAAACAGATTAAAGGAAAAAAGGACAAGGGGGGAGGAGCAGGAGGAGGAAGAGGAGGAGGAGAATCATCATCATCATCACCAACAACAACACCAATAATGATGATATAATGTTAATGATAAGATTATTATTATTATTATTATTATTATTGTTGTTGTTGTTGTTGTTATATTATTATTATTATCATCATCATTATTATTATTATTAATGTACACAAAAAGCGATAACCCTGCGACTTTTAGTGCGTTTTACATCTATTTTGAATAAGACACAGGAATATATATTTTAATGTTTAGGTACAAACTCGTTAAAAATACTATTTCTAAAACAGTGCGTAATATCACCCACGACTCACACACCTCCAACTCTCCCTACTCACCCACACGATAAAATGTTAAGATACAAACTCGGTTTAAAACAACAAATCTTTTAAAAACAATGTGATATCTCTCACGACTCACACATCTCCCACCTAACCACCAACAGCCTACCACCCCCTCCACTTAGAGAGAGAGAGAGAGAGAGAGAGAGAGAATTGTGTCAAAATGCTTCGAAAGTTTTCGTTGTGTGGGTGCGCGCGCGCGCGCGCGTGTGTGTGTGTGTGTGTTTCACAGTGTCATGATCGGCATTTTGACAACTGCGGACTGGACTTCAGTGAACCTCCGCGGTTCGGAAACACATGTCCGAATTAAATTAGGCGCTCTGAAAACTCACTCTCTTCTCAAAGCCTATTTACTACATGGTATATAAACGGAGAATACGGACTGAAGAGCATTTCAGTTTTTGAGTGTGTTAATTCAGATTCAGATTCAGATTTATGCGCGGAACGTGAAAGAAAAGTATGGCGTTTATTAGTATTTTCAAACGGGTTATCTAAAGCATACAGTTCGTCGCATTTTGATTTCCGTAAAAATCCAAACCGTTTGGGAATAATGATCGACGCGCGAGTCCGATCAACGGAAAACGAACCAATCACACATACATGTACCCCGTTTGATTTTCACAACGGATTTTCATAGATCTCATGATCGACCCTTTGGGCTCTCAGATTAGCACATTTCCGTGAATTTACAGAAAAATCATCCTCTCACCTCTCTCACGTCCACTACAAATTAACGGATGCAAAGGCAGGGTAACCGTACTGTAACAGCCTGTATTGAAGCTCCTCTTTAGTAATATATGGCGAAGGGGGATGAATGAAAGAATAAATAGATAAGTAAATAAACAGATAAGTGTAGTGTGTCAGAAACAATTATGAGGGGAATTTTCAGGTCATGTGTATGTTCCCCCATCTCCATGTTTCCCAAAATTCACATTTTGTAGGTCTTTGCTCCACCATTGCTGAAATTTATTTTCTGCTGATCATTGTTGACCATTACTGACCACGCTGACCACCTCGCAAAAGTTGTAAGATTGCGTGGTTTTTTGACTCACTTGTATAAACAAAGTGAGTCTATGTTATAATCCGGTGTTCGGTTGTCTGTGTGTGTGTGTGTGTGTGTGTGTGTGTCTGTATGTATGTGTGTCCGTGGTAAACGATGCCATTTTCTCTGGAAATGCTTTGTCCGTCAATACCAAATTTGGGTTAAAAATAGCAGAAAAAAAACTTCACAGTCATACCAATAAAAGGTAAGTCTCCCGAATTAAGCCGTGTTTCCCGTATCATTAACGGTTTATTTCGTTGAAGCTATTTCCAGGATTCCGAAAACACCATATCACCGCATCCCAGTGGCACCAGCGAAGGCGATGCTTGAAAAGAAGATGGCGTGACCTCGTTTTTCTTGTTCGCAATTTAAACACAAACAGCGACACTAAATACCCCGTCGATGTGTTTACTGCACATGAATATTCTAATGCGGACACTGAATTAACTAGAATGAACATAAAAGAGAAATTGAATCAACCGTATCGCACTTTTTCAGCGATTGTAACTAAACTTGTCGCACATCTATCTAGATCCAGAGAAAACGGCTAAATGTTGCAATATGACTGGGGCGATGGCAGCGTCTCCTGTACCGCGGACTTTAAAGAATTCTTAAATGTCCGAGATACACCAAAAGTGTATTAAGTGGAGTGATGGCCTAGAGGTAACACGTCCGCCCAGGAAGCGAGAGAATCTGAGCGCGCTGGTTCGAATCACGGCTCAGCCGCCGATATTTTCTCCCCCTCCACTAGACCTTGAGTGGTGGTCCGGACGCTAGTCATTCGGATGAGACGATAAACCGAGGCCCAGTGTGCAGCATGCACTTAGCGCACGTAAAAGAAACCACGGCAACAAAAGGGTTGTTCCTGGCAAAATTCTGTAGAAAAATACACTGATAGGAAAAACAAATAAAAACTGCACGCAGGAAAAAAAAAAGGGGTGGGGGGGGGGGTGCGGGAGGGGGGGGGGCTGTAGTATAGCGACGAGCTCTCCCTGGGGAGAGCAGCCCGAATTTTATATAGAGAAATCTGTTGTGATAAAAAAAAGAAGAAAGAAATACAAATACAAAATAGCATGATTTAAACAGCGTTATCACTTCGAATACCGCAATCGATTTATCGCGCTTGAAAATTTTTGAACATCAGTGATAGATCCGCGGTAGTATGTTCGAATCTGCGTTTAGGCCTTTTTTTAACCTGAAGCTTTATTATAACAAACACAGAACACATTTTTATGATTACATTTATTCCTTTATAAACGTGGCCAGAAACAAGCCCCAGAAACAACTGAATACCATGTACCAATCCGCTCATGGCAGAAAAGCACACCATTTTATTAACTATTCTACTCATCCACTTAACTCTGTGTTCCAGAAACGTTCTTCTGGCAAAGAAGAATGTTGCCGTGATAAATAATTCGCTCAAATAATGTTTCTATTCCATTGCCTGTCACTTGTATAGTTGTTCTGATGACTGTTGTCTTTCTTCCACATGTATGCATGCATGCGTGTGTAAAGAAAGAAGTTCGGGTAGGGGGATGGTCCTTGGGGAAGACGGTATAGAGACGTGCGTGTGTGTGTGTTTCTGAAGAGGAGTGTGAGAGGGGTTTTTGCATGCTTATGGTCTTAGACCACGGTTTTAGTTGTTTTAGACATTTTCACTGTGATTTCATATCTTAAATATCTATCTTTATTTTCCTTTCACATTATGATTGACGTCTACATAGCGGCAAGGGAAGCTTGTCCGGGTTATTTGATTTTCATTTTATTTTTGTTTTAGAATGTTATATTTGTCCTTACTCATTCCACTCCAGGTTCGAGTTAACTCGAACCATGCTTTGTACTGTTGGCATTTTAAACTGAACCATTTACGGATTCATTAAGCATGAAAACAAAACTTTGTTTGACCGATTGAATCAACAATTCTCCATCGATTTTCGCCGATTTACTGAACCACCCTGTTTTTTTTCTGCAGTTTTCTCATGTAGTGTAAGAGAGTTCTAGCAGGCATGTAACTGTGAGGTAGAATGAGTTTGAATGAATATTTTCCTTTTATATGACTGGTTTTTTCCACTTCATCCTAAAGTGCAACAATTTCTTACTTGAATGTTATTATGTGCGATGTGATCAAGGAAAGGTGCGCTACTTGCTCATTCGTTTTTCCATTTGATTTGTTGATGAGCATTAATTTCGTTTTTTAAAATGCTATGATTATCTTCCTGATTATTTTCCTTTTTATGATAATTGAAATGTACGCTCACGCGCGCGGAATGTGCGTGCACACACTCGCACACACGCAGACACAAACACGCACACACACGGGCGCACGCACACACACGTACACACACGCACACACACACACCGACACACGTGCGCACGCACACACATACACACACGCGCGCACACACACTCGCACGCACACACACACACACACACACACACACACACACACACACACAGAAAGTTGTTTCACTCTATCTTAAAATGAATTATTGTCTTACTCAAATGTTTTTCTTTTTATATAATAACTGATGTGTGCGTGGTGATCAGGGAAGGGTGTGACAATTATTCGTTTTTCTCTTTGATATTTGCTGGCAGACATTTTGATTGAGTCGAAATGAATTTTCTGTTTTGGTTGAAGCAGACAATAAAGTATTCTAAATTTAAATTGAATTTATACATCGGATGACATGTATTACCGACCTAGAGTGAATGCAAACAATAATCTGGACAACGCTTTTGGGAAATCGAGCAAAACGTCCACATTCATCAATACTGCTATGAGTTCTGCAGAAAACACTGGCTTTTTCCGATATCAAACAATTTTCATATTTGGTATTATGCAGCACAGCATGAACGTTGCTGTTTGATACTGAATCCTCTGTAAATGTTTTAAATGCTTTGTTTATCGTTCTTTTTAATGATGACGCACAATATTATTGTGTGCTCTTTCAAGTGTGGTGTGTGTGTGTGTGTATGTGTGTGTGTGTGTGTGTGTGTGAGTGAGTGTGTGTGTGTGTTTGCGTGTGTCTTACGTGCAAAACCCGATCGAAACTGTTCATAACATGAACATACGCACCTCGTCTGCATCAGTGCAACCACTGTAACTCTCATACAACACCCCTCCCTCCCCCCCCCCCCCGCCCCCCCCCCCCCCCCCCCGCTCCCCCCCCACCCCTTCCTCCATGCTTCCATGCCCGACTCTCCGTTATTTTGACGGTCAATTAGAGTCCTGAGAAACGTCAAGTGAGATCAGAGGCGGGTGTCATAAACAGTGCTAACCAGAGAAGACACGCGGGGTGGCCGGTCGAAAGAGAAATCAGATAAATGTGATTCGTTCAGGCAGCGGCACCCGCCCTGCACAGTTGGTACCGTGGATATTGGTGCCACCCGTCCCACACTCTTACACTGCCTTTTGTGCAGTCTGCCCATGTGGATCAGGCTGCTGTCACATCGCATATGTTTTCCCAGTAGTTGTTCTTTTGTGGTAGGTTCAGATGAGGTGTGTGTGTGTGTGTGTCTATGTGTGTGTGATTGTGTGTGTGTGTGTGTGTGTGTGTGTGTGTGTGAATGCATGTGTGTGCGCGTGTGTGTGTGTGTGTTTATTTGAATTTATTTATTTCATTAATACTATCATTATTATTATTCATATTTTTAGGCATTTCTCTTTTGTTTCTATATTCTATTTTATTTTGTTTCTTTATCATATGACTTATTTCAGGTTTATTTATCTTACCTTTTGTTTCTGTTCTACTTATCATATTGATTTATTCATTTATCAAATCAAGCATTTAATAACTGATATATTCAATCATATTTTATGTATCTTGTTTTTTACTTCATTTTATTTCATTTTCCCTCAAGTCCTGACTAAGCGCGTTGGGTTACGCTACTGGTCAGACATATGTTTAGGATGTGGTAAAGCGTATATATGGATTTGTCCGAACGCAGTGACGCCGCCTTGACTAACTGAACTGAACTATTTCTTATTTACTCAACTTATCACTTTTATCTGACATACTGACAGTTAACTGCAGTCATTTTATCATTTTCAGGTTATTTTATCAGCAACTTTTTTTTCTGATTAGTATGGAAGTTAAATTGGCGCATACATCTGCAATATTCTGCCAAGATCTGAATATACGGGGAAATAATTGGCAAAAAAGGTCTCTCACTCATCTAAAACATCAAATTCTAAACTATGTCTCGAAGCACAGAAAGGCTACAAAGGCCTTATAACTCTAGGACGACAATCGAAATCAAGCATGAAATAGTAAACAGACGTTGGGATATCACTGTCACTGAACATACGGCTATCACAAAACAACTTCCGCTACTTACCGTCTCGAAATGGATTAATTTGATCAAAAAGAAAAAGGAGGCAATATTTCATGTTTTCTAAAGATAACACGCATTTTCAAACACCTCGACAATTATTGGTGTCTTTCTCTTTTCTTTTTCTTTTTTTCTCTCCGAAGCTACAGATGTTTGAAACGGAGAAGACGCGATCGACATTGGAGTTGTACAACGCTTGCGATCCGCCAAACGTTCTTCGAATGAACAGAGCTTGTCCGGGGTAATTATCGTGTATACCTATATTACGCCCCAAAATGTGTTTGACGATTCCGTTAAGATTTATCGAAGTCCGAAAGTGGTGATGAGGGCAGGGAACATTTGAAACAGATCCCATAATATATCTATAATATATAATCATTAAACATTGAAATACCGATCGATTGCTTTTGACATTTCCATCAAATAATTTACGGTTGCACAATCACTCGCTTGTGGTAGCAAGCACATATATGATTTGGATCGATCAGTATCAGTATCAGAAGCTCAAGGAGGCGTCACAACGTTCGGATAAATCCATATACGCTACGTAGATGCCTGACCAGCAGCGTAACCCAACGCGCTTAGTCAGGCCTTGAGAAAAAAAAAAAAATTAATTAAATAAAATAGATTTTTTGGGGGGTAATAATAATAATAATATGATGATGATGATGATGATGATAATAATAATAATAATAATAGTAGTAGTAGTATAAAAAAAAATAATGAAATAAATGAAAATAAATAAATAAATAAAATAAATAATGAAATAAATATTTGGATCGATATGTGTAAGCATTGGAAACCCCATGCTCCCTCTCCAGCACCAAGCTCCTCGCCTTTTCCGGATCAATTCTTAGCAGGAATCACACGTAAACCATAAAGACTTTGCCTCTCGCTTAGGATTTCAGATCTTTCCAGATGTAGAGCGCTCGTTGTTGAGCTCCAAGCAAATCTGTCAACTCGTCCAACACCTTGTGTCCAAGGCTTGTAAGCTTTCGCATCTGGTTGTTGTGCGTTACCTCGTGCCACTCTGGGTTCCCCATTCCTCTTTCAACTTTTTGTATGAGGTTCATAAAGTCAGGTTTATGTCATGCTGATTTGCAGCCATGTGTTTGATGCCAGCCACTGGACAGCATGCGTCACTGCTTCAACTTCCATTGTTAGGCTGGATGTTGTGACTTTCTATGTGGCGTTCTCTTCCCTGATTGTTTTCATGTTTGCTGGAAACAAACAAACAAGCAAAAAACTATGCCAGCCTCTTAATCTTGCCCGGATAACAGGTGGTTCTTTAGTCGATATGATCGAAGATTTTTTTAACGCCTTTGAACACTAATTAACTGCGGTATGATGCATAAAGATATGATTATAGAGATAAATGTTTTTGAAACTTGGGGACTTAGTTGTCTCACGTTCTGTCCCACCGATTAAATATTTGCATTAATGAAAAACTATACAGAGCATTACTTGCCATTATTTCACATAGGCCTACTGGTTCCTGTATTCTAATAGTCTTTAGGTCGAATGTGGGCCTCAGAATTTCAGTTTTTAACTTAATTGTAAAGTATTCCTTTTCTTTTTGTCACGATTTGTCACGCTTGTAGTTTTGTCCAAACCAGTCTGCATGAGCTCATTATGTACTGGAGAGTGTTAGCGCCAGCTGAATCTCATCAGATCTAAATATAGTTCTGAGAAAAAGTTCTTGAAGATCAAGACAGTATTGACTTTTTTACCAGTTGGCAGGCTTGTACAGAAGTTTGTTTGCCCGCTTTTAACTTTCCCCCGAGTTATGGGTACCAAAGTTCGGACAAGCATTTTTATTACTTCTCGTCTGAATCGATCGACTCTTCCTTTCCACAACATCCGTGGCTGTCCTGGTATTAATGCCCTGCGCCCAACGCACCAGCCGCTTTTGCTTCGATCTTGATTGCTCTCCAGTGACCAATCCAAGTATTCGTCTGCAGTCCTTGACCTTTAGTGTCCAGACAGACAAACCACTGACATGAGCGGACGCACATACCACAGTCAGGTGGCTCAGACAATGAGAATGACTTTACAGCCTGTTTGTGACAGTCACAGTTGATTTTTCCAGATGGGAAGTGTGCCACGGTCTCCACACTTGTATGCCTTCAATCTCGCGTCGCAGTTTTTGAGCCAAGATTATACGAGGGAATCTCTGTTGGAAATTTTCATCCTGTATCTTAGACATGATGAGTACATATCCTTTCAGATGTTGTCTGCATGTGGTTCAGATTTCATCAGTTCGTGGAAGGCAGACACGAAAAGCAACGCTTCCGATTTACTGAAAAAGACAAAACTGGACGCTGAAAATTTACCCACTCACAAAGTTGTCTGTTCATCATCTCAAGAAGGCTAGGAATGACGCTGTGGGTGTAGGGCAAAGGTATGGTTCGAATCCCATGCATACTAACCCATTGAAAAGGTGTACAGATGCAATGTCTCTGAAGTAATAATACTGGTACAGAAAAATGTGCAAGATAATGCAAAACATGTGGTATATTAGAAGATGTTTGATATTTTCTCGACGAATGTGTTGGATATAACCATTTAAGAGGCATTGCAAAACAATATAAAGTCTGAATCAACAAAATGGTAATAGATACAATCAGTCATATGTGTAAACACGACTCTGTACAATCTCGACAAGTGCAAATCATACACGAATGTTTCAAAGTACACGCCATGTTATAACGCTATATTATTAACAATAACAAGAAGAAGAAGATTGACAATGATGATGATGAATATTTGTATAGCTAATATTTCGGATGGCGTAACCTTTTCTCTATTAACCTTTGTTTCATTAAATAACGTGAATCATGATTACAATTTCAGTGTACCACAATTCAAGGTGCTAAACACACACACACACACACACACACACACACACACACACACACACACACACACACACACACAACCGAACTCTGGGTTATTACATAAACTCACATCGTTTAGACAAGTGAGTAAAAAGAAACATGTTCACTAAAATTAATGTTCACTTGCATTGATATCTCATCAATAAACATGTTATCTAGTTCAAGAAGAAAAAAAAAGCATTAACAACAATAAGACATGTACGAAGTTGGTAAAAAAAAAAAAAAAAAAAAAAAAAAAAGGAAGAACATTAAATATGGTGGCAATTATGTTTGGGCGGTTTTAAGCAATAGATTGATAGATAGATAGATAGACACAAAAAATACATTTACACACACACACACACACACACACACACACACACACACACACACACATATATATATATATATATATATATATGTGTGTGTGTGTGTGTGTGTGTGTGTGTGTGTGTAGAGAGAGAGAGAGAGAGAGAGAGAGAGAGAGAGATGTATATACATATACATGTATGTGTGCACACTTCCACACAATATGAAATCTGCACTATTTTTCGTCGTACGTTCATCACTATATGGACAGTGTTGATTTCTTTGAAGATTCTCGGAAAAGATAATACAACCGTATTCAACATTTTGGTGGCACATCGATGGAAATACGGTGTTGTAGGCAGTACTAACATCACACTATGTAGGGTTAATAAAGATGAATTATCGATTTCTACCACCTCATGTATATTCCGTCACATGACTTTGTTCAGTTCTTCATTGTACACAGGCTTTCTATTAGAATACCATTTTCTTACAAACTTTATTTATGACATTTACAAAGAATGTGAGTACTTTTCAACCTGATAGTTAAATTTTAGATACTCTAAGAACTGCTCTGTAACAGGTTTAAGTTTCTTAATTCTGCATCTGTGTATAAAGCGTTTGCCATGAAAAATGTTCAATCAAATATATCGTCTGTTTTTGCTTTTACATCATTTCCAAATAAAACTAATTCAGCGTTTGATATTAATCTAACACAGTCTTTGGGTTTAGTATCCTGTCTCCACAGACCCATCCACATCAGGTGGCAGGACAAAGTCCCCGGCACGGAAGTCCTGGAATGAGCTGGCTTCTGCAGCGTCTACAACCTCCTGCAGAGCGCCCGAGCCAGGTGAGCTGAACATGTGGTCAGAATACCAGACAGTCGAATGCCAATGCAGCTGCTGTATGGAGAACTGTGTCAGGGCAATCGTTTAGTTGGAGGGCAGAAGAAACGCAACAAAGACTGCCTCAAAGCGTCCATCAAAGACTTGGGCGTCCACATCAATACGTGGGAGACGCTTGCTCTGGACCGTCCAGCTTGGCACGGCAAGATCACCACAGGAGCCCATGCAGCTGAAGCCAGGCGCATCACCGAGGCGCAACGAAAGCGTGATGTACTCAAGGCCCGAGCAACATCCACTACCACGACAGCACCCACCCACTTGTGTCCCACATGTGGTCAAGCCTTCAAGGCCCGGGTTGGCCTCATCAGTCACCTCCGCGCCCACAGCCACCGATCTTCCATCTAATTTTTGAAGCCGTTGTCATCTTCGAATCCGAAGGACGAACATCACAATAGCATAGTCTGATTTGGAACCATTCCAGTTTCACCTTTTTTGTTGTTCTTATCTGTTTTTAAATGGTTTTCCAATCAACTTGCTGTATAGTTTTTGTTCAAAATATCTTATATCATGTGACGATATTTGTTCTAACTTTATTGTGTAATTTGATTATTCTTGAATCTTTACTAACCTCTGACATTATTTGCGATACTTTTGGTATTTGTGATACTTTTGATATAGAATTGCATCATCTATCATTTCTTATAATATCATTCAACGTTAAGTTGTTGTTGTTGTTGTTTTTATTGATCTTATGCATCCCATAGATTCTAAGTATTTAATATTAATGCTATATTTTTGTGAAAACGTTTTAATTGAACGACCCATCTTCGTCAATAATATCTCGAAATAGGTATATGCTTTTATAAGCCCAGTTGTTTTTTGATAAAATGTATTCTTGCCAATTCTAAATTTACCATTGTAAAAGAATCGTTCTACCAGGATATCACGTTCATCTTTTAAAGGTACTCGTTTTGAAAACTTATCATAAGCCAGAAAAAACACTTCATTCTACCACTGTTTTAACATACTGACTCCTGTATATGCACCTACGAACTCGTGGATACAGTACGGCAGTACACATCCTCAGAGGGAGGGGACATTTTTAAAGATAATGAAATACAGTCAAGCAGGCAGACCGACAGTAGGCAAAAACAGAGACCGAGCGAAAAAGAGATCAAAATCAATACTGACTGTTCTCAAAAAATGATGGAACTACTTGCAAAACTGAAGAGCTGTTGGGCTGTATTGTGCAGCCGCATCATACGCTGTGTCGGTTGGCTGTAATATCCACCAGCTGAAAACAGCGCGGCGATAGCTGCCGTTCTTTTCCAGCGGAAACACGCTGCATTGCAGCCGCTCATTCTCCCAGTTTCCTACTGCCTCGTAACTGACCTTGCTTTCTTGACCAACTCCATCTCCAACTGCTCGGGAGGGGAACACTCCAACACATGATGATAAAAATGGCCAGACCTCAGACTTTTTGTATGCACCAGACAGCTACGCACCTCTCTCTCTCTCTCTCTCTCTCTCACACACACACACACACACACACAAACGGACACGATTGCCCAAACATTTCATTTCTTTTTACTATCCATAAATAACATGCATGCAAAGATGTTAGGTAGTTATTGAAACTTGTTTTTATGCGTTGTTTCTTTTTTTTGCACTTCTAGAACAAGAAGTTTTTCTTCACCATTCCTCATCTGTTTAAGTGAAGACATACTTTCCTTTTCGTGCAGAGACTGATAACGTGATAATAGGGGAGGAGGAAGAAGGAAATGGCATTGAACTTTTGAAGTCGACCTATGCCGACAACAAAATCCCACCGCGATTCTGTTCCATTCTGTAGCCATTGATATTTATGCTCCACCTACCGCCCTCCCCCAAGCCCCTCCACTTCCATCCCCATGACTCCCAAATACCAGGGAGGAAAGCGGTCAGGACCACGGACCGCACCATTTGACGGATAGGTTGCGTGCTGCCTGGGCCCGATCAGGAACGGTAACCCCTATCATTTTATCATTACCGATGCAGTAAGCAGCCATCATTGTCACGTGAGGGCTGGCAAGTGTCCCGTGGGATAGGCCCGGCACGGCCTGATGGTAGGTCTTCTGTCCCTGCAAGCCAGCCTGGAGATTGGGGAGTGTTTCTCGCTTCTCTTCTTTAAGAGCGGAGTTTCCTCTATCATTCATTATGATTATCGTGGGGAATCAATACATAAATTCCTTCCGGTTTTGTGTTTGTTTGTTTGTTTTAGGGGTTTTTTTGTTTTTGTTTTGGTGTTTTTGGTGTTTTTGTTGTTGTTGTTTTTTGTTTGTTTCTTTGTTTGTTTTAGAATCGAAACGCAGGGCCATTTTCAGAAATGTAGGTATAACACAAGAGTAAATGAGTTTTACGTGTGCGAGCCCGTGCCTACACGCGAGTGTGTGTTTGAAAGAAAGGGGGGCGGAGGGTGGGGGGTACAGAGATATTATATGTTTAGGTATGTGAAGGTTCCTACATAATACTCATGTACATATATTCATTATCCATTCCAAACCGAAGAAAATTTTGTTGCCAAAAGAGACTGACCATGAATATTTTTATTTTACATCATTCCTGAATCTTTTCCTCTTCTTCTTCTTCTTCTTGTGTGTGTGTGTGTGTTCCACAATTTTTTAACAAAAAATAAAGATCTAAGAAATAATTTTCTTAAGCCTTTAGCAACAGCATAAAATTAAAATCTGCTTTTGGTTCCTTCAGCAAATGACAGAAGAAAATGATGAGTTAATGGCCATGCTTTTTAGATATAATTTTCCGCTCATGCAACGAAATTTGGATAGTAAGAAGAAAAATAATCCCAGGTAGCATATATATGCGCCACTTATGGATGGGGTGGAGGAACTAAAAACTATTTAGAATATTTGGTATTTGGTTCACGATTAATAGGAAGTAATGTGTGAAAATAATATTGAGGAAAATTTTCTAAAATTGAAATTCTAGAAAGAAAAAAAGTAGTTTTAAAGAGACACTTGCCACCAATAGGACGTGGACGTATATATTCTGAATTCGTTGGTCTTGTAAAAACTGGGGGTTTTTTCGTGAATGCTGTTGCCTAACCCACCTGTTGAATACGTTAAGCCGTACAACCAGGAATTTTTTCATATTGTTTGAAATTAAGAGAATGATCGAAAAAACAGATTGATGTCATATAAGAATATGGATCAATGCGGCATAGGTATTTCTAACACTCGTAAGCATATTAATGCATTGAAAATACCATGGAATAAGAAACTGCATATGGACAGGCATAAAGGGGCTGATATCGTAAAACTGTTAAATTGCTAAGATTGGCACAAATATATTTGCAAGACTTGAAAACAAGTTTGCTTTGGTATGTTCAAGGCAGACGGACAACTAGGGAAACAGACTCCGGTTGAAAGTGCTGAGGAGTTGGTCTCTGAACACCTGTAATCCGATTTTTTATTGCTGAAAAGCCATCCCATTTTAGAGACTGAATTGAGTTTCAGTTTCCGTTGCAACTAGTTTCTCATGGAGAAAGATCCAGATCCTGATCCTGTCTCCTGTAAACCAACACTGTTTCCACGGGAGTGAAGAATCGCTTTATCAGGACAGATGGTTTGTGGTATTAACCTGCAATTTTAAGTCCATTGTAGCAGACTGCAGTTTTAAGTTGAGGGACACAACTGCGAGACGTTCAATTGCCAAAGTGATTGCAGTATGTATGCTGACAAGTTTAGCGCTTTCTGTTAGATGACGTATTGCAGTGCCCAGAACGATGTGCTTTTGTATTTTCATTTTCCACTTGTGAAAGCATAACACGTCTTGCGAAACAGATGTAGTGATTATGTATTTCTTTTAAGAAGCATTTTTTTCTTTCGAGTCAAAACACTTTCCAGAAAGTCCTTTGCAGAATCAAGAGCCTTTAGTTATTCTGTCCAAAAAGACGCCATTGTTGGTGGCCTCTTGGAGCTTTTCTGTAACTCTGAATGAGACAGTGGAGAATGAGCGCTGCCTCTTCCAGCCTTCTATCATGTGATTCAGAAGAACAAAAGCGCTTTTAATGGTTTGACCTGTGTGTATGTCTGGTATGTACAGTAATGCACTCAAGTTATTTCGTTCTATGGTTTGGATTGTAAAACTCTTGATGTTTCTCTTGCATGCATGATACGTCTCTCAGAATTGATACAAGTCTTCGACAGTGATGCGCGTCTCCGTTTATTTGCACACATGGTTAAATCGTCACTGGGGGATGCCTTTTGCTCTGCATATAATTTGTCAATTCTTCCGTGTCTATCCATATGCCTCAGAATTAAGTCCCTTTTTTGTGGTTGAGTGCTTCCCGTGCCACAAGATTTGAAATGTATTTAGACGATCACAACAGTTCCTTCGGTTAGCGTAGCCGCCTCTTTGAACGAGTCCTGTGATTTTTGCCACACTTTTCCTGATTTGATAGCCCTGGTCTTTAGAAACTGGGTTCGTCACACATGATGCAGCAATCTTTTTTGAAACAGTCGAAGCATGCAATGGAAGTTTTCTTTTTTCATGGAAGTTGATGGCCCGGCTGTGACATCCTCTTCGGCTTTCTGCCCCTGTGTCAGTGTTTCACTGTTTGTAATTAAGAACATATCTGACATTTGCAAAGTTTTTGAAACACTGTCCGTGTACAATGTACAAACATTGTATGTATATTACCCTGTCTCTTTGCAAACTTGGTGTAATCTTCAAAATTTGTATTGATTTTGTGACATCAAATTTCACATTTCTCAATCTGAGCCTTGCTTTGTTCAGTCGCGAATTCTATATCTATCTCGAAGTTGTTTTTGTTGTGAATGATACAGAATTTGTGTGTTCACGCTTCTAACCTTTTCTGTTTAACACAAAGAAAATGAATATATGTTCTATATTGGTACTGTGGCTTTGCAACCAGGTATACCCCTAAACTTAATGTATATAGTTTAAAGAAAGAAAAGCGACCTATACATATGAATATTGATTAACACACACACACACACACACACACACACACACACACACACACACACACACACACACACACACACACACCTGCATTCAAGCTACAAAAACAAACCCCAGTCAGATTGATACAGTGTGATTTCTTTCATAAAAATGCACTGGAAAAAGAAAAGAAAAAACACCCTGCTTCATTTACAGGATGACCCTTGTGGTCGGCTGGGCCATAAGCCATGTCAGTTAGACCGATTAAATGCAGTACTACATATGTAAAATAAATTCATCCAGTAACCAGGAAGCTTGCGTTTGAGCATTTTCAGTACACCGGAAGTATTTGATCACGTGACAAGCTATTTCGGCCCTAACGCATGGACGAGCTCATTCTAATTCCTCTCTGTGGACATAAGGAAATTAGCTGTGCGATAAGATATGTGGATACAGAGTCGTTTCAAGCCCATATTATACTCCCGAAAGATTCAGTTGCTCTGCTCAAACTCATCGGATGGTAAGATTATTAAAATAGGATTTTCAAAAAATGATCAATTTTTTTTTTTCACATGTAGACAATCATATATGCAACAACAACAAGACAAACAACAACAACAAGCAGCATCTTGTACCATTGTAATGAAATAAAGACAGTAATAATAATAAGTAAAATAGGATAAAGTAGATAGGGCATAAGTCGATAGACGAATTAGTTATGCTAGAGTCAGCAACGATAGTTTACCCCAGAATCATTTACATCATTCATAATAATGAATAATTTTTAAGAAAAAAAGAACACACACACACACACACACACACACACACACACACACACACACACACACACACGTCACCACACCAAAACCCCGTGGGAAGAAGTGGTTATAAAGAAGACATTTGAAAATAATACAAGTATTAACTACTGGGGAAAAGAAAACATAGGCTTATAAAAGTTTCACTGCACATCAAATCTGGATACATCAGCTATTGCATGCGCATAGTGCCGTTAAATGTTGTATCTCGCATGAAGCTGTTTTAGAAAGGCATGCAGATTTGATGTGCATTTTTCAATTTTGCATTTGCAGTTTCAGTTTCAGTAGCTCAAGGAGGCGTCACTGCGTTCGGACAAATCCATATACGCTACACCACATCTGCCAAGCAGATGCCTGACCAGCAGCGTAACCCAACGCGCTTAGTCAGGCCTTGAATTTGTAGACATAATTATAGTTTGGCAGACATTATGATGAAGCCAAATACGCTATCTGTTTTAGATGCTGTGCTACGCCAAAAAGTACTAGTCTGCGACAGATTTAATGTTATAGGCATTTTCACATTTTTTATTAAACATTTTTTCTAAAGAGGTCCAAAAGGACTGTATATGTTTACAAGGCCACAAACAGTGTTCTATGGAGTCTCTTGCATCATTACACAATATGCAGTTATTTGTATCAGATACTCCCATGGCATTTAAGACAACATTAGTAAATTAGGAATTTATATTGTGCAATGCTTAATGATCGTAACTGCATAACTACAAGGTTACCTTCAGTAATTAAAAAATCGTATGTGTATAGTATGTAGTTGAATATCAAATTGCCTTGAACACCCTATGGTTGCTGTCGTCTACCCCTTTGTTCACGTGGGTCATATGACCTGTGAAAACTGAATATTTCTATCTTTGTGTGTTTTGTATACATGAATGCACAAGTGCAGCAATACTACTTTAAATCTGTTAAGCAGAACACTTGAAGGAGTCAGAAAGAAGCACACCTTGTAGGCGTTTTGTTTTGAATGAAGAACAGACACTGGCATCGAAATTTCATCAGCATGGGTTTTACAAAAATCAAGGTGAAAACAATCAAATGCATGTGGTGAGAAACATAGCAGACTTCTGAGGATTAAATCATGATCAGATGTTGGTAGCACCACCCAGTACAGACTGCTGTGCTCATCAAATTCAGGTCAGGCCTTGAGGCAGATACATAGTTCTCTGAGCTCGACCCAGATTGACTGGGACCACAAGACTGCTCTGTTTCCGGATCCTCATGCCCTCCACAGCATCGCCACCGAAGTCGTCCTCGTTTGGACCTACCTGCTGTACCATACACTTCTGATTGTGAAGCTCGAGACTAGCCCTTGATACATACCTGACACACGCTCACACACACACACACACACACACACACACACATACGCACGCACACACGCACATACACAACATTTATCTTCACAATAAAATCAATAGATTAATACTAAAATGCGTGTAATCTATCAAGAATAATAAAACGAAAACGCCCGAAAAAGTCACGCACATCCCCGCCCCCGTTCCCCGCCATCAACAACCAACGCCATGATGCACACATGCCCGTGCACAGCCACACACTCCCACATGCACGAAAAACGTCGGCCCTCAGGCACTCTGTCGGCGAAGTTCAGAGACTGGGATGGGGCATACAGTGTCACAGTCCTGTGAGTGAGAATGTAGCATGTTTTGATTGAGTGTACGAATGTCTGTGGGAATTAATGAATTCATGCAATGAGTTCTGCGCGTGGATCTTTATATTTAATTCTGCCACTTCTGTCAGACCGTCTACAATCGATGCCTCATGTAGTGAAACGTCTGTCAAAATAGCTATGAATCTGTCAGTCAGGTTTCTACAGTAAAAATTTTGCTTTAAGTGTCTTGTCTTTTATCTAATATCCCACCCGCTTTTTCTAATAACTTTTTCAAACCTGTCTTTTTGGTCAGGTTTCCACCCCAACACATGGCACCACAAGTTAAAACGCTGCACACGACAGATTTGTAAAACATTTGGAACATCTGCTTGCACACATTTCTGATACAGAACATGCAACTGTGGCTCTTTTAGTCTAAGCACAAAACATGTAGCACAGATAAAATCCAGAAAAAAGAGCCTACATAATCACTGTGTCGCCACTGAGCGCAGCACCACGTCTCTACTAGTGTGGTGACCCACATGTCCTCTTTGCTAAACACTTTGTTGTAGCTGACCGTTTCCCTATCAGGAGAATGTGCCATTGTAAATCATAGGATGTACCCACAGACGTGAGTTTTAAATGCTGACCCCGTTTGGTCTCGAGTGCAAATTTGCAAATATAATGCAAATAGAACTTTACTTTGACGATAATCATGCTCAGAAAAGAATAGTTTACAACAAAGTAAATGACGCAGCCATCGGCATCGGTTCCGAACATGGTGAATTCTAATGGAGCTCCAGTGAAGCCACGAGGGCTAAGGGAAGGCAAGTGACGTTGGTTTTCAGTTTCAGTTTCAGTAGCTCAAGGAGGCGTTACTGCGTTCGGACAAATCTGTATACGCTACACCACATCTGCCAAGCAGATGCCTGACCAGCAGCGTAGCCCAACGCGCTTAGTCAGGCCTTGAGAAAAAAAAGGTGAATAAATAATAGATAAGCGTACATAAATAAGTAAATAAATAAATAAATAAATAAATAAATATAATATAAAAAGGTAGTAATAATAATGATAATAATAATAAATAAAAAATAAATAAATAAGACAACAATGATGATAAATAAGCAAATAAATGTAAAACATGAAGACACACATTCACACATACACCCACACATGCATAACAGATGTGCACATGCAGTTTCACAGATATGAAAGCACAGTCAAATGCACATAAACGTACATGAGCCCCAACACACACACACACACACACACACACACATTACCCTGCACCTCCTCTACCCCCCTCTTCCACACACTCATTTCTAGGCTACGTATCGCAGCTTCCACAGCACACACACACACACACACACACACACACACACACACACTAACACACTCACACACACACAGATGAACACTTACTTGTACAAGCACACACACATACGCCCATATCCCCCACCCCCAACCCCACACACATATATACAAAGATATATATATATATACACACCCGAACGTTTCAATATCCCGTTGCTCCCACAGTGTAGGAATGCATACACTCACATACCTCATCCTCTACCCCCCCTCCCCCCCCCCCCCCCCCCTCCCCTCGCACCCCTACCTCCCCCTCCCACACAAACACACACACACACACACACACACACACATACGCACGTGCACAGAACTCTCCTGACACTTGTGTACACTTACACCCTTGCGCATGCTCAAACACACAGACCCACACATACACACAAACACACACATACACAGAGGCTGCCACTGATTGGCCGCAAGAGGGACGGGAAAAGATCTCTGATGCCAAGAACGTGGCATCTAGTGTGTTGCTCAGTCTATTGTATTTGGAAAAGCCCAGAGACACTGTTCCGTTTTGAAGAAATTTGCGCAATGTTGGTTTGGAAATGATGCTGATATTTGTTTGATTTGCAAAGCATTGTGCTCTACCTTTCATGTTAGACTTACGGCCGCTCCCTATCTCTGCTTTTGTTTCTTTGAGGCGATTGATGGTGTGATGGCCTTGTACCTTAACACCTGCATGTCCCGGACAGTATGACCATGTGAGTTTTTTAATCTGAAAGTTGCGCATTGCCTTATGCCACTCTGGGCTTCCCATTCCGTTTTCAATTTTCTGTATGAGGTTCATTGAGTCGGTTAGAATCATGGCATGTTGGTTTCCGGGCATGTGGATGGACAATAGCCACTGGAGGGCATGTGTCACAGCTTCAACTTCCATCGTTAGGCTGGAGGTTGTGACTTTGTAGGCAGCATTCTCTTCCCTAATTGTTTTTCCATTTTGTTTCGCAGTGAATCCCCAACCGCATTGGTCTTTGGTGACTGAGCCGTCTGTGTATATGATGATGTCCTCTTCTTTACTGTTTTCTTCTGTGAGTAGCTTCACTTCCGCATCAGTTTTGCCCTCTGGCCATTCCCGACAATGTCTTCCTAGAGTGGGTGAAATGGCTGTGTTGAATAGATGGTTGAGGTTTTCGGGGTTTTTCTCCCATTCTTTTGTTTCTTTCAGGTCTTGTAGTCGGCATACTAGCTGGATTGTGTCTTCTGCTTGCCCCATCCATGATCTTCCTCGTCCTAGACGGCTGCCTTTTGGTTTTTTGACTGCGTCATGCAGTGGGTTTTGAGGGTTTTCTAATGCTTTGAAGTAGGTCTTAACCTGTTCTAATTTTTTTCTGGCCTGCACTGAAGGAAGGTCAAGCAGGTATCGCATGGTTTCTGTGGGCGTGTCTTTTGTTGTTCCAAGGATCAGCCTCATAGCTTCATTTTGAACTCTTTCTAATTTTAGGAGGTTGCTTTGAGATGGTGTTGGTAGCCCAAGTCCGTAGTCGATCACACTGAGGACGAGTGATTGGAAAAGCAGGAAGAGGTGGCGTTGTTCAATACCTTTGGTTGCCAATGCTTTTAAGACTGAAAGGCCCTTTTTGCATTTGAGAACAGTATTTTCCGTATGTTTTCTGAAGGTCAGCATCCTGTCGAAGTGTATTCCTAGGTAGCGTAGGCATTCAGTTTTCTCGATCTGAATCCCGTCGAATGACACAGGTGGTGGTGATTTGCTCGCGGTTCTGTTTTTGAGGATGCACAGCAACGTTTGGGCTTTCACTGGATTGATGGAAGATCCTGTGTCTTTGCACCATTGAGCAATATTGTTTAGTTGTTTCTGGACGGCTTTAGTTCTTTCCTGAGCATCTTTCGAAGTTTTGAAGACCAGGCCATCATCCGCAAGAGTAAGCACCCGAGCTATTCCATTGTTGTTTAAGTCTGCAAGGCCCTTCGTGTAGACATTGTAGAGGACAGGAGAGAGCGGAGACCCTTGTGGCAGTCCCATGGATAGTTTAGAAGGTGCAGACATCCAATCTCCGAGGTGTAGGACGACGGTTCTTTCCTGAAGCGCTGCTGCTATCCATCTTGTCAGTGTCAAACTTACTCCATACCTTAGTAGCAGCTCCATGAGGTGCGCAAACTGAACTTTATTGTAGGCATCTTCAAGGTCGATTGCTACTGCTAGTGTTTCTTAATTTCTTTGAAATCCTTCATACACCTCATATGCAAAAGCAGCTGCATTTTCCCATGTGGACTTGCCTGTCCTGTAACCACCTTGATTTGAAGGGAGAATGTGCCTGTGTTCAAGATCCCTTGCAAGTTTCCTGGCTATCATGCGTTCCATGAGCTTTCCAGCAATGTTTTGCATGGTAAGAATCCAGTAGCCGGTTACCTGACGATGGTCCTTTTCTGGTTTTGGTATGGGTTTTAAGAAGCTGTGTGTCCAGTCCTCCGGCACATGTCCATTGTGGAAACTGTTTTGATACAGACTGAAAAGTTTGCTTCTGTCGTCTTCCGATAGCTCCTTGATGTCCGAGTAGCGAACTTTGTCTGGGCCGGGAACCGATTCTTTCTTGCATTTACCTATTGCTTCATTTAGATCATCTATTGTCAAGTCATCATCGGGTCCAGTCTGCAAAAGGGTTTGGTTTAACTCTTCAACATATTTCTTTTTCTCATCTAAGTTTCTTTGATTGCTCTGTTGTATGAAACGTTTGAGCAGGGCGGATCCTTTTTCTTCGTTTGTCTTAAGCTTGGTTCCGTCAGTGTCTGACATGTCTGGGGTTGTTGTTGTGCATGTTTTCCCTTCCATGCGACGATAAAATTGCCAGAACTCTGTCAATGTTGTGTCATAACTGAGTGCCTCGCAAAACTGTTTCCACTTGTCATTTTTTGGCCTCTTGAGCAATGACTTCAAACTGTTTAGTTTTTTCTTTCATTTTTGTTTCAATATCTTTGTCCGAAGATGGTTTTGTTCTTTCCCTTTGCCAAAGTTTGACAGCTGCATGTTTTTCTATCCAGGCTCTCTGTGTGTCAGTATCCCACCATGCATCCTGTTCGGTGCCGTTCTTTTGTTTCTTCTGCGTCTTTATTTTTCGATGACGGTTGTCTCTTTGGTTTCATACTGAAATGGATCACACGGTTTCATACAGGGTTTATCTGACAGTTTCTGTAGACTGAAAACTACCAGGAGGTGGTCACTGCCTTGGTGTGGAAGGGTCTCTGCATTCATTTCTGCTCTGAATTTTGGAGATGTTAGAGCGATGTTGATCACACTGTCACTGTCCCCTTGTCTTATTCCAAGGCGAGTTGGGGATGTGGTTGTTAATGGGCTAAGAAGAATTTCCCCTATCATTCCTTCAAGTGCGAGTCCTTGTGGGTTGGTGTTCCGCTGGTCCCATAACTTCGATCTTGCATTAAGGTCTCCACAGATAATGACTGAGTCTCCAGATTCGTTCTCTATTTCCTCTAAAAAGGCCCAATCCTCTTTTGTTTTGCAGGTTCTTGGGTGAACATAGGCATTGATGAGCACGATGCTTTTGTGAATTCCGTCAGGTTTTTCAAGATGCACCCCCACTAGTTCACATGAGTTGCTACACCATTTCTCTAGATTTATGGTGGAAACTTTGTTTTTTAGGTTTTTGTTCAGTACAATTGCTACTCCTCTTCCTTCATTCCTTTGAAAGACTGTGAAATTCTCAAAATGTATTGGTCTGTCTGCACTTGTCCTGGTCTCTTGGAGACATAAAATGTCAAAATCATATGCCAATTTCTCAATTGTTGAGATTCTCATTCTCGCGCTGGAACAATTCCAACTGCCGATTCTAAAGAATTTTTTTGACAGCCGCTCTGCTTTTGTCATTCTGCTAACTAAGCACAATCTTTTCCCACCTCTTTTGCCACGCCTGTTTTGGGGTTTTGGGGATCTGAATTTATGTCTCGTGCTATGCAGCTGATCCCCGAGGTGCACGCGAGACAGGGTTTTGTTAGTATCCATAGAGGGAAAATATTCGGTCGCCCTGACAGACCCTCTTATCAGGGAAGGGCAATGGATGTTCATCTGTGTGGAGTCCGTCAGCTTGGTGACACCCTAAGGCCAGACTGCATACAGTTAGTGACTGTTTGACCCAACAGCCATTCATCCCATTGGTACTGTATGAAAGCCGTGGGATTCGGGATTTTAGTCAGGTTGTCTCCTCTTAGCCAGTGGAAGGGTGCATCTGGGTATTGTTGCGTAGCAGATTGTATTTTGCGGAAAACTACAGGTCCTTCTGTAAGAGTTTTGAGCCCTCTCAATAATTTACTAATACTTCAAAAATTAAACAATAACTCGATGACAAATTATTAATCAAATTCACAGAAAAATCACTTTGTTCTGAAGCTTGTAGACTGTCTGTTACATTGACCAGTGTGATTTTAACACCTGGTAGACTTTAACACTGACTCTCTGGGTGGTTTTAACATCCAGTTTTCAAATACACAGTCCCAGCTACACAATTTCAAATCCTGCCCATACAGCCCTCACTTGTGATGTGTCTGCTAAACATTGCATAAGCACAACGGTCGTCTTCGCGTGGTTTCGCCCGGTGCTATACCAATTTTGGGCCCTCTCTGTAATTCACTAATAATTCAATAATTAAACAATAACGCGATGACAAATTATCAGTCAATTACACAGAAAAATCACTTTTTCCACAACAACAAGTGAAGTTGGAAGAGTGCCAAGTCAGACTTCAGGACAGGTCTTGTCAGTTTATCACTGATACGTTGCATGCTGCTTCTGAGTCTTTATGCCAGAAGCAGTCGGTTGAAATAGGCAGAATCGGTTGGTTATGAAGTACGAGAATGACAAATGCTAACACCAATGCAGGAAGGGAAATAATTCACATTGTTGGCATCTGTAATGGTTACCATGATTATGAAGAAAAGGAAAAGGAAGGTAATAAAAGGAAGAAAGAATGGAGAGGGAGAGGGGGGCAGATGCAGAGGCAGAGACACAAAGAGAGAGAGGGAGGGAAGAAGAAGAATGAGAAGCTGATGATGATATTGATGATGATGATGATGTTGATGATGATGATGATGATGATGAAAGATTAAGAAGATATGAAAGAAATCACACGGCCTGTTCCTGCCCAAGGTTGTCACTGATGCCTTTCACATGAGCACCATACGTAATACAAAATGTCCAAAATGAATTCCATTTCACTCAAATCCATCCTTATCAGAAAATAAATGTTAAACAACAGCCCAACAGCTTAGCCGTAATGGCTTCCAGTGAAAAAACAAAATGACAAAGAAAAAAAATGCAAAATCCAGTTAAGCCTCGTCAGCCACAAGGTATGTCTAACAGAACACGAGTGGTGATAAATTAATTTCCGTTATTTCTGTTCTGTCTGCAACGACATAAAAGCTCACCCTGGACGTTTCCAGACGGCTCCACTTTGATGCTACGATAAAGGCTTTTAAGGCACGTGTGTGGAAATCGCGGAGATGACTTCTGTCACTGCATACTGCCAGGGCCTGTCCGTCTTTGTTTACTTTCCCCAGGCTTTCCTTCCATACGGTTTGCACACGGTAGGTGTGTGTGTGTGTGTGTGTGTGTGTGTGATATGCAGCTGGATGGAGTTAGAAGGTGGCAAAATGAAGTGCATCAGATAGTCATGAAGAGCGAAGGCTGCCTGGAAGATGAAAATATCATTCCTGATGACCTTGTTGCGACATATATTGTCGCCCCTGCACATATTTTCACGGGCGACAATATGTGCTGACCCTCTCCGCAAATATTGTTGCCGGCGATGATATGTGGAGACCCTCACTGCACATACATTATTGTCGTCCTTCTGCACACATTGTCGCCCTTCTGCAATATATGCAATGAGGGTCACAACAACAAAAAACTCAACTGCAACGTCGACGATTATTCAGCCACTGATGATTACGTTTGCGGCAGTCGTCTTCTTGTTGTTATCATAGTTGTGTGTTGTTGTTAACTTTGTGTGCGGGTGTTCGTGCGCGTATGACATTGTTTTGTGCTTGTGCTTCTTTGTGTGTGTGTGTGTATACGTGCGCGTTTATTTTTTTGTTTCTGGGTGAGTGTCCGTGTTTTGTTTTGTTTTGTTTTGTGTGTGTGTGTTGATTTTTTTTTCGGGTTTTCTTTTTTTTTCCCTTTTTTTTATATATGTGTGTGTGGGGGGGGGGGGGTGCCTCCTTCCTCCTCTTTTTCCCACCTTTTTCTTTTTTTGTTCCTTTTCTTTTCTGGTGTGTGTGTGTGTGTGTGTGTGTGTGTGTGTGTGTGTGCGTGCGTGTGTGTGTGTGCGTGTGTGTGTGTGTGAGGCATCCATCCTCCTCTCTTTTCCCACTTTCCCCTTTTTTTCGTTTCCTCCTTTTTTTTCTATCAATAAACTATTAAACACACTCTTCACTCACACACACCGCGACAGATAGCTTTCGTTCATTTTTACCTATTGTCTGGTGCAACAATTGCCCCAGGGTGTCTTGCGGCATGCGATCTAGAATTGTTTGATGACTGTATACAGTTGTCTGGGTTTATTTTTGCTCCAGTGTGTTGCTACATGCATTCATGAGTGTAACAGGTGGTGATTTCTTTCTGGGTTTAGTATTGCTCTTGTGTGAGTTGCAGTGTTAATTTTTTTCCGTTCTTTTCTTCATAGCCATTCATTATCACCCACAACATTCATCCGCAAGTCTCTGACCCCCCTCTCCCTCTCCACCTCCTCCCCCTCCCTCTCCCTTCCCACCCTCGTAATGTTGTGGTGTGTGTGCGCGTGGGTGCGTGTGTGTGTGAGTGTTCGTGAGCGCACGTGTGCGTGAATGAGCGTGTGTGCGTGAGAACATGCAACGTATGTTCGCTGCAAAGTTTAAACAGTCAACTAATTCAGGTCATATACATTTCACGTAAATTCTGATTATCGAAAAATTCAATGATTTCTAACGCTGATAACGATTTAGTTTTACGCGCTATGCTAATACACATTTTTTTCAATTAATATCACATGATCAGCGGTGTTTTTCTCGTCTTAAGTCATTCCACTCCTTTGCCCGCCAAAGAGTACTTCTGTCAAAGAAAGTTTTGACGTTTTCCCCAATCTAGCTGACGATAATCTATCTATGTTACACCAAAATTTGTTTACAAGACAGTTAAAGCAGAAGTGTTCCATATGGTCTATCTCGTCCACACATTCGTCACATTTGTTTGTATCTGAAACGTTCTTTTTTTTAAGTAAGATATTTGTAGGATGAATATTATGATTTATTTTCCATTGTAATTCCTTTAACCTGATCTCCATTGTGCATGTTCTTGGTGTTAACCATACCTTTTCGTCAATTTCGAGTTTCCTACGCTTCAGATCTCTGCCATATGGACTTACATGTGACGGAGACCTTTCTTCAGGTTCAAGTATTTTCTTGATAGTTTGGGTTTAGGGTTGAACAAATTCGCTTCACAGTATGTTGGCTGAAGTTCATTTGTTAATCTCTAAGATATTGTAAACCTTTATCTTTCCCTTTTTTTTTTTTTATTAAAGTACAGAACCTTTCCCTTTACTAGATTATTATAAAACAATTGGTTAAAAACATTGCTCTGGTTAACATTTTCTATCTTAGTTTGTATCTTATTATCTAGGTATGTCAGAATCCCCCTCTCGGCCTCACCGATGTAGTCCGAAGGAACGCAGAGCGATACATTCGTCACCAGCTTGGCTGCTGGAGCTGCCGGCAGAAAATCAGTGCGACGTCCAACCACCTTAGGGGCTGTAACTCCGATTTTTTCCTCAGGGTTTACTCCCGAAGCCTTTCCCGTGACTGGGTATGCCGCAAGGCAATGGAGGTTTGGAGTCAGGGTTTTTCTTCCCTTAGATGGACTGCCTTCCCAGGCTGACGAGCTTCATCTGCCCGAAGCATCTGGTTTTAAGGCGCCAGAGACCCACCTTTCGTCCCTTCTCCTGTCAGTAAAAGCAGTTCCGCTGTGCTTAGAGGCTAAGCCACACGGGTTGGCCAGGAGTTGGAACACAAGACTCAACACCTTTCACCTGCGCAACCTCAGGAGAATTCTGGGCATCGCGTGGCAAGACCGTGTACCAAACAAGAAAGCTCTTGACCAGGCAGGCATCTCCAGCATGTTTTCACTCCTGACCCGGCGCCGTCTGCGGTGGCTCGGCCACGTCAGGCGAATGGATGACGTGCGAATCCCCCAGGACATCCTTTATAGCGAACTCGCCAATGGTTCCAGACCTGCAGGAAGACCTGTCCTACGCTACAGGGACGTCTGCAAACGAGACATGAGGGCAGGCGACATCGACCCAGCAGGTTGGAAGGTGGTGGCTGAAGATCGCAGCAGCTGGAGAAGGACCGTGAATGCATGTGTCCAGAGGAGAGAAGAGAAGAGAGAACAGCACTGGAAAGAGGGGAGAGAGTGCAGGCGGCAGAGGGCAGAATCCGTATCCTCTGAGCAAGGTGCGACTTCCACCTGTGACAACTGTAACAGAGCCTGCCGATCCAGAATTGGACTGTACAGCAACAGCAGGCGCTGCAACTCAACAACTTGACCGAACTAGGCGCAGAGTCCCATTGTCTCCCGAGACAGACAGACGCCAAAAACAACAACAAGGTATGTGGTAATTACTGCTTTCCAAAAATATTTATCTATACTTTATCAGGCCTGTACTCCTTTTGCCTTACAGTTCATCATGAATGAATAGTCATTACGTAATACTTTATCTAAATGTCACTTGGGGATCACACTCCAGTTCGTATCTGAAGTAGAAAACAGCCTCCCTGCCTACTGTAAATATATGTACTTCTGAAAGCTAGTTACATTTATCATTTTCAAGCCTCATAGCTGGTAATCAGATTCCATTACTGTTCTTTGAACTTTTTCGAAACCTTTCTTGCTGCTGTGTTTTCTTTGCCAGTACCTAATGTATGATAGCTTCTGGAATACCTGTAGCCTGCATAATGAATAGCAACTGGCTAATTAAGAATGTCTTTATGACGACTATTTTGCCATCCATGCTAAGATCTATTTTACCCCAGATTTTTATCATTTATTGTAATTTTTCTGTTCTTCCATTCCAGCTCTCTTCAATATATCTTGCCATTTCATCTGTTTGAAAGTAAATCCCCAAAATTCTAATTCCATCCACGCGTGTGAAAGGCAGATTTTGTTCTCTTGTCTGTCTACCCATTCTCAGTGCTTTAGTTCAAATTTTATTTAATCTTAGTCCAGAGAAGGTTTCAAATAAATGTTTTTAAAATATCGCAAGATCTAAGCATATCTTCATTATTGTTCAAAAACAAAGTTGTGTCAGCTAGTTGCTTTATTCTTATGTACACCTCCTTTACCCTTCTACTAGTTGGAACTTTGATGCCTCTTATATCACTATTTCTTATTTTTATTGCCAAGAGCTCAACTGAAAAGACAAAAGCCAGTGGAGAGAATGGGCAACCCTGCGTAATACAACAATCCAAGCTGAATGGCTCTGCTAGCCAACCACCATGGTTGATCCAGTTTTGGCTATCTTTAATTAGTACCTGTACCCATCTCTGGAAATCTGAACCAAAGCCAAACACTTCAAATGCATGCAAAAGATACGTTTTCGAAACTGAATCAAATGCTTTCGAGAAATCTAAAGCCAACAAGTATTCAGCCTTTCCAGTCTTATTTATGTAATTAATTACATCATCGATGGTTCTTAATACTGTTGCTATATTTGTTCCTTTAATATATCCAACTTGATCTTCATTAACCAGTCTATGTATTATTTCCCTAATCGTTTTGCTAAAACTTTTGCTAGAATTTTATAATCAGAGTTTGTTAAGGTAATGGGTCTCCAGTTATTGAGCTTGTCTCTATCCCTCGTGAATTAAAGTTATACCTTGCCTTTGTGTGAATGAAAGTTGTCCTCTTTGGAAAGAGTCAATGAAAGAGTTTGTTACCAAACTGCCAGTATATATCCAAAATAATTTCATGAACTCTATCGTTAACCCATCAGATCCTGGAGCAGAACCATTTTTCATCTTCCTAAGACCATTTGACCTCTCTTTAAGTGTCACTGTACCTTCACAATTAGCAGCTTCATTTTATTCTAATCTTTTCAATGGTTCATTTTCCATAAAAGTATTGACTGCTTCCTTAACATTTATTACTTCTGGCTGTTGTTGTTTTTTACTATAAAGATCTTTGTAGAATTTTACTTGATCCTGCTATAATCCTTTTTGATCTGTTAAGATTTCTCCTGGTTCTGTAATCGATTCTGTAATTATCATATTCTTGCTTCTTGCTTTTTCTAAGTTACCTAACTTGAGCCCCTCTCGTTTTGTGATTTTGTATGATTTCACACTTTTGTTTCACTCATAAATAATTCTTTCGTTTTGTGGGTCTTTTACTATCTTATGTTCTAAGTCACCTAGATAAATGCGTAGTTTCAGACATTCATTTCTTGTTTGACAGGGAAAAGATTTTCCGAATTCAATACAAAAATTACGCAGGGACAGAAGGAATGGAGAGGTGTGCCGTTGAACTGAGGATCAGGAGATGTAGGTAGGAAAGGTAGGTGCTTGATCCAAGCTGGTACGAATATTTTGGACTTTATCGAAAAAGAAAGGGGAGAGGACATTGGGGAGTTCAGATAAAGTGTAGGCAGAAGGAAGAGGAGTCCTTTTTGCAGTACCAAGAAGATTTGACATGATGGAATAAAGAGATTTGGTGGATGTGGCATCGAAAACGTGAGAAGAAAAGAAGTCTGTCTTCGCTGATGAGATTATATATTTGATTTTCTTTATTTGTTTTCGGAAGATTTGATTGTAGGCTTTCAGTTTTGTCAATCGCCATCGCCGTTCCAATTACCGACGCTTGCGTTTTGCAATGCCCTTTCGTCTTGTGTGTGCCATAGGGCGGAAGCATGCGGGTAGCGGGAGGTACATATTCATCCAACAGTTGAGAGAGGACAGTGTTGCAATGTGTAAAGAAGTCGGTATAGGAAGAAAATTTGGAAAGGCGTTCAGCAGCTTGAGAAGAAAAAGTGTTAATGTTAACAGACTTCAGGTTGCGACGAGTAATGCATTTTTTTTGTTCTTTCAGGTTTTGAAGTTTTAAGCGAGAAAACAACAGCAGAATGGTCAGAAGAAAGTTCGTCAGTTACAGTCACTAATGCAATCAGTCACGAGTGATGAGCCAGTCCAAGGTATGGCCAGATATGTATGTTGATTCTGTGACGAGCTGAGAGAGAGAATGATTGGACAGAGAGACTTAGGCGTTTGACATCAGCAGATGTTTAAATGTCAAAATGAAATTTGAAATTTCCAAGGATAATTATAATAATGATAATCATGTAGCGCTGAATCTTGTGCAGAGACAAATCAAAGCGCTTTCGCACCAGTCATTCACACGCATGCATAACTCTAATACCGGAGAAACTGAAAACAAGGAAGAGGCAGGGAAGGGAGGCTATCTTGGGAAGATGAAGGATGTGAAGTTTTCCAGAAATAATGTAATAATCAATTAGTATTTGGAATTCTTCGTGAAAGAGTGAAGGCGTTATGTTGTTTTTAGGACTGGGAGGAGGACTATAGAGACAACAGAAGATGACTGAGTAATCGGGGACATTGAGAGCATTTCAAAAGAATCGTGTGGAAAGGAGTGGTTGTGCGAGAAGGAATGGGAAGATTCCAAGATGTCTCTGCAGACGATGGCAATGCCACCTACACGTGACAGACGAGGAAGTGACTTGGTTTTGCAGCCAGGAGGCGCGGGGGTCAGTTGCTTAAGTCTGGGTTTGTGATTTTAACCTTGTGATTTTAACCAGGTTTCGGTAAGAAATACTATGTCGAGTGATTTGAAAACAGAGTATGGCTGCCTACTTGGCGGTGTAAATAAATAAAACGGTCATACACGTAAAATGTAACATGTGTGTCTGAGTGTGTGTGTGTGGGTGCCTGAAATCTGATTGAATGACACAGGAAACAAATGATGAGCGCCCAATGGTAGCCGTCAATCGGCTCTTCCCTAGGCAGTCAACCTGTTGTGCAAATGACCCCGTGTTTGTAAAGCGCTTAGAACGCGGTCTCCGAGCGAGGATAGGCGTTATATAAGAATCCGTATTATTCATCATCAATCTTTTTCTTCTTTTTTTTTTTTTTTTTTAATGTAGTCAGAAATATTGTCGGTCTTTTGATCAGGGTAGACATATTGAGCATTGAACAGACATGCATGAAAGAGATCAAAGGCAGGCAAAGAGGGATTAAATGGTGAAGCAGGTGAGTCAAGCAAACAGACGGTGGAAGGAGATGATGGTGACTGAGCATTGGAGGACAGTAGAAAGGAAAATAAAGGTCCGAGAGTTGAAACAGGTGTGGGGGGTGTAGGAAGCAGAGCAGAGCCAATCACGGGGGATATATCACAGAGGAGTGATGGCCCAGAGGTAACGCGTCCGCCTTGAAGCGAGAGAATCTGAGCGCGCTGGTTCGAATCACGGCTCAGTCGCCAGTATTTTCTCCCCCTCCACAAGACCTTGAGTGTGGTCTGGACGCTAGTCATTCGGATGAGACGTTAAACGGAAGGTCCCATGTGCAGCATGCACTTAGCGCACGTAAAAGAACCCACGGCAACAAAACGGTTGCCCCTGGCAAAATTCTAGAAAAATCCACTTCGATAGGAAAAACAACTAAAACTGCACGCAGGATAAAAAAAAAGAATTAATTAAATGGGTGGCACTCTCAGTGCAGCGATGCGCTCTCCCTGGGGAGAGCAGCCCGAATTTCACACAGAGAAATCTGTTGTGACAAAAAAGAGAACTGCAATACAAAATTGCCATCAGAGGGGACAATGTCACGGGAAGTAAAAATGTCAGCATGAACACGTGTGTTGAGGCTGGAAGCAGCACAAACAGCGCCACATAAAGTGGATGTGTCAACACACACACAGAGCACATCAGGGGTACTGTCAGTAGTGCTGACGTCACACACAGCGGGAGCATGACAGAGGAGATGCCGGACACGCCAGACAGGTCAGCAGATGTGACGTTGTCGGTGATAATCACAACAGCAGGGCTGACATCGGAGACATGTGGACGATCAGTGCAGGGAACAGAGCCCCACAAATGGGGAAGTCTGCCCACTCTGGTTCCTCTCTTTGTCTACCGATGTTCAAGCTGATGATGCACTGAGTCGTGACGTCGTGAAGTCGGAGTTGTTTATGCCATAACATATTTAGCAACGCTCTAATATCATTGACGTTCACCATGGTGACAGTGGCAGTGCGGGATGTATGAGAGGGCTCGGCACGTGAAAAACGTGCCAAAAAGGCGGAGAGTGTCGTATGCAGGGCAAAGATGGTCGCTGACACGATAACGCGGTTCAAGTGAACAGCATTCATTTGTGTCAGTTTGAAAACAAAAACACAAATTTAACGAATATCAAATATCAAATTATTCTTGGAGAAAATTCTGATGAACAGAAGTGTTCCAACCTTCGGAGTTACGGAAACAAGACGCACACATGGATGTCCAGTACCATAACCAAAGAAACACACACAAAAAGGCAGAGACCAACACAGTACAGCCATTGGGCGCATTTTTTTCATCAGAATACTATCATCATATCTACATAGAGTAATTTACTCTGACAACTGGCGACAATATCGGCACTGGGGGTCTGCACATATTGTCGCCGGCGACGATATATGCAGGGGCGAGAATAAATGCCGCAACAGACCTTTCTGATGCCCTGTGAAAAAGTGTCAGTGAGCCATTTTTTATCAGGTTAATATACTTCCCTCTAACTTCAGCTGCAGTCAGATTCAACTCTATGCATGTTTATCTACAGGTACAGTTGTAGTTTGATGTTCCTGTCGAATCAATCCAGAGAACTGGGGTTGGTCTTATTTCCAGGATTGTCTCTGTCCATACCAGACTGATCTTCGCCAGTTTCAGAGGCTTTGTTTCACAGTCACATCTGCAGTTTCATAACAGACTGTGGCTCCAGGCGCTGTAATAAGCATGGTATTTCATTAAACAGAGGTGCAACTTTACAATGCTTTGTGCATGAGTATGGGAAATATCTCTGAAGCATGATTACGCAAAGTCACGTCATTTTTATCGAGAAGGCATCGGAGTTGAGCGGTAGATTTTGGTCACCATATTCTGCTGCCACTACCCAATGTTGAACCGAATGCAAATTTAAATCTGAATTCCCTGGTCTACTTCAAATGGACCAATGAAAGAACGGAGCGCGATTATTTGACTGATCCATAATTATGTGAATTTGTCCGTGATGATGGTGTATCACCCGCTGAAAAAAGAATCGAAGGTTTTCAAAGAGCAAATAATACCAACAATGATAATTAATTCTTCCTGGGGTAATTTCTGCTGTTGGCTTACATCGATTTTAAAGAAAACTAAAGCAAAGAAAACACATTATATTGTTTCAAGAACAAAAAAGCGAAACAAGAAAACCCAACCCTTTTGTTGCCTTGGGTTCTTTTACGTACGCTAAATGCATGTTGCACACGGGACGTCGGTTTATCGTCTCATCCGAATGACTAGCGTCCAGACCACCACACAAGTTCTAGTGGATGGGGGAAAAATACTGGTTTACTACCGGTGTGATTCGGACCTGTCCGCTCAGATTCCCACGCTTCATGGGCGGACGCGTTACCTCTAGGCCAACACTCCACTTAAATTGTGTGTGTGTGTGTGTGTGTGTGTGTGTGTGTGTGTTGGTGGTGGTGGTAAATGTGCATTATCAGAGAAATGTCAAGCAAGGCCTGAGGCGTACATTTAGCAGTGAAAGCTTTCATTCATTTTTCACCACTTCCGGTCCGCAAGGACAGAATGTCATGTACGTAATCCGTAATATCAAAGTTGTCTGCACTGGTTCTGGCATATTGTGTACCCCCTGAAAACGGAGTATGGCTGCCTATATGGCGGGGTAAAAACGGTCATACACGTAAAAGCCCACTTGTGTACATACGAGTGAACGTGGGAGTTGCAGCCCGTGCATGAAGAAGAAGTAACAAGGAACACAAACGTACTCTCTCTCTCTCTCTCTCTCTCTCTCTCTCTCTCTCTCTCTCTCTCTCTCTCTCTCGTCATAAAGGGAATATTGTGTAAGCCGGTGGACAGCCTTTCTCACAAACTGATCGCAGTCAACGAAAACAAAAAGGATAAGATAATTTAAAAAATAATGACTTTTTACGTTTGTTGTCAGAAATTAACATATTGATTTCATTTAAACAAGGCAACGGATTCTCAAAGATCAGACTGACCATCTTCTGGCAGTGTGTTAGTGTTCTAGAAGTGCACGAAGCACATCCTGCGGAGCACTCGTGAAGACTTCACGAAGGACAGTTAGCAGTGATAGCTTCGGCTGCTACCATTCTCTTGGAAAGTGAAGAGATTGACATCCTGGCCTTCTGCGGTTCTAATCAGTGGATGGCTGGTTATCTTGGTGAACGGTATAAACTGTTTCATGCCCGCTGAGCCTGGCCGTCCGTGCTGCCGACCAAAGAGAGGTGAAGGTACAGCAGCGTACGTGTAATTACCATTCCTTTTCCACCTTGTGCGCATCGAGGAAAATTGCACGGCATCAATCAATACTTATCTCTTTTCCTTGGCGCCCTGCAGTGGAGAGCTTCTAATGACAGGAATTAACAGAGGATAAGACTCTTTGCTCTCTTTCTCGCTAATGGACTCCTGGCCCCAGCGAGCTGCTTCAACTTAGAGCAGCCAGGTCTCTGTGTTGTGAGATGTCAGGATAGCGGGTAGGAGGTGGGTGGAGGGGGCAGAACTCCGGGGATATCCACTGGCAGCGTGCACATTAACGTGCTTGTTTTCATGTCTTGGTTTGTCTCGTTTCTCTTGTGATTTGTTGGAATTCAGTACTGTTTTGTTTTTGTTTTTTGTTCTTTTTTGTTTTGTTTTGTTTTGTTTGATTTTTTGTTTGTTTTGTTCTGTTTTGTTTAATTCTGTCTCTGTCTCTCAACCTTCTCTCAGAAAACTTTTGAGGGAGTTCCTGCACCGAAAATGTTGTAGGGAGAGAAGTGTTTTTCATTTTACCTAGTAGATTGTTCGTAGCGTTGAAAAGCTGTTTGGCTGTGGTGCATGCAAAGATTTTAGAATGGTAGAACTCTGACTTTGCCCTGTCAACAATGTTTGTTACACTATCCCTGGCTGTCTGAAAAATGTCCCAATTGGTCAAACTAGTGGCACGCCAGTGCCTCTCAGCTCTCCTTCTCTCCCGCTTGGCCTTCAACAGCTCTGGTCCTACGATGTTGTACCAAGGCGACGGGGGACGATTGGAGATCAGGCGCCGAGTCGACGGGGCGTGCCTGTCGAGTACAGTGCGTAGGACAGTGGATAGCTTGTCAGCAGTCGGTTCAAAAGGGATATCAGTCAGCAGGTCAGCTTTAAATAAGTCTAAGTCAATTGAGGTCAGTGTGCGCACCTCCCTGTACACACGGGGCGTGGGAGGTTTGGTGATGTTCAGATGACACGTCACACTGTGATGGTCAGAGGACAGGGTGTGATCGACGGTGGTAAACTTCAGGAGGCAGTCCTCATTTCTGTGCAACACCCAATCGACGTTGTGACCACGATTGTGTGTAGGCTCAGTTACAGACTGGTTAAGATCGAACAAACTGACAATTTCAAGTAATTTAGCGGTATAAAACTGTGTGTGTGAATCAAACTGAAAATTAAACTCACCGACAATACGTAGGGAACCTGGTAAACTGTTAGCGTATACTAAGAAGTCCGGAAACTGTTCTATGAACATCGTATCAGAAAGTTTATTTTTCTTGTTTGGTCGCGGACGGTAGAGGCAGAACACATTGAGGTGGGAATGTGGCAGTGACAGTGAAAGCTGGGCCAGTTCAAAGGAAGCATGGTTGAAGGGGAAGGCAGTTGTGTGCGTTATGTGTGGGAGCAGTCTGTCTGACACAACGAAGGCGATTCCTCCCCCGCAAGTTGTTTTAACACGAGGGAAGGAGGTGGTAGTGTAGCCAGGGGGAGCGAGATCTTGACACTTAGTTCCATCCCCAGTACTGCGAAGCCAAGTTTCTGTGATACACAGGACGTCGAGGCTGATCGAAAGCAGATGTTCGTTGATCGCTGAGTGTTTCAGGCGAGGACCAACTGACTGGGCGTTGGTCAGACCTAGAGAAATTTGAGCTGAATGGTGGGAGGGAAACCAGGACAGAGGTACATGAATAAGGTTATTAAATTGATACGTTTAACAGTATGGTCAGTGGAAGTTACACGTCCAGTACCACACACAACAGCTATCTTCCTCTGCTTGCGACGTCCTGCACGATGAGTGCGAACACGGGGGAGGTGGCAACCTATACCCACACCTCTGATGGCGTCGATGACAGAATGGTCAAGTGCTGCAGTAGGCACGCACAGGAGCTGGTCCCGTGTGTAAGACACACGGGGAGAAAGAACATCAAGCGAGGGCGTTTGGTAGTGGTCAGCTTCAGGAACACGCGGAGCGGGCTGTGCGTGCGAAAGGGGATGGTAAAGAAATGGCGTGCTCTGACAAGCAAGAATACTTGCCAGGTTACACAGAAAACATGTCCAAATAACTTGAAGTTCTGGTGGCAGAATCGCACAAAACAAACACCAATGTATACTTCACTCTATCATAAAGCACATACACAACTTACACGTCAACGCACAATCACATTCCAACACACTGACAAAAGAAATGAGAGCTAGGACTATGCTACCTGTCAGGCGTAGCCCTACTCACGTGGATTCTTTCTTCGTAGTCACAGAAGGCATCTGTCAGCATGGCAGAGAATACCATACTGAACAGCTGGGGCGAGAACGCAGCCTTGTTTGACGCGTTTGTCACTGGGAAGGCCTCATATTCGTCATCCATAACTTTCACAGTCATGCTGCCGTGGAACTGCCGAACGATTGTGATGAACTTGCTGGGGCAGCCAAACTTCTCCATGATCTTCCACAAGCCTTCTCTGCTGACCGTATCAAGAGGCTCGGTCATATCAGGAAGAGAGCCTTGTTACTCCTGGCATTTTTCCTGGAGTTGACGCGCAGCAAAAATCATGCCCGCAGCCTCATGTTCAGCACGGAAGCCACACTGGCATTCTGGAAGGAGACCTTGCAAGATGTTGGAGAAGGCAGTTGAACAGGACACAGGCTAGAATCTTCCCAGCAATAGACAATAGAGAGATTCCTCAGTGGTTGTCACAAGAACTGCAGTTGCCTTTCCTCTTGTAAATGTTGGCTATGCTGGCATCTTTCAGTGGTTTTGGGATCTGTCCCTCATTCCACGTGGACAGGAAGAGTTCAGTCAGCTTTTGCATTATGGCAGGGTTTCCTGCTTTGTATACCTCAGCAGGGATTGCATCGGATCCTGGTGCTTATCCACAGGAGATATGCTTCACTGCCTTCCTGACTTCATCTTTTGTTGGGAGGGTGTCGAGGTCCTCGTTGATCACTGCTTGGGGCAAGCGAGCAATGGCCTCTTTCAATGATGTTGGCAGGATGGTTGAGAACGTTGTTGAGGTGCTCAGCCCACAGCTCCGTAATCTGCTTCTTCTCTGTCAGCAGTTGCATTGAGAAGGGGTGAGGAGCTTGAGGACTGGGGTCCGTATGCAGCCTTAAGGGCATCGTAGAAGCGCTTTGTGTCGTGGCTGTCTGCGTAGCCCTGGATTTCATCCACCTTCCTGCTGAACCAGTTGTCCTGCACCTTGCGAATTTTCTTCTGTGCCTTTCTTTTTGCGTTAGAAATAGCATCTTCCTTGGCTTGTGACGAGGGGTCGTTGTAATGCACTCTGAACAGTTGATTTTTCTCTGTTATCAGTGCCTCTCTTTCTTCACCATTCTCATCGAACCAGTTTTGGTTGCTCTGGATTGCTGGTCCGAGATATTTGAGGATAGTAGTGTGGACAGCGTCTCAGAAGGTGATCCACTGTTCCTCAACGCTGGTCCCGTCTTCCTGAGGTGTGTCTGGCAGTCTGCCTTCAAGGTCGTCGGCGAGTTCTTCTGAAACCTTGTTGCTTTTGCTTTTCAGCTTGGAGACATTCAGCCTATTTGCAGTCTTCTGACCTTGGGGTCTTCTCGTGGGCAGAATGTGAAGCTTGAACTTGGACACAATGAGGCGGTGGTTGGTCCAGCAGTCGGCACCACACATTGCTCTCCTCACTCTGACGTCCAGCCTGTCCCTCTTCCTGGTGATTACGTAGTCTATAAGATGCCATGCCTCGAGCGTGGGTACATCCATAACATCTTCTTACGGATGGGTAGGCGGAACAGGGTGTTGGTGCCAGTGATACGAGGTCATGTGTGGCACACGTCTCGAGGAGCAGACGGCCGTTGCTGTTACACTTGTCACTGCCGTGTCTTCCAATGATCCCTTCCCAGGTTTGGTAGTCTGTCCCTCTCTGGCATTGAAGTCCCCGAGAGCAATGAGCTGTGACTGTGGGACTGCTGAAAAGAGGGTGTCGAGTTCATAGAACTTGTCCTTAATGTCATCAGGGTAGGTCATGGTGGGAGCATAGGCACTAATCACTGTTGCACTCTTCTTGTTTGAGGGTGAGAGCTGAAGTGTTATCAGAAGGTTGATACCCTATGGAAGCTTGGTGAGTTCACAGGCCAGGTGAGATTTGATGGCAAATCCTGCGCCTGCTTCTCGTCATTCAGCACTGCTGCGACCACCCCAGAAGAACGTGTATCCACCACCACGTTCTGTAAGCTGGTCCTTGTCTGCCAGGTGCGTTTTACTGAGAGCTGTTGTGTCCACATTGTAGCGAGCTAGCTCTTTAGCAACCAGTGCAGTTCTTCTCTCTGGTCTGTCTGCTTTTATATTATCCAGCGTTCCATACGCCAAGGTTGAGCACCATCACTTTCTTCTTCTTCTTTTTTTTTTATTTTTTATTTTTAGACTGCTATGAGGGATCCCGACCAGCTGCGGTAAGCTGGCCAGGGAGAAGTGAAGCAGGCTTGTGGCACCTTTTCTAGCCGCTTCATCCTTGGAGGTGAGCAGAGCGATCCTAAAGAGGACTGCTCAGACACCTTGGGGGCTGCGACCCTATGGCCTGGGTCGCCTGTGTGCAGGTTTGTGACCACAGCTTATAGTGTATCCACACCTGCTGCTTCGCCACTCCCCCATCGCCACAGGACCCGAGGTGTTGTGCGGTGTAATTTGAAGTCATGACTTGCGCTTGACTTAGATTAAAGTGAGGAAGAGTTGCGCAGGTCGTCAGCCTCACTCTCCCGTCTATCTGGACCCATTGGCAAGACGTAGTCAAGACGACTGGAGACAGGTCAGGATGCAGTAGATGGCCAGCAGTGTTCTGCATGTGTCTTACTGCGCCATTTTAGTGCTCCACGGCGCATTGCTGAGAATCGCCTTTCTGCCTGTTGAACCAATGATGGTTTCTTCCGCGGCAGTCCGCCGAATCCAGGCTTCACACTGGGTAGACAAGCCCTGAATGTTGTGGGTCCACAGCAGTTCTTGCGGCGTGTTTGCAAGTCTCCCTACCTATTGTTGGCATTCTCATCCGCCATTGCAGCCGTTGGGAGATGTCTCCTCTTCCACCTGCTCCGCCGTTGGGATTACCTCTTTGTATTTGACCCATACATGGGGGCTGGTTTGTGGGCGCCAGGGCGTATCCACACAACGTTAGGCTATATGCACCGCACGTTATGAATAGGGGGCCAACAACCACCTCCTTCAAGCCATCTTTAATGAAGTGCCAAATCTGGCAGAGACTATCCCTCTCCAGAACCGGATTTTCATGTTGGGTTTACTCCCCACATGCGGCAGTTAATACTAGGTTACATGGTTACCAGTAGCAGAGAAGAGACTGAGCTGAAACAGGAAACTCTGACCTGAAAAAGACTTCGCGTACGCTATTTGAGCTGAAATTACCACGGCTGCTTGCACCAAACTTGCCCTCCAGTAGATCCTCGTTAAAGGGTTTAAAGTGTACTCATTCCAATCACGGAGCCTCAAAAGAGTTCCGTATTGTTATTTTTCGTAACCTTCACGTTATGCAGCACCAAACACTCCCTGAATAATTTCCACTTCAGCCAAGCTCTGAAGAGGCCGACGGATAAAGTGACCTTTGACTCTTCGCATCGATTTCACTGGTAGGCAAGACCGAGGGAGACAAATAGAGGCAGAGAGGCAAACAATTAGTGTTGAGACGATGATAATACAATGATTATGCTTATCATAATCATCATCATGATAAAGATCTAGAATAGGATGGTTGTGTTTGTGTGTGTGTGTGTGTGTGTTTGTCTGTCTGTCTGTCTGTCTATCTATCCATATCTGTTTGTGTAGCCTGTGTTGGGGAGTATGTGTGTGAATCAGATAAATTGGTCATGACTATAGATAAAGATTTACAGACATGTGCAATCGACGCCGTCATCGACCTGTGTGGGTGGACACAGGGTCTCATCGGCCTGTGTAGTTACAATTCGGCTCTGGCAGTACGGACACAGCAGGAACAGTTAACTGGCCAAAGAACTGGTCAGTTTTAAGTTTCAGTTTCAAGAAGTTATCAAAGCGTGTGGACTATTCTATATACGCTGCACCGCATCTGCCATAAAAGAATATGCCTAACCTTCACATTAAGCCAACGACGGTAAGAAAATCAAAAAGGAATAGAAATAATAAAAAGAATGATTGAAAATAATAAATAGATAGATACAATAACAAATAAATAAACAGCAAAGCAAAACAAGCAAACAAAAAGCGCCCACGGACTCCAGTGTGCAAAACCACATACACGCGCGCTCACTCACTCACTCACTCATGCCTGTATATCAATCATGTCATGATCAAACTCAGATATGGCATCACGGTAGCCGTTTATTTAAAGAATATTTAGCGAATTAATTATGCCTGAATTATCAGACAGAAAATGATACTGCTTCAAACTGGGAATGGAACACTGATATGCTTTTATTTCTTTCACTTTTCGGTTCGTTAACCTTAGCTGTACGTACTGTATAGTATATGTAATATGTAATGTATAAAAATGAATAACCAAATAGACATGGAATCTGAAAAATTATGTGGAAAAGAAGAGCAAAGAAGAAGGCATGTTGATGCGGAAAAAAGGTGCGCCGTGACCTGCATGCAACTAAGGTGGAAAAAAAAATATCTAAGAGTACAGAAGCACAATGAGAATAACCTGGCAATAGATACACACGTTTGGTTTTATAAATGTTTGGAGCATTTGTTTAGGATCAACTGAGTTTGATTTTTGAAACAGCGCGCCGCCATTGAATCAATGTCCGAGTTACAGCAGTGGGTCAGCTCCGAAATGTCGTCCGCAACGGCTTTTGCTTGGGGTGTTCATTTAAGCCGTTGCCATTATATAACTGCGCTTGGCTACAAAATGAACAAATGAACATGTATTTGACAACGGTAAAAGTTGTCTGCGTATTAATCTTGTCGTCGTTGAGAAAAGAGAAATACAGATTAGAAAATGGAACACAATGTAAGGTAGAAATTTGCTGATACATTCGTGCACGACAGACATGCACATTGACAGAGTTGTTATTAATCGAATAACAGACACATAGTACTTTTGACACATAGCAATAAAAACAGTGGTGCTGTCGGAACGAAGAAACGCTGTCACAAACAGTTACTGTATTAAAACACTCTCATATATGGTGACTGTGCAGAAACATCTGCCATATATAGTGACTGTATAGAAACATTGTCATAGATAGTGACTGTATGGAAACACTCACATATAGTGGCTGTATAGAACAGTCAGAGATAGAGACTGTACAGAAACGCATCTAGTGACTGTGTGGAAACATCCTCACATACTGTCACATAATCAAATAGCGGGGGCATAGAAAACGTCACAGATAATGACTGAATAGAAACACTGTCACAGATATAGACTGTATGTAAACACTGCACCAAACAGTGGCTGTATGGGAAAATTGTAGCATATAGTGGCTGCACAGAAACACTGTGACATATAGTAGCTGTATAGAAACACTGTTACAGACAGTGCCTGTATAAAATCACTGTCACGTATGTTATGGCTGTATAGAAACACTGTGCCATATAGTGGCTGTATAAAAATATGTCACAGACCATGCCTGTATAAAATCAGTTGCATGTAATGATGGCATGGAAACATTGCCGCATATAGTGGCTGTATAAAAACACTGTTACATAGAGTGGTTGCATGGAACACTGTCACATATAGTGGCTGTAGAGAAACAGTCATATATAGTGGCTGTATGAAATACTGTCACATGTAGTTGCTGTATGAAACACTGTCGCATATACTGGCTTTAGAGAAACAGTCTTATATAGTGGCTGTGTGGAAACACTGTCACATATAGTTAGAAACACTGTCACATATAGTGGCTGTACAGAAACACTCACATATAGTGGCTGTATAGAAACACTCACATATGATGAATGAATGAATGATATGGATACTTATACAGTGGCTGTATAGAAACACTATCCCATAGAGTGGCTTTTGAGCAACACTGTCAAATATAGTGACTGTATAGAAACACTGTCACATATCGTGAATGTTTAGAAACACTGTCATGTAGGTATATATTGGCTGTATGGAAACACTGTCATATACAATGGCTGTATAGAAACACTCACATATAGTGGCTGTTTAGAAACACTGTCACTTATAGTGGCTGTATAGAAATACCATCACATACGGTTTTGAAAAAAAACCGCTAAACGTAGTGGCTGCCTAAATTAAATTCTTTTTAGCCAGGTGCAGTACCGGGACAAACCTTGTCTCATAATTAATTATACTCAAAATATTCAAGTGCATATACCGACTTACAGATTTAGACAAAGAAAATACTCGTGTGTGATGTGCAGCAGACAGATGTGAATGTTTGGAAACGTGTAAGTTGCTTATTCACGTGTTATGCAGTCATAGCTCACGACAGATTGGCATGACAGAGAGGAGTCTGCTGTGTCCAGTCCGTCTCCTCTTGTTACAACCAAGGTTTACGTTTCCCATCCGAGAGAGTGTATCGATATAATCAATCTCTTCAGAGCTGAGAAACAGAAGGGAAAAGCTGGAGGGAGAGAGGAAGAAGGGTGAGTCCGCTGTGTAAAAACAGCTAACAGACGTTGGACGAGAGACACGAAAGGAAAAGGTGAGACTGAGTGAGGACACGAGAGTGGATGGATATAGGGTTCCTGTGACGTCCATTAATTACGTCGTGAACGCGTTAAATGGGAAATCGTTGGGGATTTCAGACGGGATAATGTATTTTTCTGGCTTAGTGTGCTCGCTTTCATTCTGAAGAACTGCTCTCCTCCTTCCTTTTCTGGTTGCATTCCTGTATTGGTTACTCTCCCCCCCCCCTCTCTCTCTCTCTCTCACTGTGTGTGTGTGTGTGTGTGTGTGTGTGTGTGTGTGTGTACAAGTTCACTCAATATATCTTCTTTGACCTAGAGAATAACTTGGTAAAAAATGTGCTAGATGAAACAGGGGAAACAGGAATGGGGCATGGGTTACAGTATTGTCAGTATCAATGCCTGTTATGATTACAACAGGAATATTTTGCATCTTTTTTTGTGGATACAGCCATGCTTTGTATCAGACTTCACTTGAATTTTGACTTTTGGTGAAGTGATGTAGGAATGAATTCCTTGAGACAATACTGGTTAATGCATCCTTAGCACATGACAGAGAAATACCACTTACAGATAGAGGAGTCCTGAAAAGACAAAGCCGCCTGAAAAGGGCATTGGGCTTATGGAAACGGGAAGAAAAGTATAGATACGACCTGCTGCGGAAAAAACCCACAATGACATGCCAAATAAATAAGGAATATATATGTCTTATACCCGATAACGGAAATATAAAGTATATCCACAGCAAAATCTGGCTGTAGACTATCGTAAGCCTTGTGCTGTCATGGAAACATTTGTATTTGTACTTCTTTTTATCACAACAGATTTCTCTGTGTGAAATTCGGGCTGGTCTCCCCAGGGAGAGCGCGTCGCTACACTACAGCGCCACCCCTTTTTTCCCCCTGCGTGCAGCTTTATTTGTTTTTCCTATCAAAGCGGATTTTTCTACAGAATTTTGCCAGGAGCAACCCTTTCGTTGCCGTGGGTTCTTTTACGTGCACTAAGTGCATGCTGCACACGGGACCTAGGTTTTTCATCTCATCCGAATGACTAGCGTCCAGACCACCACTCAAGGTCTAGTGGAGGGGGTGAAAATATCGGCGGCTAAGCCGTAATTCGAACCAGCGCGCTCAGATTCTCTCGCTTCCTAAGTGGACGCGTTACCTCTAGGCCATCACTCCATTACTCACACAGCCTGTTAGTCAAATAATCCGGCAACAAACCAGGCACAAACCAAGAAAATACTGCGGATCCGAAAAAAATACACGAAATAATCTGTTCACGATCGGAAATACAGTTTAATCCGGAACAAGTACTCCTCCATTCCCCTGTGTGGAAAGACTTTTTTTCTTTTGTGTTTAATCCAAATTCAGAGACAATGCATTTCCAGAGAAAATGATTAGGTTCACGTCAACCATGGACACACACACACACACACACACACACACACACACACACACACACACACGAGTTATTACATAGACTCATTTTTTTTGTTTACACACTGTGAAACATATATGTAGAGGGTTTTTACACATATTCAATTTGTTTAGACACAGTGGAACATATCTGGGATGAACTGTGTCGTCGAGTGCACAGCAAAAACCCCCTGTACATGGAATCTTTAGGAGCTGTGGCGGGGACTGCAGCAGGGGTGCGTGGCGATACCACTGAGAACCTTTCACATACTGGTCCACACCATGCGCCAGAGATCGAGTGCCTCGTAACAAATGGGAAATATACCCGCTATTAAACACAGTTTACGTGTTCAATACTGTGCTAATTTTAAAAAATGGGGGTTGTCCCATTCAAATGTTCATAGCTCTTCAATGATTTTGTTCTTGATTTCTGTTTGTTTATGAAATTAAAGAGATATAATTACACTACCAGTATCAAAGAAGTCTAACTGAAGTGCACATTATTTTCTTTGTGGTGTATTTGTATCTGATGTAGCCCTTAACATGCTGTACCCATTATACGTCAAAGTTTCAAACTTTCCCTGTTTTCAACACGAATTTCCTACTTCGATTTATCGTAGCAAATCAACAAACGCACTTTTGGACGAAATATTCGTAATAATCACTCCGAAAAAGTCCAATTCTTTCGCCAAAATTATGACTGGCGGATCGCACACGTTCTTCCACAAAAGAACATTTCGATCGTGGAGTCGTCTTCTCCTTGACTCAAGTCGTGGTGACCAAGGTATCCAAACCTGTTCGAATCTCCCTAATCATTGTATATTCGGCATGAACGTCATAACACATTGTCGAAATCTGTGAAAACGCGCGCTCAAATTCAAAGCTACGAATGTTTCTTTCCACGGTATTTTCCGGTTTATATTCAGAAAACTGCAGACAGCGAGTCGTGCATGCTTAGTGAGACCTAGTTTATAGTAATGTAGGTATACCTTTCTGGGCAAGTAGATTTGTTGATTTCGACGGTTGTTGTGGATATTGAGCATTATGTGATGAGGCCTTTGCACGAATCATTCTCTGAATAACATTTAGGGGCCTCCTTCGACTCATTTCAATAATCCATTCTCGCAAATTATCGATACGACCCACGAGCTTATTGTGAAAGAAACATGAAGGAAAGTTGCTTAGGACACTACTTTGACTGACAAAACGACCACTTCAGCGAATGTAGACAGTGTAAAACCTTCATATTCAGTGTAAAACACAACAGCCTTTTCTATGCCTTTACTCATATAGGTATACCTACTTTAAAACCTGGTGTTTTGGATGTGTGAGACCCGTTTAAAAAATAATTTCCCATAGTATATGCAGATTGATGTCCCAGTGCATTGCAGAATTGTGCCGCTCCTGTCAGAGAAAGGAAAAAAAAGTAATATCAAAATACCTAAGGAAACATTTTTTGCTCCTTTACAATTGTTTACGCCCTTCTCAGAGGTACACTGCTATAAGAATGTATGGAAAGAGCACACTTTTTCCGGTTTTTCAGCCAAATTTGGTATCGACAGACAAAGCATTTCCAGAGAAAATTACTTTGTAAAAGTTAAAACGAACACACACATGCGCATGCACACGAACACGCATACGCACATACATACTTACATACCATACAGACTGACTGACAGACAGACAGACAGACAGACAAACGCACGAACAACTGAAACATAGCTTAATTACATACTATACTCATGTTGTGTGTAAACACACATGTCAGCCCCAAATCGATGAACTGAAGAAAGAAAAAATGGATGAATGGTAGTACAAAGACAAACATTGTTTTGAAACCCATTAAAGCGCATGGCTTTTGTTAGTAAAAACGGTATATCTGGTCTCCTTACTTTCTGCGTACATGTCGTTACTGAGAAATAGACATATCACGCATGAAATATCCAGCACGCATACCCTTCATGAGTTTGAACTGCATTCCAGTCAAGGTCAGGAAGCCAGTCGGAATGAATGACAATGCTATACTTCCTTGACCACATGACTGACACAGAATACCCCACTCCTCAATTTTATGGACACTTACCAAACCAGCCCCGATCCAGTAAGCACAACCCTGATTCACTGGATACATCAAACGAACAGGTGTGTGTTAATAATGGCCTCATCCATCATGCTTCCCAATCCATCCAGTTTATTCGCATGACTCGCATGAGTGAAAAGAGAGGGAACTCTGTAATGAATAGAAAATTTAACGCTGTTGCCTGCTCGAAGGTCACTGCATCCTCGTAATTCCTCTCGCCCTGGCTGGCGGAATGGCGTGAAAAGCGTGCGACTGGACACCAGCAACAAAACGATCAAAACCACATCCTTCTAGCCTGCCGCCGCTTACCTCCAAGCGTCAGCATTTATGAGAAAAAGATGGATGACAAAATGGCCGCCAAGAGTAATACAATTCTGTTCCGTGGGCAAGGGTCGGGTGACTCAAAGCAAGAACAAAATGAGTGGTGCCTGCCGCCCGTCATCTGATCACTGTAGGCGACTGCACATACAGGGGGAATTCCTCACGCAGCATTTAGTCCACCGCGTCCTGGTTATAAAGATATGTCACCGTTGGCAGTGTAATCTAATATACAAATTGCTAAATGACCAAGTGATGTACACATAGAGTAAGCATTGTGCTCTTCAGCACCCAAGCCAGGTTCTAGTCGAAGTTTAGAGCAGTAAGAACTCCATATTAAAGTAACTGGCGTTAATTCATCAGCCGATGACCCACTGCATTACTGATCGCATCCATGCGATGAAAGTCGCGTGGCGGTCTATATTCTGTTATTTGAATGAATGAATGAATGATGTGGATATAGCACCTATCCTCGGTCGGAGACCAAGTTCTAAGTGCTTTACAAACACGGGGTCATTTGCACAACAGGCTGCCTACCTGGATAGAGCCGACTGACGGCTGCCATTGGGCGCTTATCATTCGTTTCCTGTGTCACTCAATCAGATTTCAGGCACGCACACATAATCACTCAGATGGGCATTTAACATTTTACGTGTATGACCGTTTTGTTTATTTACTCTGTCGTGTAAGCAGCCATACTCCGTTTTCGGGGTGTGCATGCTGGATATGTTCATGTTTCTATAACCCACCGAACATGGATAACAGGATCTTTAACGTGCGTATTTGATCTTCTGCGTGCGTATACACATGAAGGGGGTTCAGACACTTGCAGGTCTGCACATATGTTGACCTGGGAGATCGGAAAAATCTCCACCCTTTACCCACCACGCGCTACCGAGATTCGAACCAGGGACACTCAGATTAAAAGTCCAACGCTTTAACCATTTAGCTATTGCGCCCGTTGTAACCTCATGCAATGACGGTTGAAGCCTTGAGAAGGTGTCATGAGATGACAACTGACATAAAACTCTGTGGTGTGCCTCGTCAGTGTGTGTGTGTGTGTGTGTGTGTGTGTGTGTGTGTGTGTGTGTGTGTGTGTGTGTGTGTGTGTGTTTAGACCAGTCGAAATTTTACCAGAAATATGTAGTGACCATTGTGTCCAAGTCCTTGTCATAACAATGTAACTCCTTTAAATCACAGCTGCCAATGACTTATTTACGACTATAAGAAACTAAATAACATCAAATTATGCAACCTTCTTTCTGAAATTGACATGGGTTGGTATAATTTTTGGAAGAACACCAGACGAAGTGAATATTTTTAACTGAAACTTACTTTGGAATTGCTAAGCAATGTATGCCTGTCAAAACTGTCACAATGAGACCAAAAGATGTCCCTTGGATAAATAACCAACTCCGTGCTTTGATAAGAAAAAGAAACAAACTACATAGACGTGCCAAGAAGACACATTCAGACACATGTAACCAGACACATTTAAAAACAAACACACAACCAGCATCCTGACCCACACTGGCAAGCATACAGTGAAGTTCGAAATCAAGTTATAGCCTTGAAGAGGCAAAGAAAGGTAGAATATCATGAAGAACTAGACGAAAAGGTTTCTGACCTGGAGGGGTTTGGCAGTAAATATTGGTGGAAACTGGTAGAGCAGTTCCTGAATAGAAAGTGTATTGGATCACAAACAATCCTAACCTTCTTATTGGTTGTCTAAGGTCATAAAAACACAAACTGAATAGAAAATCTACTGAAAGAATGTATAAACCTTTCGTTTTACCTGTATTCGACTATGCAGACATAATTTGGTACAGTTGTAACATGAAACTAAGTGGCAGTTTGGAAGAGCTTCACTTAGAAGCTATAAGAATTATCACTGGAGCTGTTCGTAGAACAACACACGAAAATCTTTACAAAGAGTCGGTACACCTTCAGGTGACCATTACTGGTGTTCTATTACTGACCCAAACTCCACAGCTTCAAGTGTCACGTCGCCGCAATTTACAACGTTTTATTTTGTTAACAAAACATCATCATTAATTGTTTTGTGTGAATACACCGCACTTACATCAGCAGGGGGATTTTTCACAATATCTGCTTCATAGTTTGGTCAGTTTTTCTGTCCACAATTACCTGTCCATAATTACCGGTGACGCAAAACGTCAGCTGCGGTTTAAGAATCCAATATTTAAAAAAACAACAAAAAACCCCACATCAATTCCCTTCTTTGGCAGCTGCGAAAGGTGTGGTTAACACAAGTAGCAGATAGCTTATAGTTCATTGCAAAACTAACTCCAATCATTCCTTTCGAATTACAGAAAATATCACTGAGTTGTTCATGTGCAATTCCAAACTGTGCCGTCTTTCATTTATTGCCAACAAGAACCTCTTTCTTGTACTTCGCATATATCAATGGTATGCTCTTGTAGTTTTCTTCTCCATTTTGGAGGACTTTAAGATGCCCCTCTGCGTCCACGGAGAGTTCCTTTGCACTTGGTGAGACTTTGAGAAACTGTCACAGACTAAGTATTCCCAGAGCTCCCAACACTGAGGTGGGCTCTGATGGCACGGTCGTTGTGTTTTCCGGCGATAAAGGCTTCAGTGGAGCCCCTGGTGCCTAACTGAACGATTATGTCTCTAAAGCCTGTTCCTCTCATGAGCTTTCCCAGAGTACCAAGAGAACAAGTGAAGTAAAACGCATCAAGACATACTGCATTCTTCTGGGACTGTTCATTTTGCCAAATGGCCATCAGTGCTTTCTTTACAACTGCAAAGTCAAACGTGACAAAGGCATACTCCTGACCCCGTTGTCTTGTTACGTTCATTGACACCTGCGGAACGCGTTGCAATGTTATACTGTCGGTGACATGATGAAGAACGGGTTGCACACAGTCAACTGATGACTGCTACTGCACATTGGCCAGTTTCGTTCAAGTGAGTGACACCCGACCTGGCAATCTGTAATGGTGTGCTCACAGAAGACGTGTATCTGGTCAGAATCTGCATGAATCTGGACGTAGTTGTGCCAGCTGTAGTGAGTTGAATGGGGACATGAGTGTCAACTATTTTGGCTATGGGCTCTACCTTATCGCTTGTGAAACATGGCTGGAGTTCTTGGGGCTAATACTGAAGACGAGGTGGGTGTGTCAATGAAGGATATGCCTCAGAGTACTGGTGTCTGGTCCTGATTTTCAGAGTTCCTTACTATGTTTCAACTGGCCATTCTATGCATTGAATGTCTTTGCCAGATCTTAATCCTGACTACTGTAAATCACTATTACTATTGTCTCCGCAGGAGTGAGGATCAGGCTATCATGAGAGACGGTTTCTGGCAGCAAACCGTTATTCTGAAGTCCGCTGCAGCAGACTGCAATTTCGATTTTAAGGACACGACTGTGAGACACGCGGTGGCCAAAGTGATTCAAAATAAGTATACTGACAAGTTTAGCACTTCCTGCTAGATGGTGGATTACAGTGCTCAGAACGATGTGCTTTGACACATGTGGAGTGATGGCCTAGAGGTAACGCGTCCGCCTAGGAAGCGAGAGAATCTGAGCGCGCTGGTTCGAATCACGGCACAGCCCCCGAAATTTTCTCCCCCTCCACTAGACCTTGAGTGGTGGTCTGGACGCTAGTCATTCGGATGAGACGATAAACCGAGGTCCCGTGTGCAGCATGCACTTAGCGCACGTAAAAGAACCCACGGCAACAAAAGGGTTGTTCCTGGCAAAATTCTGTAGAAAAATCCACTTCGATAGGAAAAACAAATAAAACTGCACGCAGGAAAAAATACAAAAAAATGGGTGGCGCTGTAGTATGGCGACGCGCTCTCCCTGGGGAGACCAGCCCGAATTTCACACTGAGAAATCTGTTGTGATAAAAAGAAATACAAATACAAATACAAATTTCCACTTTTCACTTGTGAAAGCATAACACGTGTCTTGCGAAAAAGGCAGTGGTTCTGTATTTCTTTTCAGGGGCATTCTTCTTTCCAGTTAGAACACATTCCATAAAGTCCTTTGAAGGACCAGGAGCCTTTTGATGTTCGGTCAAAAAAGACGCCATTGCTAGGGGTCACTGAGTCACGTGAGCTTCTCTTAACTCTGAATGAGACAGTGGAGAGTGAGGGCCACCTATTCCAGTCTTCTATAACTCTGAATGAGACAGTGGAGAGTGAGGGCTACCTATTCCAGTCTTCTATAACTCTGAATGAGACAGTGGAGAGTGAGGGCTACCCATTCCATTCTTCTATAACTCTGAATGAGACAGTGGAGAGTGAGAGCTACCTCGTCCAGTCTTCTATCCTCTGATGCAGAGGCAACAAAAGCACTTGTTATGGTTCGGCCTGTGGGTGTCTGATGAGTACAGTAACTCACTCCTGTGATCTGGAGCTGCAAAAACCTGTTTTGCACACAGTCCTGTGGTTTCGATTGTGAAACAGTGGGTGTTTCTCTTGCATGCTTGATACGTCTCTGGGCATTGATTCACGCTCTACATCGTCTTCGCCAGTGATGCCCTTTTCCATTTAAAAAAGACACCCGGCTTCATTTACATTGTGGCCCTTGCGGTCGGCTGAGACATAAACCATGTAAATTAGACTGATTAAATGCAATACTACATAGTATAACATGAATATATTCTAATATCGTGCCAGATCATACCACCAGTTACCCCACGCTGATAAAGAAATCCTTCATCAGTAATCAAGTTACTGGCGTTTGAGCATTTTCAATACACAGGAAGTAATTCATCACGTGACAAGCTATTACAGCACTAATCCAATTTTAATGCCATTCATGGAATAGCTGATTCTAATTTCTTTCTGTAGACATAAAGAAATTAACTGTGTGATGAAATTATTATGTGGATAAAGTGCCGTTTCAATCACATATACCCCCAAAAGTCATTTACAGGCCCCAAAGAATGAAAAATGGCCCATATTTACCCACCCCATGCATTTATACCATAACTTAAAACTTGGTAAACAGGTAATTATGATTTCTGACATAAAAACACACAAGAAAATCACTATGAAAAATCCCCCCAGCCCCACCCACGCCGGGGTAAGGGTTATCATTTGCCACCCGACAGACTACGAGATCATGTCCTTTAAAGGAAAGAAGAAAAAAATGCAAATTAGTATTTGATCATATGTTAGTTAACGACAATGATCAACACTACTTAAAAAGCCTGCTCCCACCCCCAGTCTCAAATCCCCTATCACAGACGTAGAGCTCCAAAACGTAACGTTCCCCGACATGAAACTGAGACATATGCTGCTTCCTTTTTTCCCTCGGCGACCAGAGTATGGAACGAACTACCCGAATACATATATAAGACAGTATATACAAGACAGTACTTACTTCTGCTAGTCAGCTTAAACATTACAAACTGATCACTTTCTCCTCCACTGCCATCGCTGTATAACATTCGTCTCCAAACAATTAACGTTCTCCCGCTGAAACTCAGAAGTTTCAGTTCTGCTGTGTGGAGGTGCACAATTGAGTTTAGACGAAAATGTCAACATTTTCAGAGCTGTACACGAATTTATTTTGAAACTGGGCGATTCTGAATTCTGTTGCAACAATTCTGTGATGGAGCGCTAGACCTTCTGCAAATGAATATTGCAAACCAGGTTTTTTTCTGTGCGCAAATTGCCACCACAATTCCCATTCTCCCTCTCATTCTTTCACATCATACACTGTTTCCTTTTTTTCTTTTAATATTTAATCTTTGTAATTTTGTGTCTCTTCATGTATTCTTTTCCCTCGAACTTGTCAATGTGATTATATTCACTTTCAATCTCTTAACTGGTCCGCATACGTTTTGTGTTTACTTGTATCTTATTTGCTTAGATAAGCCATGCTTGATGCTCTTCCCATACTTTTTGTGTTTATGTATGTGCTTATGCTATGTTGTTTCTTTGAATAAAAGTTGTTTAAAGCAAAGGTCTTTTTCTAAGTAATGCATAACATCGTATAATGATATCAAGTTATCACCAATGTATCTACCTCGAATAAAACCTGTCTAATCTTCCTTTATCAACTTCGGCAGAACTGGCTACACATGCTGATCCTAACTTATAAACGACGTTCAACAAAGATATAAGTATTCTCTTGGTATATTTCCTTTTGTTAGACATGTAATCAACCTTTCTTTCTGCGTCGTTGACATTTCCCCCTTTATAAAACCTTCACTCAGTGATCTGACCACAAAGTCACCAACGTCTTTCAAGAAAATATGGAAATAGTTTAGTAATTTCGTCTACCTAGATTCTTGTCGTTTTTCATTTTCCTAATAGCATCTGTGGCTTATTGTATTGTAACGTATCCTTCTAGCTGTTTTGATTCGAGCTAATCAAGTGAGTTGTTAACATATTCACTAATATCCATGTCTTTTATATTCTGTTCGTTGTATAGGTCTTCATGATACTGTCTTGTCGCCTATGGTATTTTGTCTGTTTCTGTCAGTATATAACCTTGATCTGTAACTGATCTTAACATTTGCTTACTTTCAAAATGACGTTTTTCAAGATTACAGAAATATTTACCTACTTTTTCACCCTGAGATGCCCGTCTTCCTTTAGATCTATTTTTTCAGATTTAAATCTATCTTTTCCAAAAGGGAAATTGAACACAAGATACAAAACATTATCAAATCATTCACCACCACCTCCGCCCTCCTCCCCCCCTCCCACACACACACACACTCACACACAACACACACAAGCACGTGCGCACGCACACACAAGTCACAGTACACATTCATGAATAGTACACGATCTTCCTCTTCTACTTCGTTCGTGGGCTACAACTCCGACGTTCAGTCGTACCCGTATGTACACGAGTGGGCTTTTACGTGCATGACCGTTTTTACCCCGCCATGAAGGCAGCCATACTCCGTTATCGGGGGTAGTACACAATCAAAAATACAACCTACAAATTCTAAAACTCTCAAATTCACTCACTCACTGAGGTATTTCAGTTCATACTGAGAATCATTCAGGAGGGGGAAAGGTGGATCTTCAAACTGGATTTGAAAGACTGCAGCGAAGATGAACGACGGAAAGGCTAAGGAAGTTGATTTCACTGAAAAACGGCGTTGGTCGTACATTTTGGTTTGAACAGGGGGGTCCTAAACAGGCGAGTGTCAGAAGAAGAGCGGAGTTGGCGTGAGGGTATGTATGGATGAATGAGATCGGAAACATACTGTGGACCAGTAGCCTCAATGCACTTGAAACAAAGAGAGACGACTTTGTAAATGATTCTTTCTTGTACTGGGAGCCAGTGTAAAGCATGAAGGAGAGGAGAGACGTGATCAAATTTAGAGGAACGAAAGACTAGACGAGCAGCATGGTTCTGGGCTTTCTGAAGTCTAGCAATGAGGTAGCTGGGTGAACCAACAAGTAGGGAATTACAATAATCCAGGCGGGACAGCACAAAGGTACAGAGGAGAGTTTTGAATCTTCAGTCAGGAGATGACGAATGGATGCGATTCTGTGAATTTCAAAATAATACAATGCGCATATATTTGGAACATGCTGCTGATAGAAAAGAAACTGGTCAAGTATGACACCAAGATCACGGACGGAAGAGGAAAGAGGAATGTCGGTACCACTGAGGGAGACTGAGGAAGGAAGAGATATTGAGTGACAAAGTCTTTCTGGGGTGATAATCATGATTTCAGTTTTATCCTTTCAATTTTAGCTTGTTTTAGTCATCCATGTCTTCAAATCGGAGATGTAGGGCTGATCAGAGTCAACGACAGAGGGAAGAACAGACGGAGGTCTCCAACAGATACGGATGGTAGTCATCGGAAAAGCTGTGGTGGGACAGCGAATGATAGACAATGGTGGACATCGGTTGTGTATAGAGAACAAACAGAATGGGCCTAAGCACGGAGCCTTGTGGCACACCAAACTGTACGTCGGTATGGAGGATGAAAGACTACAAACAGGAACAACATTGGACTGGTCAGACAGATAAGAGCGGAAGAGAGAGCAAGATCGTAGATTCAAAAACTGCGATTCAAAAGCGGCCGAAAGATCAAGGAGGGAGAGAATTGATATTTCGTTATTGTCAAGAGAAGTTAACAGATCGCTCGCAATTTTGAGAAGGGCTGTCTTTGTGCTATGACCGGTACCGTAAGCAAACTAAAATGGGTAATTCAAGTTATTGGTGATGAGGTGGTCAAGAAGCTGAGCAAGGACGCGTTTTTCAGTGACTTTTGATGAAAAGGGAAGATTAGAAACGGGTCAGTAATTCTTTAATGAGTCCGGTTAAAGAATGGGCTTTTTGAGCAGTGGCCGTAAGATAGCAGACTTTAACACAATGGGAAAGCAACCAGACAGAAGAGAGTTGTTAATAACAGTAGTGACGTGTGGAAGAAGTGTGTCAAGGCAGTGGCTGAGGAAAGAAGCGGGAAGAGGGTCAAGTTAGCATGTTTTAATGCTTGACTGTCTGATAATTCTCTTGACAGTGTCAACAGAGACAGGCTGGAAAGAGGTGAAGGGGTGCCAAAGAAAGGTGGGTCAGGAAAGACGGAGGCGGCGACAGAATGAGAGACGAGAATCTGACGGAGGTCCAGGATCTTACTGGTGAAGAAATTTGCAAATGCTTGAGGAAGTTGGGAGGGCGGTATGTTGGTGGGAAGGGGAGAGGGGTCGGATTTGCGAAGGAGTTTGTTGGTGATAGTATATAACATTTTGGAGGAGGCACATGCAGCAATTTTGTCATAATAATATGCTGTTTTAGCAGCGTGTACTAAATTGTTCACGGTTTTGTTAGCAGTCTGAAATATTTGTTTGTGAATGGTGAGGCTCGTTTTCAGCCACCGTCTCTCGGATCTGAGACGTTCTTCCGTTTTCTTCTGTAATTCTCTGGTTATAGTATGCAAACGAACTTCCTTTTCAAGTCGTTGCATTTCCTTTTCCTCTTTTTCTGTTTATTGTTTGTTATTCTTTTTTTAGTCTAAATGTTTGGGGTTTTTTGCTCTTGTCTCCATCATTAACACATCTTAAGAGAGCTGGTTGCTTATGGTTGTATATTGCTGATCTTTTTCGTGCGTAAGGTAATATTCCATACTTTGTTTTCTCTATTGTTTATGTCACTAATGTCATGTATTCACTGTCTCTAAGTAAAGATGAGTTAAATTTCCAAAATGTGTTTCTTTTAGGCTCTGTATTAAGCACTAGGTCAACTTTGACTGAAGAGTGGTCACTTCTGTAACCGTCTGAGATCAGGAAATCAAGACGGCTTTGAAAAATCGGGCCGGCCTCCTCCAATGTATCTTAAAAGTTCATTATTCTCTCCATATATCTACCAATTGTAAATCATTCAAAATATTTTAAACTGTTTCTTGTGCTCCCTGATTATTTACATGCTTGTAATTGTAGTAGTCAAAGTTAAGATTCATCACTAAATTCCAACCCCCCTCCCATTATTACGTAAGAGATTTCTTGCTCTTCAATTTTTTTTCTTCTGATTTTCATTTAAAAGAAAAAAAATGATAATCTGTATTAGGACATAGATATTTTCTTAAAAATCTCTATATCAAATGTGTTTAAGACTATGAAAAAAATATTTACCATGAGTTTCTAAAATGTTTGGGTTTTTAGATTTGGAACTGACGGGCGCAAAAGCCGAGTGGTTAAAACGCTGGGCTTTCAATATGAGGGTCCGAGGTGCGAGTCTCGGTAACAGCGCCAGGTCAACATATGTGCAGACCTGCTTGTGCCTGAACCCACTTCATGTGTGTACGCAAGCAGAAAATCAAATACACACGTTAAAGACCCTGTAATCCATGTCAGCGTTCGGTGGGTTATGGAAACAAGAACATACCCAGCATGCACACCCCCGAAAACAGAGTATGGCTGCCTACATGGCGGGTTAAAAACGGTCATGCACGTAAAAGTCCACTCGTGTACATGCGAGTGAACATGGGAGTTGCAGCCCACGAACGAAGAATATGAATAAGATTTGAAATTAAAAGTTATTGTTTTGAGCAAGATAGCTACACCTGGTGACCTAGAATTGTTACATGAAAAAAACACGTTCACAATCCCATTCAGCCCTTATTTGTCTCTCCATCTTTTTGATAAGATGCGTATCTTGTTAAAAAAAAAAAAAAAAAAAAAAAATTGTCTAAGTATTGCAGGACATCTTTCCTCTTTTGTAAAAAAAAAAAAAAAAAAAAAAAAAGTACCCAAATCGAGGCAATTTAAGGATGACATTTTTAGACCTTTCATGAATGAGTAATGAATTGGTCCACACACATTACACCTTTTTTCAAAAACATTTCGACCTGTACCATCATTTTTAATCGAGGAAACAAAAATAGAACAAAATGCATACTGATTTTCCTTAGTTGAACAAATTGAAGTATCAGACATTCAAAGATATATATATATATATATATATATGGAGTGATGGCCTAGAGGTAACGCGTCCGCCTAGGAAGCGAGAGAATCTGAGCGCACTGGTTCGAATCACGGCACAGTCGCCAGTATTTTCTCCCCTTCCACTAGACCTTGAGTGGTTGTCTCGACGCTAGTCATTCGGATAAGACGATAAACCGAGGTCCCGTGTGCAGTATGCACTTAGTGCACGTAAAAGAGCCCACGGCAACAAAAGGGTTTTCCCTTGCAAAATTACGTAGAAAAATCCACTGCGATACGAAAAACAAATAAAACAAGAGAGGCAAGGCCTTCAAGACTCACTTGTGATACACTTTTTTAAAAAATCCAAGCTTTTTATGTATTGAGTATAATTTCAAAATGTAATGTTTATGATGAGAAAGATCAGTTTAAAGCAAATTAAGTCCCCTAGCATTAATTACAGAGTAATTTCCCTTTTTTTAGTATCTGCACCAAAACGTTTGCAAAATAAATAAAACTTCCATGCTTAGCAAAAGAAGTTCCTGTTTGAACAAAAAATGATAATAATGACTGCTCTTGTTGTTGGGTCAGAATATCAGATCAAAGTGCCAAGTTTAGAGAATACAAAAAATATAGATATAACAGTAAATGCAGATTGCATATAATTAGGCTTCATTTTTTATCTTTTTTTGTGCCCATCCCAGAGGTGCAATATTATTTTAAACAAGATGACTGGAAAGAACTGAATTTTTCCTATTTTAATGCCTAACCTGGTGTCAACTGACAAAGTATTTGCAGAGAAAATGTCAATGTTAAAGTTTACCACGGACACACAGACACACACACACACACACACACACACACACACAGACAACCGAACACCGGGTTAAAACATAGACTCACTTTGTTTACACAAGTGAGTCAAAAACAACTGAAAGCAGGGGGAAAAAATACAAAAAAGAAAAGGTGGCGCTCTCAGTGAAGCGACGCGGTCTCCCTGGGGAGAGCAGCCCCAATTTCACACAGAGGAGGCTGTTGTGACAAGAAAGAGAAATATGATAACATGATGATAATATGATACACACACGCGCGCGCGCGCGCACGTACACACGCACGCACACACGCACGCACGCACGCACACACATTTTGAAGATTGGCCCAACCGACGGTGAAGATAACATGTGTTGTTGGGATTATCTTACCTGGACATAACCGCTCAATACACTCTTCCCACTTCCACATACTGACTCTGACATCACTCCTCTTGGGAACGGTAGGCCAACTGCGTTAATCATGGTTCACATATCCTTCGTTTTCTTCGTTGTCTTTCTGTCTGTCTGTCTGTCTATCTGTCTCTGATGTGGGGAGGGCATATGGGAGAATATTGTGTTCAATTGTCACAGCTTCGCTCAAGTACATGCAGCCATTATGGTTTCCATGATCCAGGGGAGAGAACCAATGTGTCATTCTCTGCAACTTAAGTCGGTCATTGGTTTTTTACCTTGGATTTTCTTCCGAACTATACGAACTGTCGACCAGGTCTGCGACTGCTGACAACCATAACAACAACAGCAGCAAATGAAAGAGAATCAGAGAAGGGATGAATAACAGAACGAAATGAAGAAAAGAAAGGGGAATAAAAGAAAAAGAAAAAAGTGAGAAAAAGATTATTATCTCTCGTGGATGAGTCCCAACTTTATTTATGATTCCGGGTTTTCTGCTCGGTGCTTTTTCACTCTTCTTTCAATGATCAGAGCTGCCTGGTTGTGACTGATTTATCTTTAAGGGTTTTGGTGCATGTTCATACAAAGACCATTCTGTCATCTAAATTCTGTCGCGATGTCATACTTGCAGAAAAAGTCAAATAATCATTTATCATTGACTTTGGTGTGTGTGTGTGTGTGTGTGTGTGTGTGTGTGTGTGTGTGTGTGTGTGACACCCACAACTTAACTAAATGTAAGGTGTTGTGATTAAAACATGACGTGTTCTTTGAAACATTCATATACGAATTTTGCAAGTCGGGGTTGTACGGAGTCGTAATTACACCATTGACTCAGTATCATTATCATCAGATTTTGTGAATTCAAACTTTAGACCTGTTTAGAAAACTTTTCGTAAGTATTCATATCCAATACATTTGTCTAGAAAATGATATTGATCTTCTAATACACCACATGTTTTGCTCTTTTTTTTTCTCCTTTTTTTTCATGTTTTTCTGTGCCTGTGTATCTGCTCTTTCTATATGGAGATCATGTGCGCTTATGCGAAGTCTGCACATGGCGGTTCTATGCTCAGTTTTTCTTGAATTGATCAAATATGGTTCTAGTCTGTATTCTTTAGAAACATTATTGTAGAATATTAACTTAGATTCATTTTCGTTTTTCTGCTTTCTCCAGAAATTTATGTACCGACACTCAAGTTTCTTTAAAAGTGCAAAATTCAATCTGTTGACATTAAGTGTACCCTGGTTCAGCCATGTGTGATCAAAGCCAAGTGAGGTAAGAATAGATTTGATAAAATGAAGCCACTGTTATCCTTAGAGTTTTGCTTTTCAATCATATTATTATAACAATGTTTTATAAACGAATTCTCATGTGACTCTATTATATGTATCCAAAATGAAATGATATGACAGACGATTTTCATGCTCACAGGAAATCGTCCCAATTCACCTAGTACCGGAAGGTTTGATGCTTTATTGTGTACACCCAGCAGTCGTTTGCAGAATTTGATGTGAAGATTTTCATGAGGAAATGTTGTTGTTAAGCATTTTTCTAAAAGCTCATCTAGTGAGAACGGAGTGTTTACGTCTTTTTGTTTTATGGCATGTGTGTGTGTGTGTGTGTGTGTGTGTGTGTGTGTGTGTGTGTGTGTGTGTGTGTGTGTGTGTGTGTGTTGTTGTTGTTGTTGTTGTTGTTGTTGTTTTTACACGGTATCTCACGGGCTAACGATGTCAAAGGCACAACAACAAACTGCGTACTTTTTGCATGAATATGCTGCACTCCTGTTATATTTATAAACTTGATTGACTGTATTCTCAAAGGACATGATTATTTTTCACAATGAAAATCACGATACAGAACTTTGGAAACATGTAATTTGTTACAGTCTGTCATATCAAATTATGATATATATATATATATATATATATATATATATATATATATATATATATATATATATATATATATATATATATATATATATATATACAGTCGAGACCGGATGTAAGAAAGTCGTCAGGACCAACTTTTTGTCTTCCATACATCCGGTCTTTACTACAAGCGGATAACCGGATGTATGAAAATATTGAGGATCGACTTTCATACATCCGGCCACGCGTCTTTTACTTGATAAAAGTAGTTTTTTTCATGTTATTTTTGTATTTACTTTTTTTTATGTTTAAATGTTTTCCTACATATCCTAGTAAGAAGAAAAGGTTTGTGAATAACAAGTGGAAAAGTACATGTACTTACATACACACAGTCAGGACAACCGGTAGAAAGAGCAACTGTTTGTGGGAACTGTTCTGCTTTGCATGTGCCGTGCACTCCCCCCCACCCTCCCTCCGTGCGTGTGTGTGTGCGCGTGCGCGCGCGCGCGCGTGTGTGTGGGTGTGTGTGTGGCACGACTGTATTGTGTGTGTTCCCTCCACAACCCTTTTGCGCTTTTGGTCGTGGAATCTTTGTAAGGGCCGTTCACGTAGCAAATAAAATTTTCTGAGTTCTCTCTCTCTCTCTCTCTCTCTCTTTGTGTGTGTGTGTGTGTGTGTGTGTGTGTGGTGTTGTTTTCTTTCTCAACATCACAGTATGTTGATTAAATTAAAAAATCTTACTTTTTTTCTTATTCAACAAAATATTACCAAAAAAATTGTTTTGTTCGTTCTAATAAATAGTATTTCAATCAAGCTATAAATAAACATTATTATGAACCAAAATGACATCCGCTACAGTATAGATGCAAAATACTCTAACACTCTTTGACAGAAATAGACAGATGGGGGCATTTAGAGAAGGGGGCACATAGAGACGGGGGCACATAGAGATGGGGGCACATAGAGAAGGGGGCACATAGAGACGGGGGCACATAGAGATGGGCGCACATAGAACACTGTACCTTAAAAATATAACTGAGTTTAGGGCAGATAGAGACGTTTTTTGAGTGCTGGGAGCAGAGACGAGGGCACATAGCTACGCACTCCATACACACACCCAACTACTGCACCCCCACCACTTCCTCCCCCTTCCCCTCACACACACACACACACACACACACTGATGCGCTCACGCACACACACTGACACGCACGCGCACACACACACACACACACACACACACACACACACACACACTTGTATTGCCCCCGTTATGCGGTCGCAAACTTTTTACTACCAATGTACTGCTACCAATTTCCAAGCAAACTGCTGGGCACATTGAAGTCATATTGCATATGCGGATGGCTCAAGGCATATATGTGTAGGTTAAAAATACAGGGGCACGGGCACCGAGACAGGAAGATAGACAGGCAGACAGACATACACACACACAGACACACACACACACTATCACGCACGCATGCGCGCACACGTCAGTGTGCGTACGTGCACACGTACGCACGTGCACACACATACACACACTGTGAGACACTGATACCCACTTTTAGAGCGCGGACAGTATGAACATACAGTTTCAAATCAATCAACAAATAAAACTTCATAAAGAAAAAATAAGAATAGCCCACCTGCATGACGTAAACCAGTCCAGCAACGCTTTGTCCACAGACGCCAGCTGAGAGCTCCGTGCCCGCTTGCTGGTCGTCACAATATCGCCGCTTCTTGCCTGAGCAAGATATTTGTTCTTGTCTTTCATGATATTTGACAGCGTTGGCAGGGGGACACCTAAATTAATGGCCATCTGTGTTCGGGATTTGAATGGACTGTCCTCTACTGCCTTTATGATTTTAAGGCGCTCAGACAATGTCAACACTCTGCGTTTGCCTGTTCCTTTCGCTTTGCGGTGCGGGTCCGCCATTTTGCAAGATCGAGTCGCTATGGAAGGGGAAATAATTTTACGGGGAATTTACCACACTTTGGTGAATTTGGTCTACTTTCGGTTTCGTTTTCTTACAACCGGTCTTGCAACAGCGCATTTGTGCTGCTCGGGACCAGAGATTTGCTTTCATACAACCGGACTTTTATACATCCGATTTTCATACAACCGGAAAATGCTAAGTAATAACAAAGAGTAGCTTCTGCCGGGACCCTGCCTGCCCCTTTCATACATGCAGACTTTCATACATCCGGTGTTTTATACATCCGGTCTATACTGTACTAGTGCCAGTCTTTTGAATCATGCACTGCGGCTAAAGCACATGCTATGTGAACAAGTCAAAATGATACATGAATCCCCGGAATCTCGTCTTTTAGCCCACGTTTTCACGCAATACATTCTGGAATCATGGTTAATATTAGAGGATATATATATATATATCCAACCTACGGATTTCCTTGCTGTCTGTGTGCCATAGTGTGTCACCCAAGAATTGGCCTGCACAGCCACCAGAGGGTTTCTCGGAACAGGAAATATACATTGAGTCGTGTTTATTTCGACTCGATAACGTCCAGTACCGAAACCATTCTGCGTGATTTGGCATTGTATTTGTGCAGCATATCGTAGTGCTTGTCTTATTGTCTGTGATACGATATTTTGGAAGGACATGTGGTGCTTATCAGATTCACCCTCACACACACCCTTCCACTATTATACTTTTCTTTCTCCAATCACTGGCACTCACCCTCTCCATTTTACATGTTGTACTCTCTCTCTCCCTCTTCCTTTCTCAGTCCCCTCCACCCCCCTCCACCTCAACCGTCCCCTTTTCAGTTGAATAGTTCTTCCCATGCCATTGATTTTCAGAAATGATTATTTCTAAGTAATGATAAGAACAATAATAATAATGATAATGATGATGATGAATATGATAATGATAGTGATTATTATCATGATTATTATCATAATTATTATCACTTTCATCATCATCATCATCATCATCATCATCATCATCATTATTATTATTATTATTATTATTATTGTTGTTGTTGTTGTTGTTGTTATATTATCATCATTATTATTCTCATTATCATTATTATTATCATTGTTACTATTATCATTGTCATTATTATTATCATTACTGTTTTTTATATATTATATAAACGAGCGAACTTGTCTTGTGCGAGAATATTATGTGTAATAAGTGTTTTAGTGTGTATTTTTACATAATTTGGAAACTGAACGATTTCCCCACGCCAAGTTTGTGCATGAATTTGTTTTGATACACTACATAGCTTGCTTTGGGTTTCTCTCCCAACCTTTTTTTTTTTTTTTTTTTTTTTTTTGAGGCAGTATGCAAACAACACATCATGAGCCTATTCCAACTTGGATTATTCCAATTTGGTATATAGTGTTATGCATTCGCTTTGATGCTTTGTTTGCTGTAATTGTTTCCCCCTTTTTGTGAGGGAAGGATGTAAACAGGCCATCACTACATGTTTGTTCTTGTGTACCATAAATAACAAAAAAGAAAAATTCTTTCGCTTGTTCGTTCGTTTGACCTCTGTTTATCATTTCCGACCTTTGTCTCGCTCTGACGCATTGTGAGAGAGAGAGAGAGACAGACAGAGAGAGAGAGAGTTATACATTATGAGAGGGCGCCTCGAAAGAATCAGTCTTGATATTGATTCTTGCTTTCAGAATCCAAAAGAATTTCAGGGTGAGTCCATCTGTATTTGTCAAGGCAAAGGGTGGGACTATAATTCTCTGGGTAAATCTTGTTCAATCTGCCAGTTCTGCCCCATGAGAGGGAACCACCACAGAATCATGGTTTAAGATTTGAAACTATGAAAAGCAGGATTACATCACTTCAATTTCTTAATGCGTGATGCGTTTGTAGCAGGGTAGGGATGGAAGGTAGAAGAAGGAGTTGGGTAGGATCGCAGGTAGAGGACAGGTGCACTCTTTCCTCGTACCCATTTTGATAAGATATTGAGGTGTTTTATTTACACTAGGTTTCCCACACGTTTCCCAAGTTTGTTCAAAGCAAGGAAAAAGGATGGAGCCATGTGTGCATGCTGGTTATACTCCATGCTTTCTCAACTGGTACAAACGAATCAATAGTCCAAACACAGCATGTGTATACAAGTCAGAACCAGACGTCACCTGATTGGTTGTAAATACACTATGTGTATACAGTGTTGCAAAAGGACACCTTTGGCTGGTCACAAGAAAATAACCAATGGCAGGGATTCACTACACACACTCTGCTCCAATCCTCACACACACTTCAGCAGAGAAAGGGTGAGGGTAGGGATGAGGAAGAGGTCGTGTGTGTGGCTTGGGGATGCCACAACTCAGCCATAACGTGACACACTATAACTCTCACCCCTTGCTTGTGAAAGCAAGGTACTCATTGCTGCTGATAGCATACCAATCAATTACTTCATGCAAATGGTGAGACAAAGTCTCCATCCAAGAACATTAGCAGATATGAGTACATAAGAATGTTACAGCAATCCCTGTCATCTTACACTCTGATAGATATCACCCTTAATATACAACAATCAACATAAATGCAGAACATGTCAACAACAACAACAACAACAAAAAGCAATACAGTAAAAAAAAAAATTTTTTAAACAATGACCAGAGAAGTAAAAATAAAAATTCCAACTAAACCAGATGAGCAAATATAAAACATGAAAAGCAGCATACAAATTCAAGCTACAACACATCAACAACCACACATCCTGAAAATCAACATAAAACCTCCAGCAGAAACACATTGGCAACCACAAAACCTGAAAACGATTCCATTTGAACCATAACATGCTGTCGCCCTGTACCTAAATCACTAGCAGGCTACAGCTACTAGCCTTCTCACTGCAGGGTGGTTCACATCAGTCTTGGTCCTAGCACTACATGTTAGGAGCAATGACCCCGTCAGTCTCCAACCCTAGTTCCTATCCATTTGAGCCAACATTCTATCACCTTTTGAGCCACAAGGCATGTGCACTCCAGTTGCCATATGACTTGGGGCTTGTCTCGCACAAACCTCGTGAACACCCGTCTGCATGATGGTTGAGGGTACTGACTGCATTCAGGCAGTCTACGTCATTCTCCCTCATCAGACATCGACTACGAATCCCTGGATCAGGTGACATGGACAGTAGTACCCATTCACCTCAGAATAGATCTTCCCCATTGCAACTCCTTACTGAATGGCAATTCGTCAACTTATCCGAAATCCTTTCTTCCAGTTTGTGATCCTGCCCCTTGAGACTATTGTGGAAGTATCTGTGCATTTCATTATGGGAAACTACATCATGGTCTGGGAAAATCCCATTGCCCACTGTAGACTGACTTTCCCTTTCCTAATCTTTCTCTGATGCTTCCTGCCCTTACCCTTTTTCTCAACCAGGACCCTGTCTTTAACCTATCTATGTGCTATTGTATTGTATTGTATTGTATTGTATTGTATTACTCTTTTTTCTCAATAGATTTCTCTGTGTGAAATTCGGGCTGCTCTCCCCAGGGAGAGTGCGTCGTTACACTGAGAGCACCACTTTTTTTTTCCTGCATGCAGTTTTATTTGTTTTCCTATTGAAGTGGATTTTTCTGCATAATTTCGCCATGGACAGCCCTTTTGTTGCCGTGGGTTCTTTTATGTGTTCTGGGTGCATGCTGCACACGGGACCTCGGTTTATCGTCTCATCCGAATGCCTAGCGTCTAGACCATCACTCAAGGTCTAGCAGACGGGGAGAAAAATACTAGCGACTGTAGGATTCGAACCAGTGCGCTCAGATTCTCTCGCTTCCTTTGCAGATGCGTACCTCGAGGCCAACTTTCCACTTCATCCTGCATTTTCCTAATATTTCCCTCTAACAACAACAGTTCATTTCTCAACTGTCATCTGTTCCCAGTACTGTTGCTGGTCCTCTTCCATCTCCCTATATAAACCTCAGGGCTTTGTCTTTTGCCATTACATGGTGCAGATCCTTTTTCAGTAGGGGATTCAGAGGGCTATTCATGAACCAGTCCTGCAGTAGATCAGCGGGGAGGGCCCCTGCATTATTCATGTAGACAGTTCTCTCAATACCACACAAAGCATGAGCATAGTCAATGAATCACCCCTCCGGTTGCTGCTCCCTGCTGAAAAGTGTTGACAACAGTGTGGTGACACGCTGCCCATCACTGAACACCCCAAGCAGAATGCTAATTACCTTCTCCAGGGCGTTGGTTTCCTCCAGTCCCACAGCTGGATTTCTCACCTAGCAGTTCCCTGCAAATGGCTGTAAATAAAGAAAACAACCATCTCCTCTCCCATGGAATATACAGCCAGGACCCTCTTCACCTCCATAAAGAAGTCTTCAGCTGATGTCTCACCAGGCTTACCAGAAAATACTGACAGTGTGGGTGCTGTATAGCACGTCATGGGGAAATCCTGTGCCATGGCATTTGGAGTTGTCATTTTGGGGTTTGGTCGGGTGTGCTGCCAATGTTACGACACCTCACCTGCTGATCCTGTCAGATGCCAAATGTAACAAGGCGGGAATGGGAGGCTAAAGAAGGGAAAGAAGTAGGAGGGTAGGATCGCAGGTAGAGGACAGGTGCTTTCTCTCCTCGTACCACAAGCAGGGTCTTTTGGTAAAATACTGAGGTGTTTTATTTACACAAGAAAAAGCAGCACACAGCCCATATCAACAGATCTTCTTCAGTGTAGTCTCAGTCTCCCACTCTGACTCCCTAGTTTGTTCAAAGCAAGGAAAAAGGATGGAACCATGTGTGCATGCTGGTTATATCCCGCGCTTTCTTAACTGGTACAAATCAATGGACCAATAGACAGTATATGAAAACGATTTAGAAACAGGACACTGCCTGAATGGTTTTAAATACACTGTGTGTATACAGTGTCACAAAGAGACATATCTGGTTGGTCACAAGAAGATTACCAATGACAAGGATGCATACGCACATTCTGCTCTAATCCTCACACACACTTCAGCAGGAAAAGGGTTGGGGGAGATGAGGAGAGCGGGTGATGAGGGAGAAGGGAGAAGAAGTGGTGACTGAGAGGTTAAGTGTTGTTAATATGTTAGACTGTGTAATGGTTGCAAACGGGCTTAGCAAAGGTGATGCTATGTTGGCTTACTTAGCAACGAACGAGAAGAGGGGGAAGGAGGAAGGTGAAGAGGTAAGGGAGGATTTGTTGTGACCCAACAGTCCCAAGTGAGGGAGGAGTGTGGAAGGGGGGTGTAAGGGGAGGGGGTAAGCAAGAAGTAGTATGTGTATGTGTAGTATGCTTGGGGATGCCACAACTCAGCCATAACCTGACACACTATAACACGTTCTTATCATCGTGTATTTGTTTAAGCCGAATAACATCACCAAATTTTCTTGTTTTGTGGTATTAGACTATTGCGCATGAAAGGCTGACATGAAAGGAAATTCAAGTGCAAGAGATTGGCATGGAAGTATGAAACGTGTGACGTTTTCAGATGAGCAGATACAACTGCTGCAAAAAGTAGGACTGAAAATGCATGGCAAAGTAAATTGATTTCAAAGGATGTGGCAATGGCTCTGGCCGTAAACACTTCCACAATCTATGTCAGTGTAGGAAAAATGTCACACAAGAACCAGATCTGGGTTAGAACTAGAGAATGAGAGCTGAGACAAACAGGCATACTGGTTATTCATGACGCAGGCCGACTACGTTCATAACTGCACGGGCGCGAGCTATATGTCCACTGGTGTATCACTTTAAAAGCTGGAAAGTACTGTATATATATTCTCGCCCACTTGTTTATGGAGTACCTCAGGGTTCGGCGTTGGGGCCAGTACCTTTTACTTTGTATGTTCAGCGTATGGATTCTATGTGAAAAACATCTCCAACAATAGAGGAATGTTTGGGCCACAATGAAAATGTTCAGTATAAACCACAAGCTGATCAGCACCATCCTACAGCTATATGCCAGGGCAACCAGCGCTGTACAAGTCCAGGGAACTGTAGGGAAATTGTTTCACACTTCAGTCAGGGTCCGCCAAGGGTGCTTACTCTCTCCCACCCTATTTAACATCTTCCTGGGGTAAATAATGAATGAGGCCCTTGAAGATCATACTGGCACTATTAGCACTGGAGGAAGGATCATTACTAACCCCAGGTTTCCAGATGACATTGACGGCTTGGCAAGTGGAGAAGAAGAATTTGCCACGTTGGTAAAAAAAAAAAAAAAGAAAAAGAAAGAAAAGAAAGAAAGCTTGATGAGGCCTCAACAAAATACGGGATGGAGATAGGCGCTGAGAAAACCAAGTTGATGTCCAATAGCAGCAACATCATCAGTGTGGACGTTAAGGTTCATGGACAGAAACTTGAGACTGTGTTGCATTTCAAATATCTGGGTGCCGTAATCAGTGACAAGGGCTCTAAACCAGAGATTCTTGCAAGAGCTGCTCAAACAGCTGTTGCACTGGCAAGACTGAAGCCCACATCAAAAGACAGCAGAAGCACCATCTGTCACAAGGTCAGACTCGTGTGTGCTTTGGTACTTTCCATATTTTTGTATGCATGCGAGACATGGACCCCCATGGCAGAACTGCAAAAGAAAATCCAAGCTGTGGAAATGAGATGCTTTCGAAATGAAAGATGGACATCTCGTATCTCGAACACATCACCAACGAGCAATTTCGCCAGACCATCACTCAACATACTGGGGCCACACGACGACCTACTGACCACCGTGAAGAAACGGAAACTGATAATATATGGTGGTACTATAAGAACAAACGGCCTTGCCAATGTCATCCTCAGTTGGGAAGAGAAGAAGAGGGAAACAAAGGAAAAAAAATGGTATGGCAACACTGAAGAGTGGACAGGGCTGACATTTGCTGAGACACAATTACTCACACATGATCGTCCAAAATGGACAAGGCCAGTGCAAGAGTCAACATCGCGGTGCGCCGACAGTTCCCCACGGAGCCAAGCTTTGTTAATGCTTGTCTGTGTTTTTGTATCTGATATATTCAAAAGACAGGTTTTAGTTTTGTATTCTGCTACAATCTTACTGTAAATTTTAAGTTTTGATGGGTTTTTTCTCTCTTTTATATATAGCCGTGCTAGCCCGAGTGGTATATTAAGGGGACGGTACAAAAGAATTTAGATTATTACTGAATTAAGGAGTATAGAATAGAAAAGATCCGCGCACCGACCGAGGACATGTAGAAGGCCAGTCACAAAAGGGTTTTTCAATCACACATTTCAGCGGATTTGTAACCGCTGATTCGTTGTCATTTCCGTCACTGGCAGTTCATTACTTTAACAGTTTGTTTTGCTTTGCATGTCAATGTCCCCTCAGGTCTATATGCTACCCCAGGTACTATGTTCTCCAAGGTCCATATTCCCCCAGGCCAGGTCAGGCTGGTCAGCGAGTCAGAGAACCGCCAAATTGTGAAGGTTGCGGCCAATGGTTCCACGCAGACTGTCAGACTATCGGCGTCTCATATGAGCAACTAGGAGATTCCGACATTGTCTGGAAATGCCTGGTTTGTGACTGCGAACTACAGTGTGACAGCCTTTGACCTGCATGAAGTGAGCAAAACTACCGTCTTCCTAAACTCCTCCTTACCATCCCCTAAAGGTACCACCTTTCAACCACTCCACTCCTCCACTCCAATCAGACAAGCACGCCAGAACAGGCAGAGAAACCGACCTCTCCGTTTCCTAAACGTCAACGCAAGGTCCAGAGTGAAAAACTTGACGTAATCATCGCAACCGAAACAAGACTGGATAGCAACATCGCAGATAGCGAGATCCTCCCGCCGTACGTCAAAGTCTTTAGGCGCAATAGAAACCGACGTGGCAGTAGCTGATCATCTGATGAGCCACAAAGTTCCCGAACTCGCTGTCACCGACTGCAAGTTAGTTTGGGCAAAGATCAAACTGAAAGGAAAAAAAGACCTTCATGTGGCTGCTTACTACAAACCAGATGACGGCGACAAAGACAGCCTAAATCTCTTGTCATCTGCAGTACAGCATGTCTCCTCGCAGAATGCCTACTTGGTAATTGGAAGTGACTTCAACCTGCCCTCCATTGACTGGGCATCATGCAGTCTTAAGTCCCCCAGTGTGTACCCCAGACTGCACACACAGTTCCTGGACCACCTGAGGGACCATGGCCTATAACAGATAGTCACCTTCCCCACCAGAGAGTTGAACACCCTCGACCTCTTTGTCACAAATTTTCCCACGCTGGGAAATCGGGCGACCCACGACACCTTCAGGAGCTCATAGAACTGAAGCGCGAAGCCCAGTGCAAACTCCGCAGAAACTACTGGACCCACACAGCCCACCTCATCCAGGACAACACAGTGGAAGGCAGAGGGGTCTCCAAAGGCCTCTGAGCCTATGTGAAAGCCAAGTGCACAGATTCGACCAACGTCTCCCCCCTGAAGGTTGAAGGACATCTGGTGACGGACGCCCAGGGCCAGGCTGAAATCCTGAATCGCCAATTCCAGTCGGCATTCAGCAAAATATCCCCATGCACACCAGAGATCTTCATGTCTAGGACAGGGCTCAGCCCCACCCTGAAGGACCAACATGCGACTCCATCACCATTGGGGAGGAGAGAGTCAGAAAACTTCTGAGGAACCTGAAGACCACGAAGGCCCCCGGCCCTGACGGCATCAGCCCCCAAATCCCCAAAGAGCTGGCCGACGAGATCACGCCGCCCTCACGCTACTATTCCAGTCCTCAATCGACTCAGGGGTTGTTCCACAAGACTGGAGGGGGGCGGGGGGGGGGGGGGGAAGCTTACGTGTCACCTATCTTTAAGAAGGGTGAACGCTACCGTCCAGAAAACTACCGCCCTATCTCGCTGACAAGTGTACCTTGCAAGCTGCTGGAGCACATCATCATCCACACCATTATGGACTTTGCAGAGAAAAACAACATTATCTGCAGAGAGCAGCATGGGTTCAGGAAGAAGCGATCCTGTGTCAGCCAGCTCTTGGGCCTCGTGGATGAGGTCACACACAGCAGGGAGAAAGGCAAGCAGACAGACATGCTAATCATGGACTTTGCCAAGGCCTTCGACAGAGTATCCCACTCACTCCTGACCCATAAGTTACTAGTACAGTCCTATGGAATCAGTGGCCAACATCAACAACTGGATCCAGAGCTTCCTAAGTGAGAGAAAGCAAGCAGTTGTTGTGGAAGGTGCCACTTCGGATTTCGTGCCTGTGGAGTCGGGAGTTCCTCAAGGCTCTGTCCTCGGCCCCTGCCTCTTGCTGCTGTACATCAACGACCTCCCCAAGGGCCTGACCTCCACCGTACGGCTCTTTGCAGACGACACGGCATGTCACAGGACAGACCGACAAAAGAAAGCCGCCGATGCAAAGTGACCTGGATAAGCTTGCTGACTGGGAGGAAAGATGGATGATGTCTTTCCACCAGGACAAGTGTGCAGTACTGCACTTCGGCAAGCAATGGAAGGCACAATACCACCTACGTGACCATACGCTCAAGCCGCCGCACTATGATACCATGTCAGTACCTCGGTGTTACTATATATCTCCACCGACCTCAGCTGGAACAAACACACCAACAACGTCGCAAATAAAACCAGCAAGACCCTTGGCTTCTTGCGACGAAATCTCAAGGTTGGCCCAATTGCCACCAAGGCCCTTGCACGCCCCCAGCTAGAATACTAGTACGCATACGAAGTCTGGGACCCGCACACGGCTGATAACAACAACCAGTGCGGCCTCGAAAAGATACAGAGGAGGGCCGCCCACTTGGTGGTAAACCGCTACCGCCAAACATCCAGCGTGGGATACATGCTTGGACAGCTAGGATGGCCTACACTGGAAGACCGGCGAAAGAGAACACGCCAGGCCACCACTCTCAAATACCACCGCGGAGACATGGTCATCGACACCAACCATGCGCCAAAAACACAACTAGGACATAACACTCGAGGCTCCGGGGAATACCGTTATGCCACAGAGTCCTGTTACCGAAACTACAGGAAATTCTCTTTCTTCCCATGTACCACCAAGGAGTTCGACAAGCTGCCACCTGAGGCAGTAACATCAGTCTCAATGGTGGGCCTCAAATCCATCATCTGACCTTACCCACTCCTATCTCCAGTTCCCTGTGCCCCCCCCCCCCCCCCCCCCCCCCCCGATAGGCTAATACTGACTGCATTCCCTATAGAGCAGCAAACCGGAACCCGCCTAATTATTATGCCAAAATCTTCAACTGGTTGAAGGCGGGCAGTTATTCAAGATCTTTTTTTAAGATTCCTTTGTTGGGTTTAGTGGGTAGCACACACTAGTTGTGAAGGCCCTGTCACTGATGTTTCCTTTCTTTCTTCTGTCGGTCTGCACCATTAATTCGTCTTTCTTTTCTTCTTTCCTTCAATTTCATTTTGGTCTCTCTTGTCTCTCTAATGTCTTTCATATTGTTGGGGTTTTGCGTGTGTTTTGTTTTTGTTGTTGTTTTTCCTGCAAGCTGCACAGACGGCAGTCACACTTAACAAGCAAAGAATCATTCATTACAGATACCGAAACATCGAAAACAAATAAGTCCACGCGCAAGAGAATTATTTTTGTCATTTAGGCAAATGTTTCATTCTTCTTTCAAACACTACCATATGCATTGTTTCCCCTCCTTGCATGAAGAAAAAAATGTTTTCACACGGAAAAGAGTGTCGCCCCTGTCAACAACATGGCGGTAAGTTTTAAGAAAGCAAACCAGTGAACAATGTTACAGTTTGCTACTCCCGTTACACTGTATTATCAAAGCTATATTCCTTTCACTCGTGTTTCACGCGACGCTGCCATAATACTGTCTAGCTGTCGTACGTGGTGTCAGTCATAGATAAAAGTCGTAACACAGGCGCAGGTGGTGTCGCGAGTTCAAACACGTCCAGTATTCATGTCGTCTGAACGAGTGTATTTAGGCTTAAGGTTTATTGATCAGTCAGCCAGGCGTTTTCATCTTTTATTTCCCAGTACAACCCGATTCGATCGGTGGTTGTACAGCAGAAAAGAAAATCGGAAAGAAAACAAAAAATGACAAAGGAAGTGTTACTTTGACCATAATTATTTTGCTTTACATTTGATGAACTCCAACGCGCGCGCGCGCGCCCACACACACACACACACACACACACACACACACACACACACACACACACATTTTTGGTGTTTGTTAAGTACTTGTACACTATGATTCAGATATACACAATTTTTACACAGGATATTTTTCATAATAATTTACCTGCCCTGGCTATCTTGCATCACCAAAAATAATGGAAATAAAAATGTATCAATAAAGTTTTTCTGGCATGATAAGATGCAGCTATCCTTTTACTGCACGAGCAAAGAGAGAGGGGTGTGTATGGAAGGTGTGGACTGAGTCAGGGGGTGGGGGGGGGGTGTTGTTTCATTGTGTGTTTTTTTTTCTTCCCCTTCATACTGATACTCTTTTGCCTGTACTAATCCCCTTGGTTTAAACAGTATTTTATTTGGAAGATGTATAGTTGAACAGGACAACAAGAAAATCTTATATAAAGTCCTGTCCTGATACATGTACATCCTTAATATGTGACGGATGTCATCACAGCTAGAAGTTTAAACATGATCATACATGAGTTTTAACAAAACTAAGCTAAGATATAAATAAAGTGAAACAAAACACAAAAAAAGACAAATGTGGTGGAGAAAGAAGTCAATAGAGAGAAAAAGAAGAAAGAAGGCAAGGGCACAAGTACAGCAAGACAGACTGAACTTGGCCGACAAAACAAAGTGGCAAAGGCCAACTAACCATTCTGTCAGAAATCCCCTTGTTGTGTCTCTGAAATTTATAAAAGAATCACATTGCTTTTCATGTAATTTTGCATTCACTTGTGGTCTGTTTTTATCACCTCACCTCACCATTTTTTTTTAAAATTTAACATGGGCAGTTATGTTTTCCATAACACTGTAAAGCATTGAACCTATTTTTAAAATAGCTTTATGCATTCTGAGTTATTTATATATTAAAATATTTTAGAGATATTTTCAGAAGTTTGTTTCAAAACTAGTCATTTCCAATATAGTTAGTTCAAAATTCAGGAATGTGTTATGTCAAGTACTAGAAAGCTTAGTATATTTGTGTTTTTAAAGTTCATCTTCTCTTCTTCTGACATGGTTTGAGTTCTTTTATCTTTTTTTAAACTTTTTTCCTGTATTCCAAAATTGCATTTTGACATGAATGTCAAATTTAACGAAGATTTGGTCATGTGTGGTTGTATAACACACACACACACACACACACACACACACACACACACACACGATACAGCCACTTTCATTCACATATTTATGGTTGTGCACGCATACTCACACACACACACACACACACACACACATTTATGGCAGTGCACACATACACACACACACACTCACACACACACACACACACACACACACACACACACACATACACACACACACACACATACATTTTTGGCAGTACACACACACACACACACACACAAACACAGAGTAGATATATGTATAGTCACACACAGCTTTCCAGTACAGTTTTATGCATTCATACCCAATCTCACTTTCTCGATCTGTCTGTCTCTGCTATTAGTTTATCAGTTTATTTGTGCATAGATCTATGTTTGTAGTACTTTGTTGTTTATTCGTACATTACACATTACACCTGTTTCATTATATATATTGCAAAGGAAAACCAGGTCAGTGCATGCAAGATGTGTGTTGTTGGCTGTCATCATTTTTAGCCTTGCTGTTGTGTGCTGGGGATGTTAAGTTGAACCTGGGGCATGGTAAACATGGTGATGACACTGAACAGCATGCTTCTGTAGAAAGTGTGGATAGTTTTCCCAATGTTGACGGCAATTTGAAAACCTTGTTGTGCTCCATGTTTGAACAGCAACAGCAGCTCATACAGGCAACCTTTGATTCCCTCAAACAACAGCTGGGTACTGTGCAGGTCAGCTTGGGTGATCTGGGGCAGGACATTACTGATCTGTGTGCCAGAACTACACAGTTGGAGGAAGATGTCAGAGATGTGTGTGAAGTGTGTCAGGAAGCCAGCAGTGCTGTGTCTACAGTGGAAGAGAGACTGGAGGAGCTGGAGAAAAACATTGAAGAGAAATTTGATAAACTTGAATTCTTCTCTTGAAGGGACAATCAAAAATTCTTAAGAATTCCAGAAATGATTGGTGAAATGTACACCTGTGCCCAGAAAGCAGTGGACACATTACATATCACAATGCCTGGAAAAGACCGGTCATTGACATCATCTGTGCTCTTCGTATCGGCCCACAACATCCTGGCAATGATGACAACGCAACCAGGCCCCGCCCCATGATTGCCGGATTCTCTTGGTGTTCAGACAAAATGGAAGTACTGACCAAAGGCAGGGAGGCACTAAAGAGTGAGGGTGTGAAGGTGGCTTCTGACCTGACTACCAGACAACAACAGATCATCAAAGATCACTGACCGAGGCCTGCATGCACGTTTCAAAGGTGACCGGCTGATAATGACGGGACCCATTCAGCACCATGCTACACACACTGTCAGACAACTGGATGCACATGGTGGGACAGATGTCAACAACACAGCAAGGAACATGAACACAGAACCGCAGCAGTATTCCGGAAACCTTGACTTGAATGTTCCAAGGAGCTACGTGGTTGCTGCCTGGTCACCAGCCAGCTGTACAAGCGATGCACGAGGCAGCGCCACCCCCATCTCCCCCGCCAACATGTTTTGTATTGCTGCCGGTGATAACAGTGAACCACAGGAGACTAGCGGCCGTGACAGCAGCAGCCAACACAGTGGGGATTCCCCTGTCAACCAACAGTCCCATGCTGCCACCCTGTCACAAGCACACTTTGACTCTTGCCCCCACCCCCACCTGTACCCACCTCTTGTAAAGAGCAGCAAGTGAAAACTGCCAGTGACAAGTGTTAGGCTTGAGATCACAGCAAGCGCAGTTGAAGCCAGTTTGTTGACAATTCATGTGGATGTGATCGTGAACAGACACGGCTGACAGACAATGTTAGGTCCGGTCATGTGCTTTGAAATTCAGGGCACATAGGAAGGCAGAGCAAGGTCAACTCTCCCCTGCTCTCCATCAAGATGTACCTAGAGATATGGCCCAGCCCACTCCACTGTTGTTGATGCTGAGAGACATGACATTCAATGTGTCATTAGAATGCATACAAAATAGAACTCTTTTGAGGAGGCAGTTGAGAACACTTGGGAGGAACTTGATGATACAGACAGATTGTCCAGCAATGAAAAATGAAAAAGATATAAAGCATTGTTTAGAAAGAAAAAGGTTACATACAAACAAAATGTTTTACACTTTCGTACTACAAGATAATATGAATGATCCAATATGTTTTGTAGGTACAGTAAAATCCTTTGTTTCAAAACATACCATGCAAAACGAAATCAAGGCACAAGATTGGTATGTCAATTTTAGTAATTCATTCAACTCATTCCCTGAAGGGGATGTTGAGGGTAGTACTGTTGATAGTAGTGGTTGGCGTAATGTTGGTGATGTTGATAGTGGTGGTGAGGATGGATGGGAAATACTGATGGTGATGTTACTGATTGTGGTGTTGATAGTCAGGGAGGTAGTAACGCTGATGTTGGCGATGAAAAAGGGTAAAGCACCCGGACCAGATGGAATATTTGTGAAATTTTCAAAAATCCCTTGGTGCAAATGATAACATTTTTTGGTCAAATATTTTAATATCCTTTCCTCTTCTGGTTTATATCCTGATGCATGGAGAGTCCATCATTCAACCATTGCACAAGAAAGGTGATAAGTATGTCCTTGATAACTACAGAGGTATTTCTTTGCTTAGTAGTAAACTGTACAGCTACATTTTAGATAAAAGACTTTAACAGTGGGTAGTAGAAAAGAATGTAGTACATAAAACCCTGGCAGGTTTTCAAAAAAGATATAGTACAGTCGATCAGATCTTCACCTTAACAGCATTGATACAGAAGGAGTTAGTAAGACATAAAAAAATAATGTTGCATTTATAGATTTAAAAAAAAAAAAAAGCATTTGATTCTCTGGTGTGGGAAAAACTGTGGTGTTTTTGAAGAAAAATAAGATAGAAGGCAGAATTTTTAATGCAACAAAAAGCATGTATGATCTTATGTATGATATAAATAAAAGGTTTCTTAATGTTAGAATCCATTCTCCAACACATTAGTTCATGGAGAAACTGACCATTATTCTCTTTTCATTAACATTTATGTTAAATGTATTGAACACTGGTTACATCTTTTGAGAATGCCTTTAAATAGACACTGGTTACGTCTTTTGAGAATGCCTTTAAATAGACTCCCTTTAAAAGTTTTACAACACATTACTAAATTTGCATAATCAAGATAAGATTATGTGGGCATCCTCTCTATGTTATCTTTTATGTCATTATGGTTTTGGTCATGTATGGCACTGGACACTGGACACTGGACACTGGAATTATTTATTGTCATTGCCAAGAAAGGTCTTTTGACAAGGGGGCAACAACATAAATCCATATATTTTAGCTTCAAAACAACAGAACACTATATTTTTTTCTGAACCCTTCAGTCAGTTTAAACCAAGAAAATATGTAATACTTGGAAACACTTAAGTCACATCCTGACAAAAACTCAACGAAACGGAACTAAAGAAAAACAACAATGTAATGATAATAAAATACCAAAATGAATGGAGACTGACTCGACCATCCCTTCAAAAATACATCAAACCAATACATACTGCCTCAACAATACACTCAATTATGCAATGTTATGTTTTCTGTTTTATCCAAATAAAATAGCAACTTCTTTACTAACTATAATTAAGTCTCTTCTATACTGTTAATACTATTCTGACTTATGTACCTTTGTCTCATTGTTTGAGCTTCTGCAATGAATTTAGCGACAGATCTAATTATGATTTCATTATCACATGACAAAACAGTAACAACATCATGGCTTTTAGCCATCTCTGTTTTAAAGAATATGCATTTTTCTCGCACAGTAGTATAAATTTCACACTGAAAAAGAAAATGTTTTTCATCATCCACTTGGTATCCACAGAGAGGGCATGGTGATTGTATAGAAGTCCCAGGTTCAAACCATCTCCTGTTTGCATTAAACCCCAGAGTTCTTAACCTAAATCTCGCATAATTTATTCTGTGCCATTTGTCTGTAATGATCCTGAGATATGTTTCTGGTTGAAATATACTTTTAAAAGAAAAGAACCAACTATATTTTTCTTTACTTTCCATGTCAGAATGCCAGTTTTGTTTGAAGGAACAAATGAGTCTGTCTCTGAATTCTGCAATAAATTGCTGTTCGTTTCCTACACCCTGGGACAACCACACAATTCCAAACCCATGTTCAGTCAGAACCTTATTCACTCTATAACACCAGTTTTCTTTACCTAATTCCATCTGTAAAAGCATCATGTCATAGGCTTGTTTGCTCAGACGTGTTTGTGGAAGCTTTAACAATTTTAACCAATACTTAATACATTTGACAAAAGTTCTTATATACAAAGGATATCTTCCAGTTTCCCCATATAAAACCGTATTGGATGAATGGATTGGAACATGCAGAAAACGTTTAATTGCATAAGTATGTATTCTTTCAATGTGTGAGTTAACCGTTAATCCCCAGATTTCAGCTGCATATGTCAGTAAAGGTTCTATTTGTACATCGAACATTTTCCAAAACAGACAGGAATCAATAGAGTTCAATTTTCTAAGTGTTTTCAAAATTTCGATGACGCCTTTTTTACCTTTTCTGCAAAATTCTTCCCATGCATTATTCAGGCTTAATTTTGTTGTAAAAATCATCCCCAAATACTTATATGAATTAACAACTCTAACTTCAGTATTTCCGTATAACCATTTTTCATGCATTGACAAATGTCCACCCATTCTAAAAACCATAATATTCGTTTTATCTAGATTAACAGTCAAACCTAACCGATCTGCTTCTTCTTTTAAGACATTTAGCTGATTTTGCAAACCTTTTACCGTCCCTGACAAAAGAATGACATCATCAGCAAAAAGTAACAGAAATAATTCAATAGCTCCTGGTATTAACTGAATGCCGTGCTGACCTCTTTTGGAAAGTTCCACAGCTAATTCATTTATGAAAAAGGAAAACATTTGCGGGCTTAAAAGACATCCTTGTTTAACACCAGTTGGACATTTGAAATAATTTGAGTATACACCTTTTACACGCACACATGCAAGCACTGATTTGTAAACACCTCTAAGCGCCATATATAATTTTCCATTCCCACCACTTTTACGCAGAACATTCCATAGGGCATTACGATTTACAGAATCGAAAGCCTTCCTGAAATCAACAAAAGCAACATAGAGTTTTGTGTTACAAAGCAGATATTTTTGCACCATTGAATACAATGTAAATATATGGTCTACAGTGCTATAAGTTGCTCTAAAACCTGCCTGTTCTTCAATTATTTTATCCTCCCTCTCAGCCCAATTAGTTAGTCTCATATTTAAGATGTGGGTGTAAACTTTACTTAGGACGCTTGTGAGTGATACTCCGCGATAGTTATCTGGGTTGTTAACATCGCCTTTTTTATGTATGGGAATAATTATTGATTTTGCCCATTCTACTGGAAATGTACCATTTTCAAACATCTGATTGAATAATTCTACAAGGAAATCAATTATAAGGGAATTTGCATGCTTCAGCATTTCCCCAATAATTTTGTCTGGACCTGCACTTTTTCCTGACTTTAAGTGTCTAATACTAGAAATGATCTCTTCTTTAGTTATGGGGTCGTTAAACAATGACTCATACTCATCTTCTGTCTCCACTAAATTGTCTTCTTCTTGTGTTGACTCATTTTCAAAGTCGTTAAAAACTCTAAAGAAATGATCATGCCACTGTTGCAAAGAAATCTCATTATACACGAACGTTTTTCTGTTCACAGATCTTATCACTGACCAGAATGTTTTAGAGTCACTAATTGAATCTCTTAATATTTTTAATCTCTTCTTTTCAAACTCTTGCTCTTTTGACTTTCTTAATTTGACATACTCCTTTCGGGCTGTAACATATGCTTGTCTTTTTTCTATCTTGTCCGTTTGTGTTTTACACCTCTGAAATCTTTTTAGTAACCTTTTAACTTCTTGTTTCTTACACTTGCATTCATCATCAAACCAGTCATTACATATCTTACTTCCTTTTCCTACTGTTCGAACCATGCATGCAGCGGCTCCATACAAGGCAGTAACAAACTGGTTTAGGCTATCGTTCAAGTTAGTGTCTAATAACTGAAATGCTTTCTGAATACTATTATAGAATTCATCACTGTCAAGCTCATTTTTATAAACATCAACATTCTCATCAGACCATACAATTTTTTCTTCACCCTGATGAATCATATTCGTACTGTATGGTCATGTATGGCAGAGCCAGGGTGTTCGCGACTGTAGTCAATTTCTATTAAGTTTTAAAAATAGATTGAAGGAATATTATCAGCAAGACTGTCATTTTGAGATAACTACTAGAGACAGGTTTTCCTTTTATAGTTCATTCAAGTCGTCGCTTTCTATTAGTGCATATTTGGTGAGAAATGTTCATTACATAAAGGTGCATAATGCATTAACATGGTTTAGACTTGGTCTCTCCCCTTTGAAATCTCACTACTTGTGTTGCTATCAAAGTGTTTCATTGGATAGTTTAAACTGCCCGTTTTGTTGTTCCATTCAAGAAACAGAAGTCCATTTTATACTGGTTTGTCCAAAATATAAAGAACTTAGAAACAAATACATACCATCAAAATTCTGTATAATCCATCAAGCTTTAAATTATCCATTCTTGCTGCAAACGAAAACAGTATAGTCATCATTAACCTGGCTATGTTCATTTATAAAGCATTACAAATGAGACAATCATCAACTTTTAAGTATGCTTTCAATAGTTTTGTTTATGTGCCTTACTTGAGTGATTTGCATGTCGTTTTTGTTGCCAAAACAGTTTACTTGTCTGAACCAGTTGAAAGCAAATGTAACAACTCAAACTCTATTAATAGCTTGTTTGCAGAGGCAGGGGAACCGCCTCTCTCCAACCGCAGATTGAAGCTGACCCTGAATTACTACTTGAAACTGTTTTCCGAACCCCAAAATCCTGCTTACGATAGTGTCTTCAACAACCACTTCAACAAGAAGTTTGAAGACAACCCAAACTGTATCCCTCCTCTTAGATTCCACATTCAGCCACACATAGAAAATGCCGATCTGGATGTCAGCGGCATCTCAGATTTCTCAAGTTCCCCGACAGCCCACTATGGACCTTTAAAACACCTGAGGTCCAATTCGATCTGGCCTTGTACCATAAAGACTCCACCAGTTCACTGGCCTACAGAATTTATTTTTCAGACCTGTGCCACAAATTCCCCACTTTTCAAAAAATCTTCACTGATGGTTCCAAGTTGGAGGACGGAGTCGCTGCATCTGCATTCTGCCCCGCCTTTCCTGACTAGCCCTCAACAGAACACATCCGATCTGACAGCTCAGCGTACACTGTGGAACTGACGACACTGGTTCTGGCAGTAAAAATGGTTCTCTTTTCGAAACAAAAGAGTTTCATGATCTTTTCCGACTCCTTGTCAGCCCTGGAGGCGATCACCTGCAGGAATCTAACTCATCCCAAACTGCTGGAATTCTATGATGCTTTTACTCTCGTAACGAAGAAAGGATATGATGTGTTGGCCTGGGTTCCTGGCCATGTTGGCATTCGTGGTAACGAAAGGGCAGACCAGCTGGCCAAGAACGCTGTAAAGGAAGAATTATCGAGATACTTCGTACCATACACAGACATTAATTAGAAGGTGAACACTTAAGGATCTTTGGCAAGAGGAGTGGAACACCCAGACGGACAAGCTGTTCCAAATCCATCCAGACCTAAAAGAGACCCTCCCATCGGTGGTGAAGAATAGAAAGGAGGAGTCTGTGCTGTGCAGACTGCATGCGGGGCACACTTTTTTTTTTTTTTACTCATTCTTACTTGTTGAAGGGGGAGGAGGCCCCTCGATGTATTCCCTGTGATGAGCCTCTCACCATGAACATGTGCTCCTTGACTGTTGGGGTCTGCATGACGTTAGACAGACATTACACAGTGGTTTCTCTGAAGACTTTGTGATGTCCCTCCATGACAGTGATGGACTTCTTGAAAGAAGTGAACATTTTTAATCGGATTTGAAGGTTTTAAACTATGGAAGGTTTTTAAACTTTGAGTGGAAAGCTAAAAGTGGTGACTTGTTTTTAGTGTAATTTTTTTTACCCTTGACATGTAGCAGGTATTAAGGTGGCGATAGCCTTCAGATGGCCTTAGTGGTCTGCGAGGCTCTAAGTACCATAATTTGATTTGATTTGATTTGAACCTCTATTGATATGGGCCAAAGGCCTGATCAGTAAAACCTTCATATTTGTATTCTCTTCCTCTCTCTCTCTCTCTGTCTCTCTCTCTCATGCACAGGCACTTTTACAAACACACACACACACACACACACACACACACACACACACACACACACACACACACACACACACACACCTCATATGTATGCATATATGTACTTTCAGAAACATGCTTCAGTTGTAACTTACATAAATTGTACACAGTTGCAACATTGATGCCTTCATGTTTTCAGGTTGATCTGAACATTAGACCCAGATGAGGAAGATGATGATCTGGCATCAAGGAACAAATTTTCACCAAGGGTGTTGCAGCCTCTGCCTTCATCCAGTCAGAAGCACAATACATTGAAAATGCTGACCACAACGAAAGAAACAGAACCTCTGAAATGGAGGTTCTATCATGCATCTCATGTACCAGAAATGGACAACACTGCCTGCATGGATCTGAGTACTTCATTAGATGGATCACTTCAGGTTAGAATAGAACAGAATAGAATAGAATAGAATATGTCTTTATTACCAAGTGTACCAGGGTCACAAGGAATATTGGGGGGGTAGTACATAACAAGATACAAACATAAATCGAAAATCATACACAAACACAGATACATTAGAAATTAGAATACATACAAGTGCATATCAGTATAAAACCTTATGCATACTCACACATGCATGCACTGCGCGCGCACACACACACACACACACAAACTCTCTCTCTCTCTCTCTCTCTCTCTCTCACGCACACACATGTTTGAACAGAAGCTGCATATCACATGTGGATGGGGTTGATGACTAGATATTCAGGTAGTTGGTTGTTGATTGTGCAGTTCTATTTTCATACTGGATTTGTTTGAGAGACAGGGCAATGGCTGCTTTGGGGAAAAAGCTATTGGCGAAGCGATTGGTTTTCGTCCTTATACTTCTGTACCATCAACCAGAGGGGAGCATCTCAAAAATCCCAAAAGCTGGATGTGATTCGTCCTTCTGATTGATTTTGCTTTTTTGAGTAGCTGCTTGTAATATGTCTTCTAGAGAAAGTAGATCAGCCCCGATAATCTTGGTGGCAGTTTTCACAATTCTGTTAAGGGCTGCAACTTCTGCTTTGGAAAGGTTTCCGTACCAAACAGTAATAGCGAAGGTTAGCACACTTTCAATGACTGCTCGGTAGAAATCAACCATGATTTCTTTTTTAATTCCAAACTTTGAGACGCCGAAGAAAGTACAGGCGCTGTTGTGCTTTCTTAACAATTTTTTCTCCCATTTCAAATCGTTGGAAATAATCAGTCCGAGAAATTTAAAGTCACTGATGATCTCCACTTGCTTGTCTTTAATGACAAGTGGTAAGGGGTCAGATCTGGTCTTCCTGAAATCTAAAATTAATTCTTTGGTTTTTGATACGTTGAGTTCTAAGTTGTTTTGATCACACCAGCTGACAAGTTCCAGTACTTCTTCCCTATATTTTGACTCATCACTGTTCGTAATCAGCCCTTCTAGAATAGTATCGTCTGCAAACTTGACCATGGTGTTACATTCATTTTGAGTTGCACAGTCATGTGTGAATAGTGAGTACAACAATGGGGATAGAACACATCCCTGTGAGGTGCCTATGTTGAGAATGCATGTGGAGGAGGTGAGGTCACTAACTTTAACAACTTGCGGTCTGCATCTTAGAAAATTTAGGATCCATGCACAAATTGATTTAGGCAGCGAGAGAGCTGCACATTGCATTGTGTGATTCATTATAGATAAGATTATATATATATATATATATATATATATATATATATATATGTAACGGGGTGTGTTTGTGCCGTGCCATGATGGTAAGACAAGAAGAGAGGTCTTAGGTGGAAGGGAATGAATGTCAACAGACCTGGCACGGGAATCGATGATAAAGGGTTGAAGTGGTTTATTCTTTTTATCAAGGAACAGTGTGACTGGAGACAAATTTTACTTAAAACAAGTTCAGCTTGAAGCAAAACCCTGAAATAAAACAATTTCAACTAAAAAAAAAAATATATATATATATATATATATATATTACATAATTTATAATCTGGTTCCATTTGCAAGTATACTACTACATTTTAGATTCACAGATTGACTCAAAATTCATTCAGTCAAGAAGTGTGTAAATACTAGAAGTTCACTTTATTAAAATATCATTAATAAAAAAATTAAAACATTCTGATGGCAAGTATTTACGATTACCACAAATCAACAAAGGTTACTTCAAAACCAAATGTAGTTGTGATCAAGTATTGAACTGTACACAGTTTGATTTCAGCTTCAGATCTGTTTTAGTGAAAAATGAAGAAATCTGATTCAAAGATACAATATACTCTTACACTAACAATGAACTGCATAGCACAACAATTCTCCAAAAGCAATAAACTTTCTAACCCAAGATGATTTACAAAAGAACATATCTTCTCAATGTGATAAAGGCTGTTATAAACAAAATGACTGGTTCACTGAAGTGCCAAGTTAGAACTGGCCAATTCAGAACAATAATGATAATAATGATATTAAATCATCATGGCCTGGCTTCGCTGACGAAGATCTAGGAAGGGCGTTGTCCACGTCTGATGCAGGCACGCTCATGGCTGACAAGGCCAATGCGGGAAAAGCAGAGTTGGCCGCAGCGGTTGCAAGGGAAAGTCTGGTCTGGGTTCGCGGCTGCAGCGTTGTGGTTCTTCCTCCTTCTGCGTTTGTCCTCAAGGCTGGCCCTGCGGTTGTTTTCGAAGGAGGAGACAGCTTGGTGGATGGTGCGTCGCCAGGTCTCTCGATCAGCGGCTACTGCGGACCACTGGCGATGGTCAATGTGACAGGCACCGAGAGCTTTCTTCAAGGAGTCTTTGTATCTCTTCTTGGGTGCTCCTCTGTCACGGTGGCCAGTGGACAGTTCGCCATACAGCGCGATCTTGGGCAGGCGGTGGTCCTCCATCCTGGACACGTGCCCTGCCCAACGTAGCTGGGTCTTTAGCAGCACTGCCTCGATGCTGATAGTCTTTGCCTGCTCCAGGACCTCGACATTTGTGATGTAGTCACTCCAGTGGATGCTGAGGATGGTGCGAAGGCAGCGCTGGTGGAAGCGATCAAGCAGTCGTATGTGGTGCCGGTAGGTGACCCAGGTTTCGGAGCCATACAACAGGGTGGGCAGTACAACAGCTCTGTACACGCTGATCTTTGTGTCTTTCTTCAGGTGTTTGTTGTTCCACACTCTCTTGTACAGCCTGCCGAATGCGCTGTTTGCCTTTGCAAGTCTGTTGTCGATCTCCTTGTCGATCTTGGCGTCAGACGAGATGGTGCAGCCTAGGTAGCTGAACTGGTGGACCGACTTCAGCTCTGTCTCACCGATGTTGATGTGAGGAGCGTGGAATTCTTCCTGTGGGGCAGGCTGGTGGAGAACTTCCGTCTTTTTCAGACTGACTTCTAGGCCGAAGAGCTGCGCAGCCTCTGCGAAGCAGGACGTTATACGCTGCAGGGCCGCTTCTGTATGGGCGACGAGGGCAGCATCGTCGGCAAACAGAAGCTCTCTGATGAGTTGCTCCAGTGTCTTGGTGTGGGCCTGTAGCCGCCTCAGGTTGAATAGGCTGCCATCAGTGCGGTATCTGATGAAGATACCGTCGTCGTCGCCAAGATCTTCAGTGGCCTGTTGGAGCATCATGCTGAAGAAGATCGTGAAGAGGGTCGGCGCGAGGACACAACCTTGTTTCACTCCATTTCCAATTGGGAAGGGCTCCGAAAGGTCGTTGCTGTGTCTGACCTGTCCACGCTGTTCCTCATGTAGTTGGATGACCATTCTGAGGAATTTTGGGGGGCATCCTAGACGTTTCATGATCTCCCACAGACCTTTTCTGCTCACGGTGTCGAAAGCTTTCGTGAGATCGACGAATGTCGCATACAGTCCTTTGTTCTGTTCCCGACATTTTTCTTGTAGCTGTCTGAGAACGAAGACCATGTCAGTGGTGCCTCTGTTGGCTCTAAAGCCACACTGACTCTCTGGGAGATGTTCTTCGGCGATAGTAGGCACCAGCCGATTTAGGAGGACTCTGGCGAGGATCTTGCCTGCGATGGAGAGCAGAGTTATCCCCCTGTAGTTGGAGCAGTCCGACTTTTCTCCCTTGTTTTTATACAGGGTGATGATGACTGCGTCACGGAGGTCCTGTGGTAGTTTGCCTTGCTCCCAGCAGCAGACAAAGAGATTGTGGAGTTTGGAGTGTAGTGCTGGGCCTCCATTCTTCCACGCCTCCGGTGGAATTCCGTCAGCCCCTGCTGCCTTGCCACATTTCAGCTGTTCAATGGCCTTGACAGTCTCTTCTAGGGTTGGTAGCTCGTCCAGTTGTAATTTCACTGGCTGTTGTGGGATGCGGAGAATTGCCGAGTCTTGAACCGTGCGGTTGGCGCTGAAGAGGGCCTGGAAATGTTCCGACCACCTGTTCAGGATCGACGTCTTGTCTGTGAAGAGCGCCTGGCCATCTGCGCTGCGCAAAGGACTCTGGACCTGGTATGAGGGACCGTACACCGCCTTCAAGGCTTCGTATAAGCCCCGGTAGTCACCAGTGTCTGCACAAAGCTGAGCCCTCTCTGCCAGGTTGGTCCACCACCCATTTTGAATCTCACGAAGCTTGCGCTGGAGGTTGCTGCATATGAGCCGGAAGGTTGCTTTCTTCACCGGACAAGACGGTTGTGCAAGGTGAGCCTGGTGGGCTGATCTCTTCTTCGCCAGCAATTCTTGGATCTCCTGGTTGTTTTCGTCAAACCAGTCCTTGTTCTTTTTCGACGAGAACCCTAGGACTTCTTCAGAGGACTGCAGGATGGCTGATTTCAGCTGTGCCCATAGTGCTTCTGGAGAGGGGTCTGTGGGGCAACTGGGGTCTTCAAGTTTGTCCTGAAGCTTCGCCTGGAATTCAGCTTTCACTTCAGCTGACTGAAAGTTGCTGACCTGGAATTTCTTCCTAGGAGCTCCTCCTTTCTTTGGTTTGGGCTTGAAGTGGAGCCTGAGCTTGCTGCGGACGAGGCGGTGGTCAGTATGACACTCCGCGCTGGGCATCACTCGGGTGTGTAGGACGTCTCGTACGTCTCTCTGGCGCATCAGGATGTAATCAATGAGGTGCCAATGTTTGGACCGAGGATGCATCCACGTTGTCTTCAGGCTGTCCTTCTGCTGGAAAATGGTGTTGGTGATGGTAAACTGCTGCTCTGCACAGAACTCGAGAAGAAGGCGCCCATTGTCGTTGCAATTACCAACGCCATGCTTGCCAAGGACTCCTTTCCAGGCTTCTGAATCTTGGCCAACTCTGGCATTGAAGTCGCCAAGGATGATGACCTTGTCGTCAGCAGGGGTGTTCTGAACGAGGTTGCGCAGATCAGTGTAAAACTTGACCTTTTCTGTGGGGTCCACTTGGAGGGTTGGAGCGTACACGCTGAACAGAGTGGCATGCTGTTTGTTCCGTAGTGGGAGGCGTATGGACATAATTCGGTCTGAGTGTCCTGTTGGCAGGTTTTCAAGCTTGGAGGCAATGGTGCTCCTGACCATAAAGCCTACGCCATAAAGGCATCTCTCGGTCTCTGGCTTGCCTGACCAGTAGAGGGTGTACCCAGCGCCGTGTTCCTGGAGGCTGCCTTTCCCTGCAAAGCGGACTTCGCTGACGGCAGCAATGTCAATGTTCAGTCTCTGAAGTTCGTGTGCGACTAGAGCGGAACGCCTTTCTGGGTGGTTGCTGTCTGCAGAGTCACGCATGGTTCGGATGTTCCAGCATGCTACCTTTAGTCCTTTTGCACCTAATTGTGAGGCAGGTGCCGGCCTTTTCTTCTCTATTGTTGTTCGACCGCGTTTGGAGATGCCCGTTGACCGCGGCTAGCCAACTGGGGGGTATGGAGATGAGCATTTGTTTGGACCACCTTTTCTAGGCCCCTCTCCGTGTGGAGCAAGCAGTGCTGTCCCTAGAAAAGGCTGCTTGGTCGTTCAGGGTGCTGCCGAGTGATGCTGTCACCTCCGGGTCAACAATCAGGCGACCAATATCCTGAACCGCCTGCATGCAGGATTGGAACTGCGGCTTCCAGTGACATCTTCCACCTGCCGTTTTCGCCCCTTTCCCATCGCTACAGGGCTTGGAATAGTTGGTGGCGCGGACGTGGACGTGTCCTTCAAGCCTGTGCAATGGAATTTTTAGGTGGAGTGCAGTGTGCGCAGTACTGGCCCCACCCTTTACATCCGTGGTTCATCTGCCATAGCCTAGCAAGCTGGGACGGTGACAGTGAGGTCCTCAGGTCGTAGGTTTTATATCAGACTGTCCTTGTCCTAGCCTCTGGCTCAAAAACCTTCCTCGGAGGCACGGGGGCGCGGCTACTGAAAGTCGGGACATGGCCATGGACCCAGGGTCAATGCATGTCGAGACTGTCCTGCATTCCTTAGCACTTCATGGGTTTTACTTCAGACTTTTCCTTGTCTTAGATGGACTGCCTTCCCGGGCTGTCGAGCTCCATCTGCCCGCATGTGACAGGTAGCACAGGGTTACATGGTACCTGTGGCAGGTGATAATAATGATATTAAATAATAGTAATGATAATGATAATAGTATTTATATAACGCTAAATCTTGTGCGGAGACAAATCAAAGTGCTTCCACTCCAATCAGTCACATGCATGTGTGACTCTAAAAAACAAAACAGGAAGAGATAGGGGAGTGAGGCTATGTTGGGAAGAGGTGGTTTTAAAGTCCAGACTTGAAAGAACTGAGTGTGGAGACCTGATGAAGCAAAGGAGGGAGTTCATTCCAACTGCAAGGTCCATAGACAGAGAAAGAGCAGTGACCGACAGTGGAGTATTTGAATTTGGGTATGCATTAAACAGAGTGGATCTCAAGCCGATCATAGAGAGCAAGATGGGGTGTAGATGTGAAGGCAGCCGTAGAGATAGGAAGGGGCAGATTTGTAAATACATGTGTAACATAGAGTGTAGAATGGAGATGTGGTCACCAAAAAATCAGTGAGACAGAACTCACACTATCAAAGTTCACGAGTTATACAACTCCAAAAAGGCCATGACAAAAAGGGACAAAACTATTTCCTAAAACTAAGATTCACTCCCTTTTGCTCACATTCTACTGATAAAAACAAACTGATTATAAGCAACTAATAACTAATACCACTTTAACTCTTTACTACTGATTATATTTATTTGAACTCTGCTACACACTTATTTTCTTAGTTCTGCTATATACTTAATTTTCAACTCTGCTACATACTCCTTGTGAAATGACATCCTTGTTAGTGGATTACAGAATGAAATGCTCTGACCAAAATATCAGGATCAGAAGTGAGTAGTCCAGAAGATACAAGTTCACCCAAAACATAAAGTTTGGTGCTCTGTACAGTTCTCTCATCAACATTTGCAGTTTTCTGACCTGACATGACAAATTCACCACTGGCCTGCCATTGTTGTGGCTTTCTTTCTCTTTCTGATCAGTGTAGCTGGGATTCTTGAGGTTCATCTTCTGCATGGTCTTTTGGTGGATCTGTCTGATGAATTGGGTCCTCATGCAGATCATCCTGAGGGTCTTGGCTTGGCAAGTCCTCATGATCATTTTCTGCTCGTCTTCATTTCAAGGGAATTGTCTGATATCCCATCTCTGGGCTGAAGGTTGTCACCTTCTCTGTCAGCATCCCTCACTCCATCAGTGCTTGAGTCATCACCCGACTGATGAGGAGCATCCCTTTTCTGTTCCTGCTGATCATCATGCCATACAGAGAGTGTAACTGTTGTGTCCTCAGTTTTTTCATCATTTTCTGAACCTGCAGCTTCCTTAGTTTCTTTTGGAAGACTGATGGGTGTCACTGTAGCTTTTGCATCATCCAGCTTGCAGTGTTCTGCCTTTCGACCCCTTAAAATCTTTTTCAGTCTCTTTCACAACCACATACATTGGGATATCTAAATTGGGTTGTGAGTTGACAACATAAATGTTTAATTCAGAAATCTTGTTCTTTCCATCAAATGCCAGTATCCTGACAAGTATACGATCACCTGGCTGTACAGTAGCACCTTGTTTGCTGTCTTTTGCTGTTTTTGCACTTTGGTTGCAGCTTTTGAAACTAGCTTGAAGGCGTCTTGCAGATGTTCTCTGATATCTCTGATGTACACTGTGTGACTCTTGTTGTCACTGTTCCTCTTAATGCCAAAGCGATATCGACTGGAAGTATCTGCACTCTCCCAAACATCAGGAAGTACAGTGAATAGCCTGTGCCTTCATGTTTGCAGTTGTAGGCATGGGTGAGAGGGGCTATGTACTTGTACCATTGGCATCTTTTCTCTGGTTCCAAATTTCCTAGCATGCCCAACAGTGTCCTGTTAAACTTCTCAGTTATGCCATTGCCCATAGGATGGTAGACGGAGGTTCTAAACTTCTCTAACCCTGCCAACTTGCTGAGTTCCTTGATCACCTTGCTCTCAAATGTAGCTCCTTGGTCAATGTGCAAATGTCTGGGAAATCCATAGTGGACCAGTGGCTGATTGGTGGTGATGTTAATCATGGGCGCTGTGTTGCCTTGAGCTTTCCAGTGCAAACCACATGGACTTCTTGACCCACTGTTCATTATCTCCAGTCATACCTGGCCACCAAAAGCGTTCACATACCAGTCCAAATGCACGGCCTCATCCTGGGTGGCCAGTGTCATGCAACCCTCTGAGAGCCTGTTTGATATGGCTGTCAGGTAGCTCTAGCTTAGTGTGTGTGTCTCCATCCACAGTGGTCTCTCTGTATGAAACTCCATGGTTCAGCCGAAAGTTCTCAAAAATCTTTCTCGTGGCTAGATGTGCTGAAGTGTCAGGTATTTTGCATGGCTTCTTTCGCTGCTGAACTGCAGTCGGTCATTTTCCAAGAACTTCATCTTGAGCCTGTGCTATTCTCCAGTCACTCACTGTAACATCAACTATGCCTTGTCCAGCTTCATCCAGAACATCCATAACTTTGGCAGACAGACTGTGGCTCTCAACAACTGGACAAGTCGCATTGCTGCAGATAATGTGGAGCAGGTCTGTGGCAATCTCATCAGACTCTTGGTCTTTATCTGAGTTTCATGGTAGACGAGACATAGTGTCAGCATCAGTGTTCTTTGATCCTGGCTTATACTTGATGCAGAAGTTGAATGTGGAATGCGCTGAATACAATCTGGCAAATGAATATTTCTAGAGTTGGGGCTTGTCTGCTAGATTAATGTGTGTGTGTGTGTGTGTGTGTGTGTGTGTGTGTCCTATGTGTGTGTGTATGTGTGTGTGTGTGTGTCCTATGTGTATGTGTGTTTGCAGCTTTGTGTCCTCTGACCCCCCTTCATATGGAGTATTGGCAAGTAGGGCTGAAATAACACAGTTAAATAGTGATACTTTTTATATGCAGAAGAGTCTTAGTGAGTTGCAGAAGACTCTCAGTGAGTTCATATTGTTTGGATAATTTTAACTTTCAATTGTTTACATTGTGCATGTTTAATTTGTTCTTGGACTTAAAAAATCAGTTTGCTTTACAAACAATCAAAAACAGTTGTATACTGCATAAGAAGGTACCTCATCATTGATGTAATGTTAGTTAAATCATATTTGTTAATTCATGTTTTTTTCTTTACTTTTCTTTTTTTTTTTTTTTTTTTTTTTCTTTTTCTGTTTGTTGTACTATTTGTAGGCCTGTTTATTTTCATTTTGGACTGATTTTGTTCAGTTTGGCATGTTGTAAGGTTTTTCTGTTTTTTTAAGCATTAAGATACAGTACAGAGATCTTCATTGCTGATGGCTGGCAGCTCCTTTTGTTCTACATGCTGGTGGTGATTGACCCCTGCCTTTCCAGGCCCTATTTACTATGGAGGGGTATAGCTTATCAACACGTTACTTGATGCTGCCATCTCTACATGCCTGGCTGGCCAGGTTGTTAAAAAAACAGTGAATCTTGTGTTTGTTCGGAACAGCACTGACACCTGCACACACACATGCACACACAGATATTAGAGAGAGAAGAATGAACAAATAGTTCAGGCAACAGACAACATGTATCATTGATTAATCCTCCAAATACTAATACTGATGCAAATGTTCCAAAGATGTTAACACACTGTGTTTTAATATGATTACTGACTGACTGAACATATATGTTTTCATGGCTGTTGGGATGTGTTCTGTGCTAGCTGTTATTCTAGTGGAGTGATGGCCTAGGGGTAACGCGTCTGCCTAGGAAGCGAGAGAATCTGAGCGCGTTGGTTTGAATCACGGCTCAGTTGCCGATATGTTCTCCCCCTCCATTAGACCTTGAGTGGTGGTCTGGATGCTAGTCGTTCAGATGAGACGATAAACTGAGGTCCCGTGTGCAGCATGCACTTAGCACATGTAAAAGAACCCACAGCAACAAAAGGGTTGTTCCTGGCAACATTCTGTAGAAAAATCCACTTCGATAGGAAAAACAAATAAAACTGCATGCAGGAAAAAATATAAAAAAATGGGTGACACTCTCAGTGTAGCGACGTGTGCTCTCCCTGGGGAGAGCGGCTTGAATTTCACACAGAGAAATCTGTTGTGACAAAAAAGAAAAAAACAAATTTAAAAAAATACAAATACTCAGACAATTGTCAGGTGTGTGCTGGTATGCATGCAAAACAGGACTTAACTTCATATTAGATTACACAATTTCAGCACAAAGACTTTGAATTGAGTTGGTTTATCAGTCTTTGCATTTACAAAGACACATTGTGTCTTTTTCTGAAGGGTTTTCTGATGATGAATATTGTGTTGAGATTGCTCTCGGATATTGAAAGATAGAAGGGAGCTATATGTATAATGCAGTTCCCAATATGTTTCCCCAAAGACCAAAGGAAAATTGGAGAATATGTTTTGTTCCTTGTAAGTAAAATCTGCAGTCTTATCACCATGCAATCAGTCCTGTGTTTATGGATATTATCATCAAACATGCACACAAACAACCTAAAAGACAAAACTGGGAAGATAGAGAAGAACATAGGCATATTATGAGGGATCAGCTTTTCCTCTCACACATGCATGCATACATTATGTACATACATTATGTACTTTAAGACATGTACACACACATAACGCAAAAGAAACAAGAGAGGCAAGGCCTTCAAGACTCACTTGTGATAAATTAAATCCCCTAGCATTAATTACAGAGTATTTTCCCTTTTTTACTATCTGCACCAAAATGTTTGCAAAATAAATAAAAATTCCATGCTTAACAAAAGAAGTTCCTGTTTGAACAAAAAATGATAATAATGACTCCTCTTGTTGTTGTGTCAGAATAAGAGGTCAAAGTGCCAAGTTCAGAGAATACAAAAAATATAAATATAACAGTAAATGCAGTTTGCATATAATTAGGCTTCTTTTTTAAAATTTTTTTGTGCCCATCCCAGAGGTGCAATATTGTTTTAAACACGATGACTGGAAAGAACTGAATTTTTCCTGTTTTTATGCCAAATTTGGTGTCAACTGACAAAGTATTTGCAGAGAAAATGTCAATGTTAAAGTTTACCACAGACACACGGACACACACACACACACACACACACACAGAGACAACCGAACACCGGGTTAAAACATAGACTCACTTTGTTTACACAAGTAAGTCAAAAAACAACTAAGTTGGGATGTGATGTTGTTAGTGCTGCCACAAAAGACACATAACAAGGCATTGTGACTGGCTCATTGCCACGTTTTCGGGTTGACTGAAGGCAGTCACTGTTTCTTTTTAATTTTTCATTATCAAATATAACAGTTTTTTTTTAAATTGTATTTAGTCTTTCCAAAAAATCGAAGGCTGGCATGTAGTAAAAGGCACATTGAAGCATTTGATTGACAAGACAATGAAATTTGCATGGTTTGCTCCCCAACTAGATTTGGAGCTTATATTTGATTTAACATAGTAGCATAAAAAGTTCCTACTGTTTCCACTTTTCTTCCACCCCGTGCACACAACCCCTGGCAAGGTATTAGTTCCCCCTACAGACACAGTTGTTAGTATGTGGTTCACCACCCAGGCTTCCCAGTGATATTGATATTGCAGTTAATCCACAGCCAGCAGCCCCACAGCCACAAGGCTTGACCACCTGCTGAGCTTTGAGTCTCTCTGACCTCAATACTGGACAACTGCCAGTCATTCCCTTTGATGTACTGTCATTAGCCTCAGGGCAACATAAGATATGGACAGGGACTATATAGGATAAGAATGGGGGTTTCATTGACATTTGGCCTGCAGATTGATCAGCCCCTTCCATGCCATTGTCCTATTTTCTACAAGATACATGTGGCTCATGCGTAAACATCTTATACACATGAGATGCTCCCATCTCAAAAAATCTTTCCAGAACTCTGAAACTTTCAGTTGCTCATGTCCCAGTGTTGGGGGCAAATGACTGTTCTTGCCTTCTTGAAGGGCATGGCGACAACAGTGATGGACATGAAGGGAAGGGGAAGTGTGTCATTTAATCAGTTCTTATCATATCAACTTCATAACTCACTGCTATCAGAAATCAGTTGATACCATTCTCTTCGACATGCAGCCGGAGTGCAACAAAGCTTTTGTAAAACATGGAGTAATTTCAAGTAACACAGCTCTACAGTTGGTTGTCCATTTTACCATTAAATGCTATAGATATTTGTCTAAACTGACTGATCCCAGTCTCAAGATACTAAATGACACATTCACATTTAATGCACAGTTCAATGTATGATCATGCTCCCCTCCCTCTCTCTCTCTCTCTTGAGCATTACAACTGCTTTGTTGCCCTTAGGTTGCATGTTAATACCTATATTGATAAATAGATAGATATTTATACACACATATATGTTGACTCCGTAGCTGGGGACCCCCCACAATGGTGACTTATGCAGTGGTCAGCTTATCCACATCTCAGATAAGTCAACATTTTCTGGTAGAAAGTTGACTTATCCGAGGTGTGGAAAGTCAAACATTTTAAACATAAGACTATTGATCAGTTACTTTAAAAAAAAAAAAAAGATTTAACTCACTCAGTACGGCCAGTCCTCTCTTCTCCTCTACACAGACCCCTCGGATGTCCAGTGGGTGTCTGATTGAGCCAACCTTTAGCTTCCGTCGTCAGAATTGTGGTATTCTTTGTCAACATTCACGTCTTCAGTATAAGAGCCTTCCGCTTGCAATATTTTGATGATGGTAATAATGGTTAAACGCTGTTAACGTCGTCTCTTTCGCCGTTCGTATGGAGAGAGTTAATACATATCACTGCCCCTGTGTCTGTGTTGTATTGGTACATGACTGTTAAACATTTAAGTATCAGATTTATCAACTGGTTACCATGTATTAATTTATTTAGTTTGTGGACCTCACTTGCCTGCAGGTTATGACAGTTCCGATTTAGGTTTTGGGTATATATGTTTTATATGTTCTCTTTCTTTCTTTTTGTATTTTCTTTTCCTTACCTTTTTTTTTCTTTTTTTGTGTTACCCCCTGACATCTTGCATTTGTGTCACAGTAGTTCAGTGATCCTTGTTCATACATTTTAGTTTTAAACTGCACATAGTGCTTACACTTGTGTACAGTTTTTGCTGTTGTTTGTTTTCTTTTTGTTTTTGTTTTGCTTTTTGCTTGTGGCATGCAGTATTTACTTCTCTGTCTCTCTCTGAGACAGTTTTAAATAAATGGAAATGGTTTACCATTTTGATTTGCTAAATAATACTGATAATAATAGTAATGATACTACTAATAATAATATACTAAATAGAATTATGATAACAGTAATAATAAAAATGGGTACTTGCATAGCATTATACCCAGAAAACTGCTCTTGATGCTTTCCAAAACATATATGACACATTTCATCAAAGTTGTAAACACTCAAAAATATACCTAGCAAACTGTTCACACACATGCATACATGCATCAAGCATACATTCAAACATATATATATATATATCCATACCGCCCCCTCCTCACACACACACACACACACACACACACACACACACACACACACACACATCTGCAGATGGAAAAATGAATTGTTTTAGGACAAAATATGTCAGTAATGTTTCTTGCATCTGTGGTGCTCACATAACAGCCCATCATATACCAACTTTCAATATGTTAAAGTCTCACATCCCTGAACTGAAATCATCTTCAGTGTTGACGATCTTCAGCAGTCCATTGCTAATGTTTGACTTTTTCAACTCCTTGTTAAATAGTCCAGTTGGTTCACTGTTATAGTTGTTAGGTTTTCATTAGAAATATGTTATATTGTTATGTGTTTGGGGTTTGTTTTTGTTTTTTTTGTTTTTTTGTTTATTGTTTTTTAACAAAACTTAAATCAATCATTTTCTATATGTAACACACATACACACAGAGACTTTCACTTACTCGCATGCATACACAGTAATATTGAAAATAGCTTTGTACGTGTATTTCTCCATGTCTTTCTCTGTCTCTCTCATTTTCATGTCAGACTTAGAGTTGCTCCCTCTATCATTCATTCTTTGAGGCGATCGCTGGTGTGATGGCCTTGTACCTGGTAAAAAGCAAGAGCCATTTCTGATCAAAGGAATATTGACATCATCTATACCAACTTACTTTATTTAAGTTTAGATGCTCTCGCATCATTGGACGTATGACGAATGAGGCAGTCATAGCGCTCCATTCTCAGTTGAACTTAGTTTGCTGACGTCACTCCGTCGTCTGTCAGTAAGTCTGAAGTCTCTCTCTGCTGTTTGCTTTCACAGAGTTCATATTGGACTGTTGTCTTTCTGCGGCCTGTTGGAGACCAGTTCAGGGTATTGGCATGCAGTTCTTGTTGCGGGGTGCCTTGTACATATTCCATCCAGTTTGCAAATGATGGTTGACACGAAAGGCCAACAATGCACATGATCTTCAGAATGGGGTGCAGCCTTTCTGGGCCTTCCCAGATACAATACACTAAACAAAACATCTTGCCAACTACATTCATGGCCTCGAGAGATTGATGGAACCATTGATGACCACAGTGTATGTTGGTCAGGTATCTGTTCCCCTTTTCTTCTTTATTTTAAGCAGCGAATATAAATAAGGATCAGTATGCATGTGTTAAGTTGATGCCTCCTGGAAACAGAAGTTAAATTCTCTCTCTCTCTCTGTCTCTTTCTCTTTCTCTCAATGTATGAAATGTTAATATATATAATGGTACTTGAGCTTTAATGGTGCTTCTGATTGGAGTAAAAACTTTTTCCGTGACTGAAACCTTACATCGATAACACATGTGTGGCTGGAAAAAAGGCTGCAAGTAAAAAGGCATGGTGCGCGCGCTTGTGTGTGTGTGTGTGTATTTATTGTTGTGGATTGGTGTTTGGAAGGCACAACTGAGTTGTCGGAGTTTTATGTATACCAGTTAAAAGTGATAAGGGAATATTAATACGCTTTTTCCCTCATACATCGGCTTTGACGCAGCAATTTTTCTCAACATTCATGGTTTCAGCCCAGAACGTGACATTGTCGAGTTATACTGGGGCACAAAAATTTTGTCAACGTACGAGGAACCTGACCACTTTCATCTGGTCATGTTAAGCGAGGAAAATTTACAGAAATGAATAAGGCTGACTTGGCCGGGGCCAAAGAAATGTGTCGACTTACCCGATGGGTTGATGGACTTGATTAAGCAAGGTCGACTTGAGCGAAGACAAGTGTATATTATGTGTGTGTGTGTGTGTGTGTGTGTGTTCCTTCCTTCCTTCCGTTGAGTGATCACAGTCAATACCTGACTATTCTATCACTGTATAAAAGGGGATCTGCGGAAGATACATAGGTTTCTTTAAAAAAAAAAAAAAAAAAGTGTTATTCTGGTATTTATATCCTGGAGACCATCGACACAAAGGTGTCGACTGAGCTAGCCTCCACAGCTTATGGGGCAGGGCGTTCCAATTCTGGATGGTACGTGGGAGGAAACCAGCCTGCCTATATCTAGTTTTGCAGAAGATTTGCTCCAGCTGCTCAGTGTGGGTGCGTTGTTGTCGTGGTGGTGGTGGTACCAGTTTTTCTATCAGCAAATCCATGCTTACATAATTATGTTTGATTCTATACAGCATGGTCAGTCTGGCTGTTTGGCGGCGTTGTTGCAGGGAGGGCCATCCAAGGTTTTGTAGTATTGCTGATACGCTCGAGGTGCACAAATCTGGCTTCTCGTCTCTGGACTGCCTCGAGTAGGTCAATGTCTTGTTGTTGGTAGGGATCCCAGACTGATGATGAATATTCCAGGATGAGGCGGACAAATGCCTTTTATACTAGTTCCCTGATGGTCTGGAAACTAACTTTCAGGTTTCTCCTCAGAAAGCCTAAGGTCTTGTTTGCTTTGGAGCAGATGTTGTCAGTGTGCTTTCTCCAGCTCAGGTCTTTCTTTATCGTGACTCCTAGATATTGAGTGGAGTCTACCCTCTGTAGTGTTTGTCTGTGGAGCGTATATTGATGTTCTTTTGGGTTCCTGCTTTTTGTCATGATCAAGGTGTTGCATTTGCCAGGATGGAAAACCATGTCCCATCTCTTCTCCCACTCAGCGAGTTTGTTGAGGTCTCACTGTAGCTGGGCTTGGTCCTGGGGTGCTGCTATTACTTTGTAAATTGTAGTGTTGTCTGCAAACAGCCTTGCTTTCGATGATAAGTTCTCAGGCAGGTCGTTAATATACACTAGGAAGAGGCATGGTCCCAGTACTGATCCTTGGGCTACTCTGGAACGCACGTCTGTGTAACTGGAGCTGGCTTCATTCACTACCACTGCTTGCCTCCGGTTTCTGAGGAAATCTGAGATCCAGTCTTTGGTCTGTCTGTGGACTCTGTAGTGATGGAGTTTATGCAGGAGAAGGCTGTGGTTGACTTTGTCAAACGCCTTAGCAAAGTCCATGATAAGGACGTTTGTCTGTTTTCCCTGCTCTGTGCATTCCAGGAGCTCGTCAGTAAATTCCAGGAGCTGGGTCTCACAAGATTTTCTCTTCCGGAATCCATGCTGTTCTTCTCGTAGTATCCCATGTCGTTCTAGATGTTGCATTATTGCACTGGTGATAATGTGCTCCATGATCTTACAGGGTATGCTAGTTAGGGATACTGGGTGGTAGTTTGCCGGATCATATTGCTCTCCTTTCTTGAAAATTGGAGTGACATTTGCACCCTTCCAGTCAGATGGAACTGTACTGGTGGAAAGGGATGACTGGTATATTGTTGTTACAATTGGGACAATTTCTGATGCCAACTCTTTAAGTATACGTGGGTTGATGTTGTCTGGTCCACTTGCTTTGTCTGGCTTTAACCCCAGCAACAACTTCTTTACTCCCTCCATTGATATTTTGATGTTCTCTAATTCAGGGAAGTCTGCTGGTTTCATGTTGCATTTCTGGGTGAATTCTTCTGTCGAGTAGTCATTTCCTTTGCGGAAGACTGACTGGAAATGCCTGTTCAGAATCTCAGCCTGTGCCGAGGGGTCTGGGGTCAGACGTCCGCCAGCCTTCATTGGGGCCACTCCTGTGTTTGATGACTTCTAGTGTTTAATGAACGACCAGAAACGTTTGTACTTTGGCTCTGGTGCTTGGTCCGGTCCTGAGTCACTGTCTGTAGTGAAGATTTTGTTCAGGTAATCCCAGTATGCTCTGCGCAGCTGCCTCTGGACTTCTGAGCTTCTTCACCTCTTCTTTGAGCACCTCTGTTCCCTGTTTGCGCATCTTCCAGAAGACTCTGTCTCTCCTTTTGATTAGGCTTTGCAGATCTAGTGTGATCCAGGGCTTGCTCTCCCTTTTTCTGACTGTCTTGTGGGGAATGAATTTCTGGGTTGCATCCTGAAGCGCCGTCTTTAATTTTGTCCGCAGCTGTTCTGTAGAAGTTGTGGCTTTGTCCTCTTCCACCTCAGTTGCGAGGTTGGTCATCTCCTCTTTCAACCCTTCCCAGTTTGCTTTCTTGTATAGGGGGATAAGTCTGGGGGTTTGTTTCTTTCGTTGTCCATGGATCTGGACTTCACAGTAGACTCCATCATGATCCGACAGTCCTGGTAGCGTTTCGATACGCGGTATGAGTTCAGGACAGTCGGTGATGAAAAGGTCAAGTGTGTTTGCATCTCGAGTTGGTACTTCCACCAGTTGTTCCATCCCACAGTCACCGAGGAGATTTAGCAACTTTCTATGTAGGCTTGGGTATGGGCATCCGGGCTTAAGTTTCGTATTCTTCCAGTCCAATCCTGGGAAGTTGAGGTCCTCTCCTACAAGAATGCGTGCGCTGTGGATGGCAGCAGCCTTGCCGAATGATGTGCCAAAGTGCTCCAGGCTGACTTCATCCGGTTTATCGGGCCTATAATAGGCGCAAATATACAGAGATCTTCTTCCCTGAAGTTTTAGCCAAACCCAAATCAGCTCACACTCTGCAGATAACTCTGGGACGATGCAACTTTCCAGGTCTGATCGTACAGCAATGAGGACTCCACCTCCACTTCTACTCCTGTCCTTCCGATAAACTGAGAACATGTCAGGCAGTATCTCTGCATCACTGATATCTGAGTCCAGCCACGTTTCAGTTCCTATTAAAATGTCAGTCAAATTGATCACCTCTGCTTTTTTTCCCAGGCAAGGACTGAAAGTTAATAGTAAGCACTCTCAGTGGTCTCCTGGTGCATTTGTTTTGTTGACTTGCCCTAGTTGGTGTGGAAGCATGTTGTGGCCCAAAATCAGTCCTGATGGTGATAGACATGGTTGCTCCGTGTCTGGAGAGTTCAGGAGGTTTGAGTTTGAAGGGGCTGTTGAATCTGGCCAGTCTATTCCATGCAAATCAAAAATAGTTTGGCTGTTTGGATTGCCACAGATTGCGCAGTGCCATAGTACACCCTCCTTGCTGTCTCCTAGTGGTGATAGAGCTGTGTGTCAGTGCTTTGACAGTGAGCGTGGAACCACTGTCCACAGGTCTCACAGGCTACACCCCAATCTCCCCACTTGACAGTCGCATCACATGTACCACAAAACCATGAGTGTTGCAGATTGGATGGGTCAGGTTGTTCATCTTCATCAACAATGCTAGTCTGCTGACTTGTATTTGTAGCAACCTTCGGGCCAGGGTTTGGTTCAGGAGCGTATGACGTTAGCAGGAGTAATGATGCCAAGTACAGGAGTACTAGCCTCTGCCAGTAGCTCTTATTTGTCTCATTTCTTGACTACCGAATTTTAGGAGTCAGTGGTTTGGCGAGTGTCCGGTGGTGTTTCATGAGTTTGGGTCATTTTTTTTGGCTCCAAACTACTTTTGTCGCTGAGGTGTCTCGGCTTCATCAGATAGCCTGATTAAAAAAATTTTAACCATGACAAGAACCAGAAAGGAAATATTATTTGAAAACATACCTTTTCGATGAGAAAAGATATCCAACTGGAAGTAAATTAAACAGGTTGCAACAGTGGGCACCAAAACGAGCTCACCTGCACAATCACTTCTGCACCTGAACTGGTTTGAATTTTGAAAAGAAAAAAAAACGTAATGAGAAAATTTTACTGAGAAAGTATGCCCGCTTCCTCTACAAAACCTTTTTAAGCAACAGAACCCTTGTTTTGCGCAAAAATTAATATCCATCTATATTTTGCGTGCTTACACTTTAAATACGACCCCCCACCCCACCCCGCACCCCTTCCCTCTCCCCCACTATCTCTATTTAATTCTTTTGTGTTAGTCTGACTGTATTCCTTCCCAACAGTGTGTGTGTGTGTGTGTGTGTGTTCGTGCGCGCGTAAGAAAGAAAATGTTTGTCTCGTGGAATCCACTTCAATCCGGACCTTTGGACGGTGACTGACTGCGCGGGACACTTGAACCCATAGTTTTAAAGTGCATGTGGAATAGTGTGAAACTGAAGTCCAGCAGACGCAGAACGAAAATGTATGGCCCACTTTTCTGGTCTGATCAGTCTGGAACAGGTAACATAAATGATGCATGTGTATAGACATGTTAAAGTTTGCAAAGTAGAAAAGCAGAGAATTCATGAGATAAAGATATATTATCAATACCAATGATTAAGTTTTTGGTTGATTGACTGATTCATCAGAATATCAGCTCTTAAATTTTATCATCTTGTCTTGTTTTGCTGTTTCTCATACCTTCCCGCCTCCCACACCCTTCTGTATTTCAGCGAACTGGCCCACAGTTGGCGAGTTAGGATTCCCGCCACTTGTTCAAGCCCAGTCCTGCCAGGAAGGCCTAACTTCTCCTCAAACCTTTTATTGACTTGCCTGTACCCCCACCTCCTCCCCGATACCCCGAACGCTGCTCCAGCCACTATGGCTGGTATTGGTGGGGCGGAGGGGTGTGGCGGCCGTGAGTGGTTGGGGGGCGAAGGTGGGGTGGGGTGACAGCCTCGTGTCTCCCTGATATATACTAGTACAGTTTGTGGAGGACAGGCAGTGGCTCTTTGTGCTGTGCTGTGACGGCGGTGTGGTGGTGGTGGATTTGTGTCGTCGGTTTGTGGCTTCCTTAAATGGGTAGGTGTTTGTGTCTCCTGGGACTAGTTTGTTATGGACTTCAGTACTTCTGTGGCTGTCGAACGTCGGGTTGAAAAAACGTACTGTATTGTGCATTTGTGTGTTTTTATATGTTGTTTATTGTACATTGACTTCAGTGTGTGTGTGTGTGTGTGTGTGTGTGATAATGTTTAAGGTGACTGCGTATGCTTGTGCGTCTTAGGGTTTCGTTTGCAATTTAAATTGATTCTGATTCTGATTCACTCACGCACTGGCACACACACACACACACACACGCACACGTCAGTGAACAATAAACAACACACACACACACACACACACACACACACACACACACACACACACACACATATATATATATATACACGAGCGCGCGACTCTCACCGATTCCCTTAAAAATCCTTGACTGACGTCCATTTTATTCTATGAACAATACAGCACACACACTTATCGTGCGCTCTCTCTCTCTCTCTCTCTCTCTCGCTCGCTCGCTCAATCTCTCTCTCATTACTATATTTATATACATTATTGTCATGAATGCAGGTATGATTATATACCTGTAAATGTTTACTGTGCAGTTGGGTGTATTTGAATGTCATGTATGTATTTCTATAACCATTTTGTTACCTTGTGAACATTTTGATTTCATTTCTCTTTGCCCTAAGGGCTGGATGTAAAAAAATTTAAAAAAAAAAAAAAAAAAAGAATATGCATGCTTACTCCATTTCCCTCATTAAAAAAGATTCGCTCGTTCTCCCTCACACACACACACACACACACACACCACCACCACCACCACCACCACCATCACCAGCACCAACACATTACACACACACACACACACACACACACCACCACCACCACCACTACACACGCGCGCGCATCAGTGTGTATACCAGTGGCAGCAATGGACAGTAAGCAACAGTAGACTAGGCTGCCCTCGATAAGCGAGGTAAGTGTGTCACAGTAGTCAGGGATTTAATGTGATCTGGAATTGACACGGCCCATTCTTTACGTATCTGAAAGGCAAAACTTTTTGCAACACCGATTGCATACACTGACCCTGATTTCTACCCCACCCCACTCCACAAGACTACCCCCACTTCCCCGCCTCGCTCTCCCCATTTAGATTGACACGGGACTGTCATTTGTGTACGTGTGTGTTTATGAACATGCGTGACGTGCGTGCCCATTATGATTAACACGAGAGAAAAAAAAAAGGAAAGTGCTCGTTTGCTCGGGAGATTTTTTTTAAGGGGTCAACAAAGTAACCGAATTGTTAGAGCGATGGGCTTTTAGTATTCCTTGGTTTGATTCCGATATCGGCGTCTGCATGTTGGTATCTGATCTCAACATACGCGTAGATCTACTACTTCGCAATGCGTACACACGCAGAAGACAAAGTACGCACGTCAAAGATCATGTAATCCATGTCAGTTTTAGGTTGGTTGTGGAAACACGAATTTACCAGCGTACACACCCCAGAAAACGGAGTATGGCTGCCCAAAGTTAAAAACGGTAATGCTCCTCAAAGCCCACTCGTAGATCTATCTATACGGGTGGCCATGGAAGTCGTTGCCCGATGAACGCAAAAGCAGTCAACAAACTGTTAGTTCCTAGCAAAGTAATTTGTATATTGTCAAAGCGGGTATTCAACAATGTTTTACCAGGAATAGCTTTGTTATTGCTACCAGATTTTTTTTTATAACACCAAATACACGCTGCATGCGCTATTTTAGGGACTTGTTACAGACGGGGAGATGCAGGGAGTTCGGGGTACAACTGCATGCAGATGTACACATGTTATCTAATTTCCAGAAGAGAGCGCATTCTCCACTTTGTCACCATGTAGTTCTCAGTTTCTGTACATTTTATTTGACTGGATAAACAGTTTTGATCATTAGAATCCAAAAGGAGGAAAGGGATTTACTGTTTGTAAAACTGGAAATCCGAATCGCAATCGATTTGTTGCATGATGCATTTGTGTAAGTTACGGAATCAAGCAGTCATTATGTATGTATGATAGTCAGTCATGTTCGACTATGACCATCAGAACAGCTGAGGAGGCATCTGCTGTCCTTGTTTGGCTAGAATGTGGTTATAGTGGAGAGTGTCTTGCCCAAATTACATCCCCACTCTTTTGGCTAAGAGGACAGTCAGCGTTGGGATGGTTCCCAACTGAAGGCCAACTAGCCCCCAAGGCTGCAGCTCTAAGAGCCAGTGCAATATTGCCTCCAAATTTCAGTCATAGTCCATCACTAAGACTGAGCTGTAAATGACTTCCCATTGCAATGGAGAAACCATTGATAATACAGCTCTCATTTTGCTGGTGGCCCAATTGTGAGCTTGTCAATTTGTGATATAAGCCGAGCGTTGGGCCTGAGTCATCTAATTAGATAATCACTAAATCAAAATTCAAGATTCTTGGAAATGATTAATATCTCTCTCTGCTTTTGATACTAGACTTAACAGCACATATTTATTGGAGAGCAATGTGAATATTTCTGGATTTGAAAAATATTTTTTCATAGCTTTAACAAAGAATATGGTGAGTATTGTTGAGTTTTCAATGTTACTTTTACCCAAGAACAAATTGGATAATGCTGGACAGATCTAAACACAAAAAACATTTCAGCTGCCTGAAACATGTGCTTGAACAGCTAGTAAGATTCAATGTTTGCCACTTTCTTAACTGCAGCCAAGATATGAAAGATAAGGCTATTTTTTCTTCTTCTGCGTTTGTGAGCTGCAGCTCCCACGTTTACTCGTATGTACATGAATAGACTTTTACGTGTATGACCATTTTTACCCTGCCACTTAGGCATCCATACTCCGTTTGTTTTCGGGGGGGTGCATGCTGGGTATATTCTTGTTTCCATAACCCACCGAACACTGACATGGATTACAGGATCTTTAACGTGCGTATTTGATTTTTTTTGCTTGCGTATACACACGAAGGGGGTTCAGGCACTCTCAGGTCTGCACATTATATTGACCTGGGAGATCGGAAACATCTCCACCCTTTACACACCAGGCGCCGTTATCAAGATTCGAACCCTGGACCCCCAGATTGAAAGTCCAACGCTTTAACCATTCGGCTATTGCGCCCGTCATAAGCCTATTTGAATGCGACTTCAGAAACCTGAAAGGCTCAGAGGACATAGAGTGTCGTGACTACACCTGATCAGGCAGGGCAGTTTTAACGGTATGAACTGGCAGTGCCAGGTTTTTAAGGTCCTCTCCGTGACGGCTGGGGAGACGGGTGATTTAGGGTGCTGAAATAAGACACTTTCAAGTGCACAGGTTCGCAGCACACAGGGCAGAGGCCTGTCCGTGTCACCACTGTTTGGTAACAGACACCGTGATTCATGGAGAGATCATTCTCCACGTCAGTACAAATTAATTTTGATCTCGGAAAGAAGGAATGTGTTTTGTCCAGTGTTTTTAGGTCAGGAGATGAAACCCTCAATTTTTTTTTTTTTTTTTTTAATCTGTCATGGAGAATTCAAACGGGAGATTAATTTGAGTTGGATTGATTTATCCTGATATTTCACATGTTTTTGTGCTTAATACATAAATTTGATTTCAGTGAAATGAATCATGCACGTGCTTGTATATAGCATATGTGCACATGCTGCTCCGAATAAATATGTTGTGTGTGTCAGTGTAGTATCATACGTTGGAAAGCGTGCGCGCGCGCATGTGTTTTCCTTTTCTTTTTTTTAACCAATCGATGTGGTTTTGTTTACATGTATTTGCTGTGGGTTCTTTTTCGTGTGCAAAGTGCATGCTGCGCAGACCTCGATCGGTTGTCTCATTCGGTGGGCTAGCACCCAGACCACCACTTAGTGTATTAAAGGACGGAAAGAGGGGAAGTTTGGCTCAAGCTTGACACAAACCACTTACCTTTTTTTCTTTTTTCCTTTGTTTGCGGGTAGATTATCCACCGCTGTTCTTTTGTGTTATGATCGATGTGAGCACTTGTGCGTGCACCCCCCACGATCATGGGGACAATAAAGTTATCTTGAATGGATGGAATTGGTACATGAAATCACACAATCTTAACATAAGATTTATGGTTCTTAAATACAAATGCCATGGGATCATACGTGTTATGATCCGATTGGATTTTGTTGTGTGTGTGTGTGTTTGTTGCTGTTTTTAAATGTGTGCTGTGTTCCCTTATTCATTATTTTCATTTATTTGTATGTTGATCTCGAAGATTTGGGTTTTTATTTTTATTTATTTTTTATTGCAAGTTCGTGTCTGAGTGTGACACCAGAAGGGGGATGCACATGTAGATTGGATCATTTTACTCCACCAATCGTTTCTTTGTAAACTATTGCTCTCTTCATATTTCATACAAAGGAATTAAGACTTGTCTGTCAAGGCACTGAATGCCTGACTAGATGTCACTGAAATGGGACGACAAAATGGAGGAAAAATATGCATTCCGAGGTATGTCGTTCCCATCCCACGTTTCCTCTCATGTGCGAGGCCGGTGTAAAACGTCTGTGTGTGTGTGTGTGTGTGTGTGTGTGTGTGTGTTTCATAAATACTTCTTGTCTTGTTTTGGCCCTCCCGGGACTGACATCACAACATAAACTAAACCATAGGAAGAAAATTTGAAAGATATGAAGGAAAACACCTCAGCGTTATGCAGGCTATGACACTAAAAATGTCTCTATCTCTTGGCTCATTTATTATGAGTTTCAGATTGACATTCTTATTTCATATTGGTGCTTTGTTTGGTACATTGTTTGATAGAGTTGGGTGATGTAATTTTTTTTTACATTATTTTCTGAGTTTCTGTTTGGTCGGCATTCATGTTTTCATTTGTGTCCTTAAAATGATTTTAACAACGCATATTCCAAACTGCTCGGTGGTAAAGGGACCCTGTAAAGTTGTACTTCTGTTGTGACTGAAAACAGGGCTTCTACCAGTATTAAGTTCAAGGCACGGTCCTGGACAGTTCCAGTTCTTCAAGATACATATATATCAACTCAAAGTAGAGTACAAAAAAGACTTTGCATGCTTATGTCACCCCAGGTACGAAACTGTTCTTTCTGTTTTTGGTTGTAATGCTTAAGGGGTGTTAAACTCACAAGACAATGCAAATTGTAAGAAGACTAAACTGCTTTAGTTTCTAAAAGAGAGAGGGGGGGAAACTAATCCGAAGGGGGTGGTATATTAGTCATTGACTTCGACGCAGGGAAGTACCAATGCCAAGCAAGTTCGTGTCTGAGTGTGTAATCTCTCTCTCTCTCTCTCTCTCTCTCTCTCTCTCTTGCTCGCTTGTCCACCCCCACCATCTATTGCACTCATTTATTCGAAATTAACGTAATTTCTGTTCATTGTAGTTTTGTGGTTCGTGATTTTCATGATTTTGTTTACCCGGCAGTAAAGAATTGTTAGAACTGTATCTGTGTCTGTCTGCTTCAGTGCGTGTGTATCCGTTTGTCTGTTTGCTTGAATTGGAAAGCAGAACATAAAAAAGGAGGGAGAAAGGAAACATTGAGCGTGATTGTGAGATGGATTACTGTAACTCATCATGATATCCATGCACACAGTGTTCATTGGACAGGGCTAGGCAGAATCCTGTCGTGTTGAAAGACATGGCGTGTGGGTTCAATATTCTGCGCGTTATTCTGCTGGTTGAGTGTCACATTGGCTGAAGCGTTTGTACATTCTATCGATCGGAGTTTATCTGGCGGTGATCATATTGTTCGATGGTTAATTGTTCTGGTGGTCTATGGTTGTAGCTGGTCAGCCGTAAAGAAGGACTCCTGGTTAGTGTCATCCTGCGTGTTCTGTCATGATTTTCTGTTTCTTTTCTTTTAACTGCGGGGAAGAAATAGGATATAATACCTTTTTAAAACGCAAAGCAAACATTCCGGCAACAAACCGGGAATGACCCAGTAAAATCTTGTGGATCCGGAAACTAAACGAAATAAACAATTCACGACCCGGAAATACGGTTTGGTCCGAAAAAGCAACAGCCTGTCATTGGTATTAGTGGAAATATTTGTTTCTATGTGTTTAATACGATTTCAAAGAAAATGAATTTGCTAAAGTTAACCATGGATTCACACACGCACGCACACACACACACACACACACACACACACACACACACACACACACACACACACACACAAAAACGCACGCGCATGCGGACAAGCAGACAACTGAAACACAGGGTTAGTGCACACACACGCATACATGCACACACTCTCTCTCTCTCTTGTTCGGCAGTGCGGGCGCACGCGTGCGCGCGCGCGTGTGTGTGTGTATGTGTGTGTGTGTGTGTACACAGACTCACGCAAATACACATATGCGCACAAAAGAGCTGCTGTTGATTAGTGTGTCATTATACCAAATAAAATTCATGTTTAGTAAAATAAAAAATAAAAATGGAACAGTAACCTCACTGCAATTACTTTGGCTTCTTTATATTTGTGTACCCTTTACAGAAGTGCGTTGTCATTGTAATTAGATTGTGTGGAAAGACCTAATTTTTGTTTCCAGTTTTTAAGCGCAATTTGATGTCGACAGACTAAGGACTTCCAGAGAAAATTGATTTATTAAAGTTTAACACACACACACACACACACACACACACACACACACACACACACACACACAACAAAAAAACAAACAAACAAAACCAGAAACACAAAGTTATTATATTGACACGTTATGTGTAAACATACACGTGAGCAAAAAGAATGACCTGTCAGACCCAACCGCAAAGCATACATATGGCGTCAGTCTGTTCCACAGTGGACATTGATTTGAATACGTGTACCGGAGTGACATTCTGGACCGCAACAGAAACCAGCTGTAAAAGAAAAGCTTTCAAAACAGGTTTTCCTGACCCGAGTGTTATGACAGAGTAGACGTGCCGGTGTGGCTGTCGCTGTGCCTCGCTGTTCGTAGGTAAAAGTGAAAGGCTCTCCATGTTAATCCCCCCCTAGCACTACAGACTTTCTGAGGTACCCCGTGAACACCACACTGGCAATGAATGTAGACCAGCTACCATTTATTACGGATTAATGCCTGTCATTGAGGGTCTGCACAGGACCGGGGATCTCACAGCTGAAGACGGGTTTGTTTTTTTTTGTTTGGTTTTTTTTTTACATTCTCTCTCTCTCTCTCCAGTTACAACTGGAACTATTTCAGTGTTAGCCATGAAGTGAAGGCATGCAGACGCTGCATCATGTGGTACACTAGAAACAGAACCTTGGCAGTGGGAGTGTTGGTTGCTAACCGGCAGCGTACAATGCCTCGTCACTGGTCCAGCCAGGTAGAGTAGAATTGTGGTGGTGTGGTGTGGCCAGATTGCGTGTGCACCATACAGTGTCTGGGTGCCTGTGTTTGAATGGGTCCACAGTCCGTGAGGTTAGATGACTGCAATGCCACAGCAGGGAATTCGCTCTGTGACTATCAGATTGTTTATTGTCACGCAACGATAACAGAGACAGCGTCCTTACCCCTTTATCGACATAAAACATGGCGTGATAGTGACTGTATTGATTTTCGGTTCATTGCTTACAATGTTTACGCTGCACGTTGTGCTTACACCGGCCTGGTCTGTTCAGTAAAGACGTCGTAGTGTTAAAACTGAAAAAAGTATGCATGCAAAACACACAGTTTATTTGTATGAAAGAAATATTTCCGGCTCATTACAAACCATCAGACTACGATTTAATTAGTATTTGCTGGCACGGGGTTGTGTGGGCTATCCAGAACTTCAATGAATCTAATAACTGTATGTGGCAAATATAAGTACAGTGTCGTTGACATGCTTTTTCAATATTGTTTTCTTTGTTGGTTGTTTTTTTGTTGTTGTTGTTTTGTTGTTGTTTTTTTGTGTGTGTTTTTTTTTAATGAAAACTTGCAGTAAACCAAACAAAAACAAAAATTGGGATATTTGTTCGTACCAGATCTAATGGAGGAGAAGCTCTTGAAATTGTTATGTTTTTAATACTTTGGAGCTATTTTATCAAAAACTTAAGCATTGCAAAATGCAAGAACTATGAATATGACAAGACCACTAAAGCCATGTTCGCCATAATACGAACAACAAAGAAAAAACTAACATATACCTATTCACTTAACATTAGATTTATTTGATAAACTGTTTGGATATGAAACCTTGACCCACTGAGATAAATTTCATCTCAAAATTTTAAAGTATACTTTTTGACTCACTTGTGTAAACAAAGTGAGTCTATGTTATAACCCGGTGTTCGGGTTGTTTTTTGTTTGTGTGTGTGTGTGTGTCTGTGTGTCCGTGGTAAACTTTAACATTGCCTTTTCCTCTGGAAATACTTTATCTGCCAATACCAAATTTGGCTTAAATAAAGTATGACGCGATTTACCGCTGAATTGAAATAATTTCTTAAGTAATCATCGACGTATTTACTGCATATGAATGTTTTAAAGTGGGTATTGAATTAACTAGAATGAACTGAAAAAAGAAATTGAATGGACGGTGTCCAGCGTAGTTTCTCAGTGAGTAGAAAGACAAAGCTTGTCGAACACGGATCCCTGCCGATGTATAAAAACGGACATATATTGCAGTGTTTTTGAGGCGATAGGGACGTCGGACCTGAAAGAAAAATTTTAAATGCCCGAGATATACCAAAATAACTTGATTTAAACTGCGTTACGACTCAATCGATTGCCGCTGTCGATTCATGTCGCGTTCATTGTTGAACCCGCGTTAGCGCACTGTGTAAAACCACTGATCTTTTTCGACCTAAACATCCGTGGTTCGAATCTGCATAGAAAACTTTATTCTTGTTCTTCTTTTTTGCGAAGCTGTATATAATTATAATAACGAATAGAGAACACATTTCAACAAACTAATTTTTTTATTTTTTTAATATATATTTTTATTAGTTGTTTTTTTTTTAAGTGTGTATCACATGTGAGTCTTGAAGGCCTTGCCTTACTTGCTCGTTTAAATCGTAATACTTTGAATTGCTTAGTTTATGGCGAAACAGGAAGATATCACTGTTTTAGTTTCTGTCCAAATGATTCGTTTTTGGATGGAGCTTATGTTTTCTCTGTTCTCAAAATTGTCATTCAGTGTCAACCAAGTCTTGAAAAATTTACATGACAAAGCTCTCATCCGATCCACATGGTTTTTGATCCAGTGCCTCTCACATCCCTGTAGTTAGAACTTATTCCTAAACGATTGTATTGAATGTTCCAGTGAATTTGAAAAAAATTACATTGTATTCACTACATGAGTGTTGTAAATACAGTCAGTTGATGGTTTCAGTATTAATTTTTGTTCGTTTGTTTGTGAGCCTCCATACCCCAAAACTGGTAAAAGGAAATTAAATCTTGAATCTTGAGTCAGTGGGCCTGGTTTGGTTGTTATGACCAGTTTATTTCAGCTGGTGTGGCGTTACACTCTTCTCCATTTCCCTCCTTTACACTCCTACCCAACCCCACCCCTCTCTCTCGATCTCTTGCTGATGACACCACCATCCATACCAGTGATTCTAATTCATGTAGTGTTTTTTTCCTCTCCTCTGAAAAGTATTGATCGGATGTAAATGCACACCATGCTTATTTCATTAACCCTCATAAAATTTCTTTCTTTCGTTCGTTCGTTCGTTCGTTCTCTCTCAAATCTGTGCTCAGTCCAGTGAGTGGTATCTGTGGACGCGAGAAAGTGAAGCAATTTTATTGACAACATTGACGATCAGTCAGAAAGGCAGTATGATCAATAGTCAATATTGATTTGGTATTTATCTGGGCACCCTACCTTCTGTCCGTTTGGTGTCCCCAGCTAGCAGGACAGGGCCTCCAGTGGCCTGCACCGGGCTGGTCCGTGGGACTTGGCCAGGCCCGATCATCAGACGTCTTGCAGTATTGTGTGGGTAATGGGATGGGGGTGAATGAATGTTTTTCGAAGTCGTCTCTTTACATTGTTTAAAATGAAGGTTATTTTATCATGTGTAGATTGTCTAGAGATACCTGGAAAGATTGAATCAATGGATTGTGGTAAGATACCACACACGTGCGTGCACACACATACGCACGAACAGAGATATTTTAAACTACCCGTTATAAACAGCAGATCAGTGATAAGGAGGGAAACAAGGCTCTTCACAGCTAGCACTGGCTAGCTACCAGTGAACGAGAGCGGTTCCATGTGTGTCGTGTTTGTCTTCCAGATAACGATCGAGGCCGCTAAGTCCGCCTGGTTATATCCCAATTAGTCGCCTTCCAAAATTGTCACCGGCAACGATTTTAGTAGGCTTTTTTCCCAAACATTGTCACCATAACGAAATTTGCCGCCGGTGACAATTTTTGTTTACACTCATTCCGGTTCGACTTTGTTAACGATTGATGCTGACGAGTTGCTTTAGCAGCTTTAACTTTTTGCAATTGGGGATGTGATCTATTATTCTCAAAAACTCAAATTTTGTAATGCCGCACGCCCGTGTGTGTGTGTGTGTGTGTGTGTGTGTACGCAAAGGACAAACGGATGCGGGGGCTCTATAGTCTCTGTCTCTCGTTTGCTTTGTACTGTATGAACATGCTCGCACGAGCACGTGTGTATTTGTTTGTGCGCGCGCACACTTTTTTTTTTCAACTCTTATTTTCAACGAGTAAAGATGATTATATTTGTCAGCAGATACTTCGTGCAAACTTCAAGGCCTTCGACCAGTTTAGTATAAAAAAAATATAAAAAAAAATAAAAAATTATGTGAATTTATATAGTGCCTATTCTCTAAATTGGGCTTTAAGTGCTTTACAAAAACGGGTACACACACACACACACACACACACACACACACGTGAGCTTCCTTGAGCTCAGTATTGGTTTAGGTTCCTTCTTTTTAGCACCTCACCCTCGCCCGCAGGAATGGCGGGGGTTCTCTCAGAACTGAATAGCATCCCCGTCTCCCAACCATCGGTAAATTCTGTAGTGAATATATCCTCTTTTCTATCCCTATCTTTCTTCTCTCTCTCTCTCTCTCTCCTCTCTCTCTCTCTCTCTCTCTCTCTCTCTCTCTCTCTCTCTCTCTTTCTAAACCAACTGGGTAACAAAAGTCCGAAACGTTCTATGTAATAATGGGTTCTTGTATGTTTTGGAATATCAGGGGGTAAGATGCATGCAAACTTTTCTTAGGACATTCAGGCAAAGACTCATTGATGTTAGATGGCAACAGTGGGAAGAACACATGAATTCAAGTGATAGGTTTAGCTTATATGGAAAATTTAAGACACTCCCCACCGTCGAACCATATATTTTATTGAATATGAATAGACATGTGAGGTATGTGTTGACAAAATTTAGATTGGGGATGTCGGAAATTGCTGTAGATAGTTCCCGATACAGTTACGAGAAAGATGAAATATGTCCATTGTGTAAAGAAGAAACTGAAGATGAAATCCACTTTGTATTACGCTGCCACTGTCTTCACGATTTAAGGACAAAATTTATACCACACATTTATCACGATAAGCAGAACCTGTTTTCGTTACAAATGCTCTTTTCATCAAAAAATGAAAATATAATGATAAATGTATCTCTCTATATATACAAAGCTTTGAAGAGGCGTTAGAACGCAACAGAATTGTTCGATGTCAGAGAGTAAGGCAAAGACGATTGCTTTTTGTTGCTTGTTCGTTTTGTTGTTTTTTTCTCTTGGAATCTGAGTATTTACTTCTTCACGCAATACTTTTGTGTCCGTATGTTATTTGTATGTAAACAATATTCATAACATTATATAAGGTAGAAAATTTTCTTTACTTTTGTTAACCCCTTCAAATGGGGCAATGGGCCTATATTGAATAAATCGTTCGTTCGTTCGTTCGTTCGTTCTCTCTCTCTTTCTTTCACCTGTCGTCTCATTCTTTCTTATTTCTGTCTTGCCGATTTTTTTTTTCACCTATATAATTATGTCCTCACGGACACTGCTTTGGCAGATAAGTGTCTGAATCATTCTGTCACCTTCCTCTAAAAGAAACAGTAAAATAGAAAAATTCATGTGTACATGTAAATTTAAATTAAAAAAATTTAAAAATTAAAAAAAAAAAAAAGAAAGAAAAAAAGGAACAAAGTTCGTGAATTTCAAAGACCGGCAAAAGTGATTTGGAGCAAGTTCATGATGTGTGTGAGAGCAGGATGGCCTTTTCATACACGACATTCCGAGAAGAAGAGGTAAAGACTGCTCGTAGAGGACACGGAGGGCTGTGTGTACGGGGCTGTTAAGTGTGGCACCAGAAAAGCGCGATTTGGTCATTAGTCCTTATGGTCCTCTGACTACCGGTTGTGCTTTATGACCCTCTGTGAAGGTACATTCGGGATGTTGACATGAGTAAAGGTAAATAGTGCTGAGCTACACCTTGTTTAGCCTGAACGTTTACACACACGCGCACACATATGCACGCATACGCATGCATGCCACTCCCTGTCCCCCCCTGCCCCACCCCGCACCCCACCCCCACTCCCCCTCCCCACACACACATACAACCAAAGACAATGAAGAATGATTTTTATATTATAATACATATTATTATTATTATAGTACATAGTTAAGCTTGACCCCTCCCCACCCCCACCAGTCTCTCTCTCCCTCTCTCTTCTTCTCCTTCTGTCCTCCAATTTCTATGTTCTTGTTTTTCTGCCACAGTGTGAATCAAGATAAAACAAGAGACTACGAAACCTACTTGAATTTGGCCCTGTCTATTGTTTCTTTATGTCACTTTCCGTGCATTTTACTGGAAACAGATCAGTCGGGATGTTTCTCACGTCTTTAACACACACACACACACACACACACACACACACAGAGCTCTCTCTCTCGCGCTCTCTCTCTCCCCGGACCCCAAATCAGGACCCGCTCCGACAGACGAGGCTGACGAGTGTACAGAGGAGAGCTAGCACCGAACCATAAGCAAGTGAAAAAGCGCCAGAATAACCAACATTGAAAGACAAAAGTTCAAGGTTCAAAAGGTTAAAATCATTTTAAATCCGAGAACCCTATTTGGGTACATGGAGACACAAAGGAAAAACAGGCCCACATTCTCGAGACGTGCAGTCGCACGAAGAAGGAGAGAGAGAGAGGGTGATATATATATATATATATATATATATATATATATATATATATATATATATATGAAAGGGGCGGGGGGGGGGGGGGGGGGATGGGCACACACAGCGGAACCCAAGGAAAAGAAAACCGGCAGGGCCCACATGCACAAACGCAAATAAACAATCATCAATTCAATATAAGGAGAAAAAAAATACACACAGGAAATATATTACTTGAAGCGTTTAGTACTGTTACCCTGACAAAAGAAAAAAATAAGAAGAACATAAAAATTATCGCACAGATTCAATAATAATTTTCAAAAATTTTGCCAGCTTCAAAAATTTTTTCTTCGAGGAATTAAAGAGTGTACTGAATTTCAGTGTGTTCGGTCGATTACAATAAAATGGTTTTAAGAATGCTTTTCTGGTGTCTGAAAAGAAGGAGCATTTAAAGACGTAATGGAATTCGTCTCCCAATTTACCTGAATTACATTTTCTACAAACCCTCTCATTTCTGTCAGCACATAAGAATCTTCCTTCCTTGGTGGGTAAATTGTGATGGAGAGATCGAAACTTCATAACTATAGTTCTGTAATTATCTGGGAGAATTGTAATATATTTTTCAAACTGAAAATTTTCTTTGCATATTCTGTAGTTATAATACAATTTTTTTTTCTGCACTCCTGGTCTGCATATATTGGTCTCTCAACCTTTGCTTTATTATAGACTTAAATTTATTTTATGAAGGACGCATGTCACAGTGTTCAGTTCAGAGTCCACTCAATCCTAGGTCATTAGGTAGACTTTTGATATACATTAAATAATCAGATTTGTAAATGTCTCTTTCTGTTAACTGAAATAAAAATCTATACATCATACTAGAGAGCTTATTTTTGTTTTCTTGGTCTGTCAGCTTGTACCAAAAATTAAGTAGTCAACATTTTGCTGTAAGTTTAAGAGGATACTGTCCAAGTTCACCTGAGACCATATGTGTAGAAGTATCCTTCCGTAATTTCAAAATCATCTTATAAAATTTAATGTGGAGCTTGTTGGCTAGCTCACACATTTGAGGGCACCAAATCTCAGAGCCGTATAATAGAATTGGTACAACAGTTTGCTCAAATAATTCTAATTGAACATCATTGGGTAACATTAGGTTACGACATTTCTTTAATAAACAAAAACATGGCCCTTGCAGCGCGGTCATACAAGTCTCTCTGCGCTGGCTTGAAACGGTTATTATAATTGAATTTCATGCCAAGATACCGAAAATCACATGCTATCTCAAGATTTTCACCGTTAAATTTAAATGTTGGCAGTTTACGGACTTTTCCACTAGAAAATATTACTTTAGTTTTCGAAGCATTTACCTTTAATTTCCATAATCTACAATATTCTGACAAACCGTCTAATGCTTTTTGCAGATCTGTGGGTAATTCGGCTAATATAACAGTGCCATCTGCCTAAAGCAAAATAAACATCTTATGTAATGTGTCAATCTGTCATCAAAATCAGTATACATGGTGCCCATCTCTCGGACACTATTCAAACCACTCATTCTTTCTGATATAAATTCTTTAAATTCTTTCATATCATTAAGGTACACAGCAAACAACAGAGGAGATAAAATTTTCACGTTATGTCAGTGTTAGGAAGCTTTCAGTCAAACTTTGATGACCTGAGAAAAGACATGACCGACATGAGATGACTGAACTGAAAGACTGCCACAGTGAACAAGAGTTACATGACATGACACGTGCAGTTCAGGACTTGAAACAAGAAAATGAAACATTAAAAGAAGAGAAAAAAAAAATCTGAAAAAGAAGATCGAAACTTTAGAATCCAAGACTAATGACCTAGAAGGACAATCCAAATGAAACAACTTAATCATTCACATAACCGACTTGATAACTGACACACTTGAAGTTTCTGACACAATAGAGTTTGACCGGGTACAGTTTTGAACGCTAGCCCTACATTACTCATTATTGCCTGTTGTACCTTTTATAAGGACAAACAAAAAATATTAAAAGAAAAACGAAAGCTTAAAGGAACCAATCTTTTCATCGGAGAAGACTTTTCAGCTAAAGTAAGGGAAATACGAAGAGAGCTGACACAACACCTCAAGTCTGCCATAACACAAGGGAAGACGGCCATAGTATTCGATCATCTGGTGATCGATGGGATGAAGTTCTTTCTCGGTCCCAGTTACAACTTGACGGAGGCTACCAAGGGAGTCGGCCGCCCCTGTGGGTCAAAGGTGAATTTCTCTCCGGGTTCGCAATGGGTACATCTTTTTAGTTGTGGGCAAAATTTAGTGTTGTCGCCGGTTTACCAGCGTGGACGTGAACTGAAAAATGTAAAAACAAAACAAAACAAAACAAAAACCAACAACAACAACAAAAAACTTTGCCTTCCATGTGACACTGAACCTGTGCATGTGGGTGGGGAGGGAGGGAACAAGTTGACCATGTCGGTGACAGTGCGGCACGCACCCAGCCTGCTTCAGAGACAGAGTGTGTTGATCACAGAGTACACTGCTGTGTTGTCAGAAAATGCTGAACACTCGATCACGTGCCTGTCAAGTTGACGTTGCAAGGCTGAATGTGTCAAGGAACTGTAAATGGCAGTGTGTTGAATGTGTATGAAGAAAGGTGTGAGGACGAGTGTGAAACGGAAAAGGAGCGACAGGACATGTGAACCAGTTATATGTAAAGATATATGATTATGTGAATGAATGTGATCGGATGAGAGATAACCGTGTAGAAAGTTCCGTTGGGTGTGAGATGGATTGTATGGCTGACATGACTGGGGAAAACGGTGACCGGAATGCTAATTATGTTCCTGATACTGTTGTTGATGGAACTACAGTTGTGGATGAATGTGGTGGAGAGAAGATGATTGAGGGAAGGGTGCAGGGTTGTGTTTGGGAATGTAATGAGAACTGGGTGGGGAGGCGTGATAGTGTGGGGTCAGCTTGTTTTGGAAGTGCTGTTAAAACTGAAAATAACTTATAATTTTTAGACCGTTTTGGGTTTGTTGTCTAAACATGAAGATGCATATTTTGTTCAGTTCGTCTCTTCCTTTGATTCAGTTTGTCTTGTTGAAACCTATGTTGAAAAGTTTGAATCTTATTTGTTTAAAGAACATAAAGTATTTATCACACCGGCAGTTAAGCTGACGCGACAGGGAAGATGTTCGGGTGGAATCATCTGTTTCGTAATACGCTTATTCCCAATGTGCGACACTGTTGAGTTGATGGTAACTTTTCCATGCCTTTTATGTGGGATAAAGAATTTTTTCACTTTCCTAAAAATGTTCTTCTTCTTTGTGCATATATTCCACCTGATAATTCACCTTATTATTTTGCTTTTGATATTGACACTGGAATAACTATGCTAGAAGAAAATATTGTGAACAAATTGCTTATGTTTGATTATGCAGATGTATTGTTATGTGGAGACCTAAATGCAAGGACTTCAGATAGTTCCCCTGTTCTCTTCGATGACTGTAGTCTACATGAAAATTGTGTGAAGGACGATCTTAATCTGATAAAAAGATGTTCTCATGACTCTGTATTAAATTCATAATGGTAAGAGACTGTTAGATATGGGCACTCAGTTTTAAGACTGCATTTTAAACGGATTATGTAATAGCGACAGTGAAGGTTGTTTCACATTCATTTATGAACAAGGGTGCAGTGTGAATGATTATTATCGAACTTCTATAAATTTGCCCGAGCGTGTGGGTACGAGTATGACACTTGAAGTTATAGAAAGGATAGAGTCTGACGACTTCCCTCTTGTACTTCGTTTTGATGAACATGTTAGCTCATCTTCTGTAAGCAGAATACAAAATGTAAATGTAGAAAATAGTTTGATAAAATATAGATGGATTTCGTCATTCGCTCAATCTTTTTTTAATTTTTTTTTTATGATGGAATGAATTCAAGAAGTATAAAAGAAGATATTGAAGAAGCTGCTGATATGATAGACACTGATGTTGATTTGGCACTAGATAGGTTTAATGATATTGTAAAAATCAGGCGAAGGGTAAGAAGAAAACTGTTTATATAGGTAAAGACACACGTAGGGAGTGGTTTGACCAAGAATGTAGGTTATCAAGTCGGACAGACTTCATAGAAAGTGGAGACGTACTTTAGATAAAGGTGACAGGGATTTGTTTTGCACTGCTAGAAGAGAATATAAAAAAACTTAATTATAAGGAAAAAGAATGATTGGATTGAAGCATTAGTAAAGAATTGTTGAATTCTGTTAACTGTCAGAAAACATTTTGGGGAAAAAATGAACAAACTGTCACATAGAAAAACACAACCACAGAGCAACATATCTCTAGAAGACTGGTTTCACCATTTTTGAAATAACCTTGAAAAAGGTTGTGTAGAGTCAGTTGAACACAACACAACGTTGAGACAAATTAATTTCTAGACAGACCAATAACAAAGGAAGAAGTTATGTTAGCTATTAGAAAAAGTGTAAGTCTTCTGGGCCTGAATTTTTCAAGAATTCTTTTGAGTTTGTTGTTTTGTTCCTGGTTAAGTTATTTAATTATTTGTTTGATAATGGTGTGCAACCACAAAATTGGAAAGAATCAATAATTTTACCTCTGTTTAAAAAAGGTGATGTGAATGACACAAACAGCTATAGAGGCATATCGTTATGTAATATTAGTAGTAAATTGTACAGTTCTGTAATAAACAATAGACTTCAGGAATGGATTCATTTAAATGATATAACAGGTGAACACCAAGGTGGCTTTTAAAAAGATTATTCTACAATTGATCTTATGTTTGTTTTTTTCGTCGCAATACAGAAGAAGTCTGCTAATAATCGGAAATCATATGTTGCATTTGTAGATTTCGAAAAAGCATTTGACTCAATCTCCAGGAAATTATTATGGCCCGTTTTGTGAAAGAATGGTGTTAGAGGCAAAAGTATCAAAAGTATGTATATTAAAATAAAAGCTAGAATAAGAAATGGAGCCAGGTTATCAGATTATGTGAGTTGTACTTATGGTGTGAAGCAGGGTGATGTACTTATAGTCCTGTTTTATTTTCTCTTTTCATTAACGAGCTTGCATTACAGATTATTGAAAATGGGAGGCATGGGGTATCATTTGATGTAATAGAGTTGTTATATTGCTTTTTGCTGATGATATTATCTTATTATTTATATCAGTGATAGGGTTGCAAAATCAGTTGAATAATTTATATGCTGCAGCAGTGAGACTAGAAATGAAAGTAAACATGGATAAAACCAATATTGTTGTATTTCGTAAGTGAGGTTATCAATCTAGAAATGAAACATGGACTTATGGTAATGAAAGAATCAGTGTAGTAAGTGCTTGCTTATGAGTATCTTGGTATTTTCTTTTCAGCTAGGTTAAGTTTCAGTTTTGCTTGTCAGGATTTAATGAACAGAGCAAAGAGAGCGTCATTGATTATTCTCCACATCATGTATAAATTTAACTGTAATTCATTTGATATTTTTACAAAGCTTTTTCACTCACAAGTACAACCAATATTACAGTATGGTGCTGAAATATGGGCATTTGAAAATGGTATTGATGTTGAAAAAAATCATCTTTTTGCTATGAAACATTATTTGAATGTTGATAATTGAACACCTGATGACTTTGTCTATGGAGAACTAGGAAGATATCCATTTTATTTGAATTCATGTGTAAAGTGTGCGAGTTGTTGGCTAAAATTAACAAGGATGGTCATTAACAGGTTACCTTGCAAAGCGTACAAAGTGTTGTTAAGCTTAGATAATAATAGCAAAAAGATGTGGGTGACGAACGTACGTAAATGTTTGTATACATAGGGCTTTGCATATGTGTGGGATAATCAGGGCATTGAAAGTATTAGTGGATTTCTTTAATGTTTCAAGCAAAGAATTATTGATTGTAGGTGACAGGATTGGCATGATCATATCCAGACTAGTGATAGGTTTTTAGAATACAGAATGTTTAAGATTGGTATTAACATGGAACCATATATTTTGATTAATATGAACAGATATGTCATAAGTGCATTATCTAAATTCAGGTTCGGTGTGTCAGATATAGCCTGCCATCGATACAGATATAAGGGTAAAAGTTCAGTGAATGTTTTATGTAGTTTATGTAATGCAGCTAAAGAAAACGAAATTCATATTATGTTCTGTTGTTCCGTTTTGCATGTTATAAGGTTAAAACTGATTGAACCCATGTATTATCAAAACCCATGTCTTCTTAGATTAAATTTTTCTTATGACATCCAGAAATGAAACTGTCGTGACTAACTTGCCTTTATTTGTCTACAAAGCACTGAGGTTACTCTATATTTGTAGAACTTACAATGCAGTCATGTGTTTCATGTTTTACTGTTTTTGTTTACATCTGTTTAGAATGAGAATGTATGTTCATATTATTAATATTCTTTGTATACAGTTATGCAATACCCCCTTCAGACAGGGGCTGTGGCCTAATCTGAATAAAATATTCGCATTTGCATTCACATTTCCATTCTCTCTCTCTCTCTCTCTCTCTCTCTCTCTCTCTCTCTCTCTCTCAGACTGTATTAGTAAATGGGACTTTTTCAAATGTAGGAACAATAGAAACGGGCATTCCTCAAGGCTTGCTGCTTGTACCCATATTGTTCTACCTTTATATCAGTGATCTTCCATTATGCATCTCTTCATCTTCAGTATCATGCGAAATGTTTGCAGATGACTCTTCTCTTGATACAGCTGGAGCACATTTAGAGCATGTAAATGATAGAATGCAAACAAGCCTTACTGAAGTGTCTAGCTGGCTCCTTAACTCCTAAAAAACAAATATGATTATAACCACCCGACAAAAAACCCAGCGTGGCTTAAATCCGCTTACATACTGAATGGTCAAAACTATTAAAGAAGTTGCAGAATATTGACACTTCGGTGTCATTATTGATAACCGGCTTTAATGGGAGGCACTAAGTGGTTCTTTGTCAAGGACAATTGCAAAAAATGTTTACCTGTAACAGTATCAACTGCCAGCTCCTCTTCCTTTTACCAAGCACCTAATATTGAATAAGTGCATACCCATTCATAGAATTATATTCAGTAAATGTCCTACTTATCTAGGCCAAAACATTGTCTGCAATGATATTTGCAACCTCAATTCCTCTGTGACATACGACACTTATTTTACCCAAGCCAAGAATAGACCTTTACAAATCGAGTTTAGTATACTTTGGCACACACTGCTGGAACAGTCTCCCCAAACATCTGAAAGAACTGTTTTCCACCACAAGATTAAAAGAGAAACTTGGACAGCACATATGTGCCGAAACCTAGACGTAAACTCTTTTATTGAAAAAGTCATATGTGTTTAGTTTACCTGTCAAATTTTGTGTGCATGCGCACATGTGTGTGTGGGTGTGTGTGTGTGTGTGTGTGCCATGTATGCGAGCGCAAATGCGAGTATATGCGGCAGTTGTGTGAATAGCAGAAACTGTATGATAAAGCGAGGTAAAGTTGTGGTGGCAACTTCTGGACACTACCAATATAATTGTGTTTATATAACATTGTTTGCTTCCATTCATTGACAGTCTTTTCAAACTATATAGAACCGGTCAATCAGTTGATAACATACTTCATGCCATAGAAAAATTTCTTGAAGGCTCTGATGTGTTCCCCTTACTGTAAACATACTTCTTCTGCGTTCCCTGACCACGCTAGATTTTCAGTCCAGTCAGGACAGTGGAGTCCGCGTCCGTCGCAGGGACCCCACCAGTCCCCACAGTTTCTCCTGGCGCTCCACCGGGCAGGGCCATGCTTGGCGTCTCAGAGCGTGGAAGGTGGGGCAGGACAGCGGGATGTGGGAGGGGGTCTGTGGGCCTGTGCCACAATGGTACTGGTCAGTATTTGATATCTTCATTGTGAACATAAATGAAACCAAAGTATAGTCTGGTCATGTCACGGTCTCTATATATTCTCAAGTGTATTAATTACTGATTGTGAACCATCCTTACCTTACCCCCACATTTTCTTTCCTTTTTTTTTTTTTTGCTTTTAGTTTTGCACTGACATTCTTTCTCTCTCTCTCCTCCCCCACATGCCCCCCCCCACCCCTTCCCTACACCCAGGTACAGCAAGTCCCTGACATTCTCTCTTCCCCATCTGTCCATATCCATGTTACCTGTCTCCTTATTTGCTTCCTTTTCATTTCTTGCTATTGTGTTTTATATTTTATAATTACTTCTCTGTACTGCAGTGATTTCACTTGAATCATGCATGTGATTCAGGTGGATGTAAATGTAAAGTTTCTTGTGTAGCGTGTTAAATGTTCTTGTTTCATGAACATAATTATGGGTGACGATGTGTCCATCAGATTGACGCAGATACGTAAGTCAGCCAGTGTGTTAATGTCCCCACCATTGTTCATTTGATGGAAAATAAAGATTCATTCATTCATTCATTCTGTGCGCGCGCGCCTGCGTGTGTGTGTGTGTGTGTGTCTGTCTGTCTGTCTCTCGCTCTCTTGCTCTCTCTCTCTCACTTCATTTAGCTTCTGACAACAAGGACCACAATTTTTTCATCAAAGAAATAATTACCAGGTGCCTATGCATTATTTTTTGTCACCCTGCTTCTTCGGATCCTTTTTGGCTGTCACCCGATACCTGAAATACCGTTTTGCAAGCAAACTTTTCATGCTGTAATAACAGTGAAAGTGCGTTTATCAGGTAAGGTATAATGTAATAGTACCCCTACTTTTGTGTATCTGCAGTGGAGCGTCAGATCGAAGCCCCCAGTCCCTGTTGCGTTCTATTCATGACAGGAGTTGAAAGCGACTTTTTTTTTCTTTTTGTAAACTCAGACATGGTCTCCGCATAGTACTCCCCACCACCACCACCACCACCACTTCCCACTCCCAACCCGTCTTTTTCAGTATTTTCAGTGTTATTGATATTGAATGGTTTTGCCTCATAATGGTTGCACTGACAAACAAAATTCAGTGCTGGAGTTGCGTCTGATCCCTATGTAGGGCCCTGCCAAGGATTTGATCTTTCTCTCTGTCATCGATCATCCTTAATTTACTGCTAAACCACATTCTTTCACAAATCAGCTCAGCTTTGGCATTTTGATCACTTCCCACATTTTCTCTACAGATTGGACATTTAGCCTGGGTCTGTTCCTCAGTGGTGGACAGTGAATATTTGACAGCCATAAAAGAGAGTGAGAGGGATCCACGGTGCTTTGTGAGGGAGAAGAGGTGGAGGAGGGCACTTGATGATTGGTTAGCACCCACAAATAACTGCGACAGCTCGTTTGATAAGTGAGTAGTAAACTATTTTATGTATTGATAGACTTCACACTAAATCCTGCAGACTAAGCCATCCCACTGCAGCCCCTCCTCAGTAGTAATTTGCACAAAAAGGGAGGCTTGAGGCCAAAAGTCTAAGACTGGCGGAATGATCTTCTCCCAATATTTTTTCTCAGTAAGACATTAACTAGAGACCTCCATCAGACAGCCTTCATAAATTTGACGAAACATTCAAGATGAAACATTAGCAAGAAAGCGTGTCACATCCATTTGTTATTATTGACTTTTTGAGAGTGAGTTGGGATCAGAGTATAATATGATTTATCAGAGTCCTCATGCACACACACACACAGTAATAATAGCCTCTTCAGACGGGATATGGCCTAATCTGAACATAAAAAGATATTCACAAAAATATTTGCATATATATATACACACATATATATTCAGACAGAGGTGTGTATGTATATATATATATATATATATATATATATCAAGATATAAAGATATAGGTATAGATTCTGTGTGTGTGTGTGTGTGTGTGTATACACAGATATATATATATATATATATATATATATTTTTTTTTTTTTTTTTTTTTTTCAATTTTCAATTTTGATTACACATACACATTTAACATAAGTACTTAAATATATAGAATAAGAAAGAGTACATAATAAATGAAACATAAAAAGGTGAAGAAACACATGATGAAACACATAATACTTAATATTAAAAAGTGAGAATAGGTACTGCAGTTCAAGTAAGTAGATTATATGAATATATCATCTTAAAAAAAAAAGACAACAAAACAAAACAATAAACCAATTGAAAAATGCACCATTAATTCACTCAAAAGCATCCTGGAGATTTACATATTTGAGTATCTTAACTGTTAATAAACGTGTCTTATATATTGCTTTCAAACAAAGGTAAATATGTCAACCCGCAAAGTTCTTCAACCCTATGGTGGCCTCAGAACTGGGCCATTTTTTTTTAAGAGGAGCTGCCAAGGTCGAAAGATAGTGAGGAAGAGTTATAAAATGCAAACATAAATGACAATCTTTCTCAGCTCACCAACAGACTTGTAGTCCAAATGTTACGTATTATACTTTATATACACAGTTATTCAAAATAAAACAATGGGCAATTATAACAATGATATATCTGCTGTCTGTGCAACCACAGAATGAGCGATGACTAATGATATGATGATGTCTAATCTGTGCATCCTCAAAATGTTATCCATTAAGTCACTGTCCCCTTAGCACTGGCTGGCTATTATCTTTCTAATCACTGAGGATGACAAAACAAAATGTCACGTAACTTTGGTGGACATCTTCCACCCACATGCAGCACAACCCGCATCAGTCCTGGGGTCTCCTCCTCTGCCAGCCTCTAGCCCGAGGCTCCAAACATCACTGGCACATACACCACGCTGACCTCTCCAAACAGAAGGGAGAGCAGAAGAAAAGTCCGGCACTGGAAACAGAAACAGAAACCTGCACGGCAGACTTGCACATGCATTAGTGCCCAGCAAAGCACCACCTGCCCTTGCATGTCCATGTGCACCCCCTCAGACAGCGTGCCATAAGCCAAATTGGCAGGTAACATTTCTGATAAATAAATGAATTCATCAAATTATCTTTTCTGATAGATAAATTCAATTGATCTTTTCCAATGAATTTAATAAATGAATAAGATATATTTAGATTTGGAAACATGGTTCAAAATATTAGCTGACTAAAATGGCAATGTCTGAATACTGCTCATGGATGCACAAGAGCTCTGCTCTACTGAGCAAAAATGACAAAAATAAGTATGACTTTTTCTTTTTTCAACATGTTAACTAATTTAATTGACCAAATATTGATGAATTATTTACTCCACATGAAAAGAAAGGTGTAAACTTTGTGACTTTATCATAGTATATTCAGCGAAATATTCACATAGCATAAAATTCACATAACACCCATGAGCACGATATTCGTGCCGTTTATGTAGCTAAATGGATAGCGCAGGGACGCCATTCCTCACCATAACGGAATGGAAAGACAAAATAAATCCCAAGCAATATCACATACCTCAACAGGTTTCAATGCACAACCCACACCAAACAGGCCTGTCACATAAAACTGTTGAACGTCCCTGAACTCGGCACACTGCTGTTTCCTCTTGCACGTGCCCTGAGGGACTGACTTGTCAACTGCGTCTCACCTCACTCAACACTTGATTTTATACCTACTGCCACATGGTAGCTCTGACCAATTGCAGCTCGCAGCACTTAAACCTGCCTCCCTGTGGTAGCTCTGACCAATCGCAGTTCGCAGCACTTAAACCTGCCACCCTGTGGTAGCTCTGACCAATCGCAGTTCGCAGCACTTAAACCTGCCGCCCCGTGGTAGTTCTGACCAGACACAGCTCGCAGCCGTCAAACCTGCCGCCCCGTGGTAGTTCTGACCAGACACAGCTCGCAGCCGTCAAACCTGCCGCCCCGTGGTAGTTCTGACCAGACACAGCTCGCAGCCGTCAAACCTGCCGCCCCGTGGTAGTTCTGACCAGACACAGCTCGCAGCCGTCAAACCTGCCGCCCCGTGGTAGTTCTGACCAGACACAGCTCGCAGCCGTCAAACCTGCCGCCCTGTGGTAGCTCTGACCAATTGCAGCTCGCAGCACTTAAACCTGCCGCCCCGTGGTAGCTCTGACCAATCGCAGCTCGCAGCACTTAAACCTGCCGCCCCGTGGTAGCTCTGACCAATTGCAGCTCGCAGCACTTAAACCTGCCGCCCCGTGGTAGCTCTGACCAATCGCAGCTCGCAGCACTTAAACCTGCCGCCCCGTGGTAGCTCTGACCAATCGCAGCTCGCAGCACTTAAACCTGCCGCCCCGTGGTAGCTCTGACCAATCGCAGCTCGCAGCACTTAAACCTGCCGCCCCGTGGTAGGTCTGACCAATCGCAGCTCGCAGCACTTAAACCTGCTGCTACGTGGTAGCTCTGACCAATCGCAGCTTGCAGAACTACTCCGCAAGTCAGCTGAGCTGATTTCATGTGCCTTTAACCCCCTATTTGTTGCTTAATCCTTTAAACTGACAGTGAGGATGTTTTTTGTCAAGTTTTACCGCGACAATATCGTAACCATTTTGTCTTGAAACTGTGTGTTTCACACATGACCATTGCATTATACTCTTCTATTTTATATCTTGAGGTAATATGATTTTGAAATGAGTGAATATTTGGTAGGCATTTGTCTAATTTACATTTATATATTTTTTATATAGATTTTTCCCAGGAGGATTAGCAAATCAAGAACTTGGTCTGTAACTATATCCATATGGAAACCAAAAAGTATTATATGCTCATTAAGCTTTGAATTTGCACAAATTGTACATTCTGTTTTTAGTGAATATTCTAAATTTACCCCATAATTTTTAGAGTGATCGCATTGCCAGAAAATATGCTCCATACTGTCTTTAGCTTCTAAGCAAAAGTCACAATTATTACTATTTACTATTCCAATTTCTTTTGAAATTACATTTGTTCCAATGCTTCTGTGTATTATGCGAAGTTGTAGCCATTTCAGTTTTATCTCTTCTATTCTATGAATTTTAATAAAAGCTTTTTCCCAATATATATTTGTTCCCAATTTCTCAGACCATTTGTTACAAGCATTTTGAAGTGTATCATCAGATGTCAAAATATGCCCATGATCCCCTAGATACTGAGTAGATTACTTTTAATGCCCCGGGTATATCTTGTGTACTTTGGTTTGTTTGGACACTAAGTTTTACCTGTTGAAAATATTTTTCTATTGTGAGATATATATATAAAGAGAGATATATAGATATATGGATAGATAGATAGAGAGAGAGATGTGGATAGTTATGCTCTCTCTCTCTCTCTCAGATATGTAGGAAGGGGAGGAAATGGGTTATAGAAATCTTAAGGTGTTTACGTAAATTAGGCTCAATAGATTCGTACATATTTTGGAAAGTTTTTGATACTCAAATAGAACCAATGATAACATACGGTGCCGAAATTTGGGGACTTTCTGATATCAAGGATTTAGAAAAAGTACATACATTAGCTATTAAACGTTTCTTAATGTTCCGTTACATGCTTCAGATACTGTATTATATGGAGAAAGTGGTAGATACCCATTATATATTAAATCATGTGTGAAATGTATAAAATATTTGTTAAAATTGATAAGGCTACCCACATCGAGATTATGTAAGCAGGCGTATGAAATGTTAGTAAATGAACATGAGAGAGGGAAGGAAAACTGGGTATATCTTGTAAAGAAGACATTGACTGTAAATGGATTTGGGATTGTGTGGATGTGTCAGGGAGTTGGATGTGAAGAAAGATTTGTTTCAGAATTCAGAGATAGGCAAATTGCTTCATATAAACAAAACTGGCACTGTAAAATGGAAAGTACTGAGAAATAAAGATGGTTTTATAGTTTCAAAAGTATATTTCAAACAGAAAAATATATCACAGTCGTGACAAACAAGTGGCATCGAACAAGTCTCGCCAGATTTAGATCGAGAACAACTGGGTTAAATGCATATAAAAAATGGTTTCAAACTGAGCTCTCATTACTCTCCCCTTGTCCAATGTGCGGTCATTTAAGGGAGGATGAGTTACATTTTTTGTTTAGTTGCAAAGCTTATGATGATATTTGAGAAAAAATGTGTTGTATTTAAAACAAATTTAGCGAAGAAAGAAGATATTTTTGGAGTGCTTAATCTAAATCAAGAAACATCACTACAGTCACTTGCAAAATATATCGTTGAAGCAAATAACATGCGACGAAAAAAACAACAATAAAATAGTATGAGGTGTTGTTCATTGTGAAAATTGAAATCTGTGTTGTCATTCTCATATGGAAAATATTTATGTTATACATTTATATATGTTGTTTTTTATTTCTCTCTACATCACATTACTTTGAATGGATGGTCGAACTGCACTTAGTTTCACAGATTGATGGATTTCGTTTTGGATTTAGTTTTCATCAATATTACTATTGATGCATGTTGTTATTTGTATTATGAACCCCCATGTCATTAGGGCTGTAAAGCTATTGACATTAAAGTGTTCAGTGTGTTCAGTGTTCTCTCTCTCTCTCTCAGTTGTTCAGATCTTTCTACTTTCTGAAGCTGTTTAAAATCCTGTTTGACAATGGTGTCTTTCCTCAAAACTTGATAGAATCTATTGTCATGTCATTATTAAATAAGGGCAACACAAATAATCAAAATAATTACAAAGTTATCACTTTAAGTGACATTAACAGCCAATTATTTAGTACAGTTACTTATGGTAGATTGCAGTTCAATTATTGATCATATGTTTACCATGTTAGCTGATACAGAGACCGTTCTTTAATAGAAAATTGTATGTAGCTTTTACAGACTTTGAAAAGGCATTTGATTCCATAAACAGGAACTTGCTCTGGCCATTGTACTATGATATGGTGTGAAAGGTGAATTATGTAACTGTTTTAAGAGTATGTATGATAGTGTTAAATGTAGGATTAGGTGGGATGCTCAATTAACAGATTACATAAATTGTACAGCTGGTGTTGCAGCCAATATTATTTTCATTGTTCTTAAACAAACTGGCTTTAGAAGTGATCAGTAATCAAAGACATGGTGCCACTTTTTCATATGAAGCTTTTGAATTGTTTGTTTTATGATATTGTTTTATTGTCAGAAAATGTCATTGGGCTACACACTCAAATAAATAATCTGCAAAACACAGCATTTTCACTTCATTTAAAAGTTATGATGAAAAGTAATATTGTTTTTCGAAATGGGGAATTTTTATGTGTAAGAGAAAGGTGGATTTATGATGGACAGTGCCTGTTGTTAATGTTTACAAATATTTAGGGATATTGTTTTCCAAATGTTTAAGTTTTGCTATTGTTTGCAGGTAGAGCAAAGAGTGCTTTGATATGCATTATGAGAAAAGTATCTTCATTGGATAATACTTCTTTCAAATTATTTGTGAAATTGTTTTATTGTTAGGTGTAGCCCATCTTGCAGTTGTGGGGACTGAGCAGAGCTGCTCTTCATTGTTAATCTGTCATTTGTTTGCCATCAAGAAATTTCTTGGTGTGGATATATGTACCCCTAGTGATTTGATATATGGGGAAACAAACAGGTACCCCGTTTATTGAAATTCTGCTGTTCAGTGTATTCAATACTAGCTTAAGTTGTTAGAAATGGAATAATCTCGGTTACCTAGTAAAGCATACAGAATGTTGTTTTACTCATGATAGTAGAGGGAAAAAGAACTGGGTATCAGATATACGTGTTTGGTTGGTTGAGTATGATATTGGTGATGTTTGGCTGAACCAGGATGTTTGTAATGTAAGATTTATTAGTGTTTTTAGACAGCATCTGATTGATTGTCGATTGCTGCATTGGCATGATCATATTCTTGGCAGTGAAGGATTTAACATGTTTAGAAGTTTTTGCAATACACAAGATATAAACAATATTTGATATTTAATATAGATAAACATCTATGATTTGTAATGACAGAATTTAGGTTGGGTGTATACGATCTGGCTGTAAGTTATTAAAAATACAGAGAACATAATGATAAAGATTTGATTTGTCCATTATTTAAAACTCTCAAGGAAGATGAACTACATTTTGTTTTGTGCTGTCCAGCCCTTACTGAAATTAGACTAAAGTTTATATTTTTCTACCAAGTACTACCAATATACATGCACCTTTAAACTAAGTTTTCTAATGTCGTCAGTCATGCACTAGACAACACGACATACATAATCTATCATGTTTCTTATATGAAGCATTCAGACTAACAGAAATTGTAACCTCGCGGTTTGTCATGAACTATTGTTTCGCATTTCTAGTATTATTTTGTTGAAAAATGTTCTTGAATATTTTGTACTGGTATTTGTTCACTTACCCTTTCATGAGGGGCCATGACCAGATAAATAAACCATTCACATTCTCTCTCTCTCTCTCTCTCTCTCTCTCTCTCTCTCTCTCTCTCCCCCTCTCTCTCAAGATGCCAGCGACCAGACATCAATGATTACCAATCACTGATTTCCACCAAGCTTGGCCAGGCATGCTCCCTGATCCTCTCTGGGCCTTACAGACATGACTAAGCCAGGAATATCGATCTGGTCACTTGAACGGGTCTGAACACACTGGCTGCAAGCTTCTCTGCTCTCCTCCAACTATGTAGAAGGGCTGGGGTACTCAAGCGCTAGGATAGGGGTGTAATATTATATTTCTGAGCTGTGTTGTTTTGTTTTGTTTACTTTTCATCAGTTTTCTTATAGTCAACATGTGGAGGAAAGAAAATCAAAAAAGTGGACAATTCTTATAGATAAACTGACGAGGCTGACAATGCATGCATTCTTGTGTAGATCAGATAAAAACAGAAATGTGCACACACACCCCACCCCTGTGCACCCTTCTCAGTTCTCTGTTTAGTGCTTGAAGTCCTCAGACCAAACCCATATTCTTCCTCACTTGTAAATTGCAGAAAATGCTGGACTTCTTTTTCTGACTTTTGTCAACACAAACCATCTTACTGGCTTGAAATTACAAATGTATGTATGTGTGTGTGTTATTTTATTCTCCTTTTTCTTCCTTTTTTTTTGGGGGGGGGGGGGGGGGTGAATATTTTTTCTTTTCTTTTCTTTTAAATCTGGTTTAGCTACCAATATTCAGGAAATCTTTACGGGTGACTCCCAAACCAATGAGACCCACGTTTTTTTTTTGTGATGGGGGTGGGGGGTTGGTGGACGAGGTAGGGGGAAGTTGGTTGAACAGGGTCAAGGGGGCATGTTTGTTTGTTCTGTGGCTTTCTGAACTGTATAGTTGAAGAATTTTTGTAATCCTTAACCCAAATCAAATCAAATCATATTTTATGCCTATCCAACCACAATTTTACTGCAGATAATGCTTCATTTCTTTTGTACAGTCAAAGAAAAACCAAACTAATGTTAAAAGATCAATTAAGATAATGTTAAAAAGACAAGTTCGCTCATATCATGTTCAATCCATATAAAAGATAAATCAAGTTTAAGATATTTATTTCCTCTGGGAATTGAAAAATAGTATCTGAAGGTACAACTTGGTACAACATCTTCATGGAGCTGTAAAATGTTTGTGGCCTTACCCCCCTCCCCCCTCTATGGGGCAAATCTTTGTTTATGGACATTCATAAGAGTTGCACACAGAATGCTCTTATGAAAAAGCTGTTGCATGTTTCTATTTGTCCTTTTTAGGTGCAAGTACCAGATGGGAAAACAGTATAAAGTATCCAGTTTGCTAAATTTATTGATGCTGGAAAGCAGGATTCTCTTTCTCCTCTCTCTCTCTCTCTCTCTTTCTCTCTCTCTCTCTCTCTCTTGGAGAGATTGGAAGATTAGGCCATGCCTAAAATCTTAATCATTGAATAAAAAATGTTTTGAGTTCTCTCTCTTTGTGTGTGTGTGTGTGTGTGTGTGTGTGTGTGTGTGTGTGAAAAAGAAGTATTTTGCATGTTTTTGGCAATATTGTGCATTGGAAGATTATTTCTGTTAATGATAATCTTCAAGTTAAGGATGATTGCTTGTAACTGTTCCATTTTTTTCCTTATTAACAACAGATATGTTATTTACTTCTCTTTTTTTATGATATAGGCTGATATCTGCAAACAGCCATTCTTTGGACTTTTTGTAACTCATCAGTAACACTTTCTGCCATGAATTCTTGAGGATTATACGTGAGGACAATCATTCATTGAAAGTCCCATGAAACAGTGGATCCAGCCTGCATGTTGAATAGTGACTACCAGCCGCAAGGAATTAAGGGGGTGAAAGAGTGGCAGTCAAGTGGAGGGGGTTTGTCTTAACAGGGGGCTTTTTTTTTAGGGTGCACAAATCCCCTCTGAATGTTATCACTTCTCTGATCTACCCTGCACAGGCAACAAGTAATGAACAGCTCCACATTGTTTTCTTACCTTTTAGGGGGTGCTGGGGTGTGTGGGTGAAGGTGGTAATGCCAGTGCTGTGATTTAGGTCTGGATCCTCCACTTTTCCCCCCTTGGTTTGCATGCCAGTCTTTCATTAGCAGCCTTACACAGGGTCTGGAATTTGGGGAGTGGGTGTGCCTATAGAAAGAGCGGCAGAGCGGAGGGTTGTGTTGGCATGCAGATCTTCTCTCTATATATGTGTATATATGCATATGTGTGCGTGTGTGTGTGTGTGCGTGCGTGCATGCGTGTGTGTGTGTGGAAGGGGGTTGAGGTTAGGGGAGGGGTAGGTGGGTGTGTGTGGTTGGGTGTATGTTTGTTGGTGTGGTGGGGGTCTTGAAAAACAGAAAGAAAGAAAATGTTAACTTAATGATTTGCACTGAGTTTCCAAAAACATTCAAGGAAACTTTTCATACTTCTTCAACTTCATGCATACTCCATGTAGTTTTTGTGTTGATTTCTTTAGACATTCACAAAAGCATACGCAGACACATACATGAACACGCACACGCACGCACACACAAAATTTAGAGTGTCATCACAGACAACATTGCATAAATGGCTTGAGGTTGGAAAATAGTTTGCAGTTCCCTCTTTTCATTCAAGATATATCACCAGTTTGATCCATAGCTTTCATTCCAAAGCTCATCGCAGAAAATACAGCAAAAACATAAAATGCCCTTGAGGAAAGTAAACAACTGTGACTCACTTATCCATTGTCCAAAAAAAATTTGCCTACTCTAAAACAGATTATAAAAAAGAAAGAAAAAAGAAACAGATTAATTAGCCTTGATGGTTGATTGAGAGCCCAGTTTGATTGATCCATTTATTTTGATTATGTAAAAGAATGCATTTTAACTCACTCAGTACGGCCAGTCCTCTCTTCTCCTCTACACAGACCCCTCGGATGTCCAGTGGGTGTCTCAGTGATCCAACCTTTAGCTTCCGTCGTCAGAATTGTGGTATTCTTTGTCAACATTCACCTCTTCAGTATAAAAGCCTTCCGCTTGTAATATTTTGATGGTGGTAATTGGGGAGAAACGCAGTTAACTCACTCGGGACGACAAGTTTTCTCCCTTGCTTTTCCCCACAGACGGCCCATTTGTAAGGGTTTGGAAAAAAATTACAAAAAATACAAAATACTGTGTAAGAAAATGAAACTTTCAGAACTGGTTTATTACGTGTTGAGCTATTACATATAAAAAAATCAAATTTCTCATCTTATTTTTACAGTTTTGCCATATGTAGAAAATACTGCCATTTTTTCATCCCGAATCACCATACCCATGCTCGCTTTCTGCATTAAATTCGCTTTCTTCTTCGTCATCATCCACCTCTTCAATGTCCGACCCTTCAGTTTGTAGCATTTCAAGTACTTCAGCAACCCTAAAATGTTGCCCTCACTGCCTTGTTCGCTTCACAACATTCTGAGAAGAGCCCGCTTTGCTAACAGGCTGGCACGCGAGCAGATGACCGGTCAGTGACTTTGTCAGCGTGTGTGCGAGACGGGCCACACATCCCAGGCTGACCAATCATACCATTCGATTGTGGAGTGACCCAGAATAGCGCACTCTGCTTGGCTTATCACAAAATCACGTGTACAGCGCATGATGGAATTTTACTTTCGGAGAATGCTATTCCATTCCTTCGTCCGAAACCGAATACGTTTTGTGTAGGAATGCGTGAGCATTCCTTCGTCCGGAAAGAGTTAACGTCGTCTCTTTCGCCGTTCGTATGGAGAGAGTTAAACTGTCTACATCTCTATCTCAATATTTGTCTCAGTCACATACACACACAGGTGCACATGCAAACACATATATGCACACACACATACACACATGCATGTACAAAGACACACACACAAACGCACGCACACACACACACACTCACACAAATTTAGAGTGTCATTGTAGGCAACATTACATATATGGCTTGAGGTTTGAAAATTAAACAGTTCTTATCACTCAGTTCCCCTTTTTTATTCCAGACATACCACCAGTTTGGTCCATATAATTATTACGTTGTAACGTACAAAATGCAGCAAAAAAATAAAATGCCCATGTAAAAATTAAACAACTGTGACTCACTTATCTTTGGTCCGTGATTTTATTTTAACGGCCTTTGTTCAAAATACAGCAAAAACAAAAAATGTCCTTGGTGAAAATAAATAACTGTTATTCACTTATCTTTGGTCCGTAGATTTTATTTAACACCATGTGTACAAAATACAGCAAAAATATAAAATGTCCTTATGGAAAATAAACAACTGTGACTCACTTATCCATTGTCCAAAAACAAATTGTCTGTTCTGAAAAATATTTTTTTTGTATAAAAAGAAAAAAAAAGAAATGGATAGATTATCCTTGATGGCTGAGAGCCTAGTTTCATTGATCCATTTGTTTTTGTAATGTAAAATATTGGACTTAAAGCTATCTACATCTGTATATCAATATCTGTCTCAGACACACACACTGACACAGCACCCACTCAAACACACACATATGCACACGCAGAGACACACATACATATGCACATTCATGTGCACAAACACAAACATATACACACATCCATGCACACACACACACACACACACACACACACACACACACACACACACACACACACACAAATTGAGAATGTCGTTGCAGCCAACATTGCATAAATGGCTCGAGGTTTGAAAATACTAAACAGTTTTTATCTATCAGTTCCCCCTTTTCAACAGGTCAGGCATCTGCTTGGCAGATTTGGTGTAGCATACATGGATTTGTCTGAATGCAGTGATGCCTCCACGAGCAACTGAACTGAACTGAACTGTTGATGTGATCCTGGCAGATGTTTCCATAGGATGTGGATGTGCTGTGACACATGACTCCATCAGATGTGGATGTGTTGTCAGCAGGTTTTTCCATGGGATGCCGATGTGATGCTGGCAGATGTTTCCATGTTGTGTTATGTTGTTGGTAGGTGTTTCCATCAATTGTTGGTGTGTTGTTGGCAGTTGTTTCCATCAATTGTTGGTGTGTTGTTGGCAGTTGTTTCCATCAATTGTTGGTGTGTTGTTGGCAGTTGTTTCCACCAATTGTCGGTGTGTTGTTGGCAGGTGTTTCCATCAAATGTCGATGTGTTTTGGTAGGTGTTTCCATGTGATGTGTTGTTAGCAGGTGCTTTCATCAAATGTTGATATGTTGCTGGCAGGTGTTTCCATGGGATGTTGATGTGATGTTGACAGATGTTTTCATGGAATGTGGATGTGATGTTGGCAGGTGTTTCCGTGTGATGTTGTGTTTTTGGCAGTGTTACCATTGAATGTTGTTGTCCGAACACAGTGATGCCTCCATGAGCAACTGAACAGAAACGAACTGTTGATGTGTTGTTGGCAGATTTTTTCATAGGATGTGGATGTGTTGTAGCAGGTGTTTTCATGGATGATGTGCTGTGGCTGGTGATTTCATGGGATGTTGGTGTGTTGTTGGCAGATGTTTCCATAGGATGTGGATGTTGTAGCAGGTGTTTTAATGGGATGATGTGTTGCGCCAGCTGTTTTCATGGGATGTGTATGTGATGTTGGCTGGTGTTTCTGCGGGGTGTAGATGTGTGTTGGTAGTTGTTTCCATGGGATGTGTTATTGCAGGTGTTTCCATTGGATGTGTTGTGGCAGGTGTTTCATTGGGATGTGGTTGTTTTGTGACATATGTTTCCATGTCATGTGGCTGTGTTGTTGCAGGTGGAGGACCTGGCACTGGGGCAGGAGGTGAATGGTGACCTGGACAGGATGCATCACTCAGGACTGATGGACTACGACTTATCCCCAGGCAGGGCCAGTCCCCGTGCCCCTATCAAGGCCCTCCATGACTTGTCCTTGGTCTTCCCAGACACGGACAGTGGCTTTGGGTCAGTGAATCAGTATATGGGTGTGGGTACACATCTCATGGGTCGGATCTTAGTGCCAAACAGCTGTTATTGTTGGTTTTGGTTTCTCTTGTCTGTTATGTTCTTCTGCTGTTTGGTTGTTTTTTGGATGTGGCTTTATAGATTTTGACACAAAAATGTATGCTTGGAAGAGTGATTTGTTACATGACTTAATTGAATAGATAAAACTTTATTCAAATGCTCCTGTTAGAAATATGTTTGTTTCTTAGGGGGAAATGTTTGTTTAAAGTGTGTACATTTGCATAGAATGAGTTATTATATTTAGTGTGAAATTATTTGTAAAATGTGCATGTTATATTCATGTAGTAAAAGACCATTGCATATATTTAGCTAGGATGTGTCACATTCATGTTCAAAGAGATTTTAGTCTAAGAAAATTACGAAAATACCTCAAAAAAATTGCAAGAAAAGGTTTTTTTGGTTCTATGTATTCAGGGTTTTTCACACTATCACCTGTAAAAAATCGAAGAAAATCGAATGTCAGATAAAAGCAGGAAAATTAAATAAAGAAAAATAAATACAAGGAGATGGCGCGAACAGAACACCATATTTGAGTCTGAAACTCTCAACTGGGTCACGTCACTGACACCTTGTCAAGGATGCCACAACGGGGATGGGCCTGTTAAGTACTACGCTTCTCCGGCATTTCGTCCGCGCAGCGGAACCTGCCTACCACTGTATCTTATGCTTCTCTGTTGAGCGTACTGAATATCATACATGATTTTACATTGCTTCATTGTTAAGTAATGTTTCCGAGAAAGCAAGTGTACTTACAACAGTCAAATTAGACTGTTACTAAAATATAATCACAGTTATCATGATCTTAAAGTGTGCCAGCACAGACTGCATGGCAGTGGCATAGGGGTAGACAGGTTCGCGCGATTCCTCCGTTTTCGCGTGTGTGAAGTCAGAGTATGGTAAACCATGCGCTTAATAAAGTTTCTTTCACTGAAAATTTAAAGATTTTCTTTTTTGAGATTTCTTTGCAAAATGGAAATAGACGAATATCAAGACACATGTGTGGTTTGCAAACACCCATGCAGTGTTGACAAAACATTTTCTGTACTATCGGAAAAGGGCTGCAAAGGTGATAATAACATTTTTTATAGTAAGTTTGTGGGCTTTCGTTCCCATCAGTGTTTATTTCATATGTATTCATTTATTTATTTCCTTAAGCACTGTCTTCAAGGCTTAGCTTTTATTGTTTTCTTTTGTTTGTTTGCTTTGTGTTTTTTTTGTTTTGTTTGGTTGTTGTTTATCTCCATTTAACTACTGACTGTGAAAGTGTGTGTGTGCGTGTGTGTGCATGTGTGTGTGTGTGTGCGCGCGCGCGTGCGCTAGGAAGGCAGAAGGGCGAGGGAGGGTTTAGGAAGGAGAGGGACGGTATTGAGAAGAGGAAGAAGAGAAAGAGGAGAGAGAGAGAGAGAACTAACAGAAGGAATCTTGTTTACTGAAGGAAAAGAACAAGCACAGGAAGACCTTTCTTACGTACTACCCCAATTTTATGGAAAAAAAAAGAACTTGAGGAAAGGCAAAAAGAAAAACAAGGTATTACATAAATGTATATGCCAGAAAACAAACGAATTTCAACTGACAGCGTACAGAAAAGCTAGTCAGTGTGATTTTAACGCACGATGCATATCTGTGTATAAACAGAACGTTGCAACAGAAGAAAGAGAGAGGGGGGCCTGGTTGGTCAGGTATGATGCAAGCTGTTCACATGGGCAGTCACTGTGGCATCTCTGGCTTCCTGCCCATAATCGACCTCAGTCCAAGTGACATGGCCTGTCTCTACTCTACCATACATTTCATCACAAAACAGGCCACACGACACAACTGAACACCTGTCCTGACTCTGGATCAACCACTCTGATGGAAAGCCACTGACATCTTGCTAATGAGCCTCCTGCCAGTTATATAAGTCGATGGTGCTGCGCCTTGGTGCTTTCCATGCTGAAATGAGCTTCTGAGGCTGCATTGGACGGTTGATGGAGGGCAGTGGGTTGCAAGAGGTTAAAGGTTCTGGAATTGCCCTTCTCTCCAAACGCTGTCATGCACATGACGCAAGGAAAAGCAGTGACACGAGCAGGAAGGGGACATTTTAGTGGACTCTTTGCTTAAACGCACTCGTGACTGCTAAAACATGTGGAGTCAAGCTGCCAACTACACAGAACCTAGATCTTGTTCCAGAAGACCTTCATTTGGAACAAGTGGATCAACAAGTTCAAAATGAACTTCAAAATTCAATTGACACTTTCAAATCAAATGCTACAGATCACACGGACTTCACCGAACCAATGTTAGATGAAGATCTTGATCATGGACTGGCTTTGTATAATTTCTCTCATGGAGGGCAAACTTGTAGCTCATGACCTTGAGGCAAACACGCATCTTATCTCCACAATTTCTGACAAGTTGGATGCAAAGAAGGAGGAGCTAAAACAACACCCCACAGCTGCCTCGTGGTTGCAATACAATCATCTCATAGATATTTTACGATGTTTTCTGAATGCAGAGAGGACGGGAAACTGGCATCTTCACCTGCGTACATTGCTGGAGATGATACCTTTTCTTGCTTCAGCTGGTCACAGTCTGTACACAAAGTCAATCCAGCTGTACCTACAAGATATGGTGCAACTTGAACAAACCAACCCTGACATGAACAACAAATTTCAAGGTCATCATATTTTCCACAGAAGTGATGGCTACTTGGCTGGTCTTTCTGTCGATCTTTTATTGAGCAAGTGTTGATGAGAAGCATCAAATCAACAGGGGGGATGACACGTGATCGTGGAATGTCAGAATCCCAACGTGCAGCATGGCTTCTATCAATGCCCACTTGTGCTGACATCAATACGTCCATTCAGAACATCACCGGGTTGTCTTTTTCAAGTGAACAGCACAAAGACATCAGCATTGCCAGAAAGAGGCAGGATGGTCACGACATGATGGTCATCCTTGCTCTCCTGGAAGAGAGAGATCCCTTCATTGCTGGTCCTGTTTTGAAGAATACAGCCACAGGTATGGTTGAAACACCAAGGTGGATGCACACAAGGCAAACTAAGTGGGAAATAAAATCTTGAAGATGGAAAGCCACAAAGCTACGGAATACACCTTTAGGTCAGAACAGGCTGTTAAGATGGCCTCCATAAACACTGTCAAGATCGACGCAGAAGTGGTGGCTATCGAACCTCAACTTCTGTTTCAGCGCCTGGTTTCAGCCGCAGGCAGTAAATACGAGGACAAGAGTGAGGTGTTCAGATATGAGCTGTCGAGTCACCCATCAACTCTTTCTAAGTCTTCTATTTTTCTTCGTCAAGGAAATAAAGCCCTTCTTGCTGATGGGATCTGGAAGAGAGTTTCCAAACCCATGCCAGAGAGTGCCTTTCTTGGTGACGTGCGTTTGTTCTGCATGGAGAGGCACTTCTAAAAAAATCCCTGGTCTCGTGGCTCAACTTACATTTCCATCATTGAAACTTACGTCAGACATGAGCGACAGAAGTACAAGAAGCCTGTGATGGCTATACAAGTGGCCCAAGCACAAAAGACGTCACATATATGTGCAGAACTGAGGGAAAGTCGTCCACTGAGGTTCAGTTTACACCAGACATGACCCTGCATATCGGGAAAGACCTGTTTCTGGCCAATCATAAAAACAAGCAATGTTTTATTGACTTGCTTTCTTGTAAGCTGCGGAACAACGGATGCGTGACTTTCTGTTCTGAAGGAGATGCTGACTGCATGATTGTTGCTGAGGTTCAGGAAAGTGCAAAAGGCAAAGAGACAGTGGTTGTTGACGATGACACAGATCTTTTAGTCCTTTTGGTCTGCCGTTTCAATAGTGATTCAGAGGAAGTCTTTCTCAAGAAAAGTAGAAAGCCGTTCAGGTGCTGGAACATCAAGCAGTTTCAGAGTTCACTTAACAGCTTATGTCATATCTTGCCTGTCATCCATGCAGCCATAGGTTGTGACACAACGTCCCAAGCTTTTGGAACTGGCAGACGGACAGGTTTCCAGAAATTTCTGAGCTCAGAACGACTTTGTGAACTGGCAGAGACATTCCTGAAGAACTTAGAGAAAGACGAGATTGTTGCTGCTGCTGAGCAGATGCTCTTGTCTCTGTATGATAGGAAGACAGCGTCCACCCTTGACAAGATTAGATACATGATGTTCTGTTCAAAGGTAGCGTCTGGGACAACATTCATACAAGTTCACTCTCTGCCCCCAACGTCCTCTGCTACCAAATACCACAGTTTGAGGACATATCTGCAAGTCCAACAGTGGACTGGAAATGACACACTTGTGCCGGGACAATGGGGCTGGAAGATTGTTGACAACCAGATGGTGCCGCCTTGCACAGCACACTTGCCTCCTGCTCCTCCCAAGCTTCTGTGCATTATCCGCTGTGATTGCGAGTGTGACTGTGACAAAAAGGTGTACCTGCAGAAAACAAGGTTTTGACTGCTCGCTAGCATGTGGAGAGTGTCATGGAATACATTATTCGAAATCAGCACAGGTGACAACCGCTGAAGAACAACACTGAGAGGGAAGCCTTTGTGAGGATGGACATTATTATGAATTAGTCCAGTAATTCTATGATAAAAAGTGGTCTAATCCCAAAATAATCGCAATATGTTGGGTTTTTTTTTCCAGACTTGCATCTATACTTATTGGTGAAGAATGTCTGCAAAATGTAAGTGTATATTTTAAAAATGCAACCTTACGACGCATAAAGACAGCTTTGTGTGAATAAGTCGCTCTGCTTACACATTGCCTTTCACGTTAACAATTTGCACAGACTGTCAGGATCGATGTTCTTCTTGTATGGTTTGATTTCTTTTGATACTGTACTTATTACTGCTGAAAAGAGGACCAGCTTAAGGTCAAATGGAGACCAGGTCACGATCAAACATAGGATTATATTAATTGGATTTATATATATATATATATATAAATCTGACATAAATGAATCCATTAGAACAGACAACATCTCATGTATGAATTCCACGTTTCCAGGTCACAGTGGACAAAACATCTACATGAATGACACATATTGCGCGCGCGTGTGTGTGAGAGTGCGTATATCCACATTTGGTGATATTTTGCTTTCAAATTCAAAATAATGTTTTGCCTCTCTCTCTCTCTCTCTCTCTCTCTCTTTCTTACACACACAGAGACACACACACACACACACACACACACACACACACACACACACACACACACACACACACACACACTTGTTTGAAATACCCCCACGACAGAAGATAATAATAATAGATCAAATGAAACAAACAAGACAGTTCATAATTAGATAGATAAATGAATAAATAAAAATAAACTGAATGATAAATGTGTAACTAACAAACTAAAAATAAAACAAATAGATGAATAAGTAAATTGATAGATACATAAATAGAAACAAACAAACAAAATAAATCAATGTTTTTAGAACCCAGATAATGGCTTGTCGTCACTTCAGATCACACAAGTGCCTTGATGACCGTCCGTTTCCATTTTACATACAATTACTTAAGAAAGTTGAATATTGTAATTTCTTCAGTAAAATATTTTTTTAAGCGCATGGTTCACCATACTTCAACACCACATTTTGCGAAGGCAACATGTAAACCTTTCTTCAACGCCACTTTCGTGCTGTCTGTCTAGATGCAAATTGGGAACAAGATAACTGTTATAACAGTTCAGTAACTGATTCAATTGACAGTTATAAGTATGTTTTATTATTCCGGAATCACTAATTGCCAACAAATCAACGCAAAACATTCACTACGGTCAGGGAAGTACGAAACAGGTTTCACTGCACGGAGTGAGAAAGCGCGGGGAGGAACCAGGCCTGCCCGCAGAACCCGACTTGACAAGGCGCGAATGACAAGCTGCGGCAGCAAGAAAGTATGGTGTGCTTTTTCTTCCATCTCAGCCTATTTATTTTTCTTTATTTAATTTTCCTGATCTTATCTGACGTTCGATTATCTTCAATTTTTTACGGGTGATAGAGCGAAACATTCTGAACACGTAGAGCCAAAAAAACGTTTTCTTGCAATTATTTTGAGGTTCGGCCACTTTTTCTCACAGAATTACTAGACTATTTATGATGTCTTAAGTTGTTTCAAGTGCATACCACATACATGTAGAAAAAAGTTTACACATCTTTTAAAGTGCATGCCACATTCATGTAGAAAGAGGTTTTGGATTATTTAAAGGGGACATGAAGTGAAATAGCATCATGCTATAAAAACCTGGCTAATGGGTAAATGATTACAGGGCCGTGTATTAAACTGAAAATATCTGTGCATTACAGCAGTTTTATCTGTCTGTCCTGTAGTCTCATAGACCTTGGTGGCACTACACATTTGGCAGCCAGTCTCTTCCATTTCTCACAGTTATTGTTCTTCCAACTGTCTGACTCACGGTCAGACCTGTCCATTCTGAGATGTTGGCCTCCCATCTCTTCTTCTGCCTGCCTCTTCTTGCTCTCTGCACTGTTCCCTGCAGAATGTCTTGGCCAGTCCTGATTAACGTGAGACATGGCCATATCACTTCTATTTCCTTTTCTTTACAGTGGTCAGTAGATCATTAAGTGGCCCAATAGCTTGTTTGACTCTTCTACACACTTCATCATTTGTGATGTGGTCCCTGTATGTAATACCAAGGATCTTCTAGAAGGAAGCATTTCATCTGTAAGGCCTGTATCTTATTCTTTAGTTCAGCTGTCAAGGTTCATGTCTCTCAGGCATATAGAAATGACAAGGGAATGCATCTGTCTGATCTTTGAGCTGAGCTGATGTTGCTTTCATTCCAGATGGGCCTCAGTTTTGTCTATGCTGTTGTTGTCTGAGCTATCCTTGAGAGTATTTCTGGCTTGGATCCTTCGTCTGAAATGATTGCTCTGAAATACTTGAAGTTTTTGATGGTTTCCAGTTTTTCACCATTGACTCTGATATCAGTGCTGATGCCATTGGAGTGGTTGGTCATCAGTTTGGTCCTTTTTGCGCTGATCTCTGTGCCATAAGCTGTAAAAGTTTTGTCAAGGTTTTCCACCATTCACAAGTTTTTCTTCTTCTTCTGTGTTCGTGGGCTGCAACTCCCAAGTTGACTCATGTGTACATGAGTGGGCTTTTATGTGTATGACCGTTTTTACCCCACCATATAGGCAGCCATACTCTGCTTCCGGGGGTATGCATGCTGGGTATGTTCTTGTTTCCATAACCCACTGAACGCTGACATGGATTACAGCATCTTTAATGTGCATATTTGATTTTCTGCTGCGTACACACACAAAGGGGCTTGAGGCACTAGCAGGTCTGCATGTATGTTGATCTGGGAGATCAGAAAAACCTCCACCCTTTACCCACCAAGTGCCGTCACTGAGATTCGAACCCGGGACCCTCAGATTGAAAGTCCAACACTTTAACTACTCGGCTATTGTGCCCATTGTTCACAAGTTCATCTTCATTCCCTGCCAATCTGTCAATGTCAATGGGAAAACACAAAATGCTGACTCTTCCTTCATGGTGTTCACGTGTGTCAGTCATGATCCTCTCCAGGAAGATGTTGAAGAGAGCATTAAAGCAGTTATATTGATTTAAGCTGTCAGCCAGGAGTAACACTGGATGTTGCTATATTGTGCTTGGCACTCTAGAATGGAAACAGAAAGAGGTCATTTGTGATGTCACATGTATTGTGCTCAAAGCCAACTTCTAGGACTGGTTAGTTTAAAACAATAGTGAGAAATAATGGATGTTTTATGAATTAAACTGCAGACCCATCACTTTCATCATTTTAAAAAGCTGCGACAGTCAAATCACTGTCTGAACAACATGTGCCTTCTGCGGGCAAGATGGAGCTGGCAGACACTCACAACTTTGAACTGTCTGTGTTGTTGACATTTCAGCAGCTTCTTTTAACTCTTCTTCTGTAAACTCCGGTTCAAAATTATACTGAACTATTCCAAAATCCTTCTCGACACAGACCTTACAGTCTTTTTGTCTTTTTTTTTTTTTCAAAGGCCTTGCACAGTATTTTTTAACGAATTTGTTTCACTATTCTTCATAAGTCAGCCAAAAGCAAAAGAGAGTCTCCATACTTGAGATGCCACAACCATTTCAAAATTGTGGCCTCCACGACTACTCGAAACATCATTTTTAAATAGTTTTTTTCTCAACATTCACATTTACTTGCTTTAAAAAGTACAAGGCATAACTACCTAAATCTGTTAATGTAACCCATAAAGCCCAACAACTTTGTGTCCCTTTTAACCCGTCCAGTGCCTACAAAATGTCAGCTGACGTCCTGCCTCTGACATCCTCCACTTATTTCGATTTTTCCTTTGAGTTTTGTTCAGTGAACATGAACATGCTCTGAATTTGTCTGGGTCATAAAAATGTATGTATATGTATATGTAAGGGTGGAAGACCCTTTCTTCTTGATAATTATTTGCTCACAGGACCATGAGAAGCAAGTGTGGAAAAGGAGCTAGGCTGATATGCAAAGAAAGGCATCTAAGTTTTGTCTGGCAAAGATAGTGGTCTCAGACAGTGGGTTTATACTACCTTGCAGGCTGTGGAAATGATTATGGACAGGTATAACGATAGAGATGGATCTCTTTTGTCTTATGAGTCATTTGAGCACAAAGATTATGACGACAGTGATAAAAGTGACATCAACTTTCAACCATTGGTCATTCTCATCTGTCATAGCAGACATCAGATTTGAGCAGATGACAGTAACAGACCGAGATATGGGCAGGCATTTTGTGTTGTATGGGGGGGTGGGGGAGGAGGAGAGGAAAAGGAGTTACGTAAAATGATAGATCCTAGGCCAGTCAGAGGGCATTGAAGTGGGCATGGCTATTGGGCATCAGAGAACTGTTGTCAGTGATTATTGATGCGGTTTGGACAATAGCCAACAATTCATGATTTTCACAAATCCGAGGGTTGAATGTGCAAAAGATGGGAAGAACTTTTTTTTATGGTCCTTGTCACTGATCAGAAGACAGACTTGGTCACAGGGGAAGCAAACTGGCGGGTACAACAGATTATATTTGTCAGCCCACATGCAACATGAACTGAGTGAGTGTCATCAAAAAGCTTATACCTCAGTAGGGGAAAGTTCTTTGGTGTTATAAAGTCTGACTGTTTAGCTAGTTTCTGAGGATATGATTGACACTTTTGATGGGTGCAGTAGCTGAGTGATTGAAGCATTGGACTTTAAGGGTCCTGGGTTCAAATCTTGGTAACAGCACCTGATGGGAAAAGGGTGGAGATTTTTCCAATCTCCAAGATCAGCATATGTGCAGACCTACAAGTGCCTGAACCCCCTTCGATGTGTATACACATGAAGAAGATAAAATATGCATGTTAAAGATCCTGTAATCCATGTCAGCGTTCGGTGGGTTATGGAAACCAGAACATGCCCAGCATGCACACCCCCGATAATGGAGTATGGCTGCGTACATAGTGGGTTAGATAAGCAAAATGGACAGACATGTAAAATGTTACATATCTGTCTGAGTATGAATGTGTGCATGCCTGAAACCTGATTGAATGACACAGGAAATGAATGATGAGCACCCAATGGCAGTCATCAGTCAGCAGCCTGTTGTGCAAATCCCCTGAGTTTATAAAGCACTTGGAGCTTGGTCTCCAAGTTAATTCAAATCAAACCAAACCCTTTATGTTGATAGAACACATGTCGGTTATTGCCAGGACAGTTATTCACTTATATGTCTGCAAAAGTTGTTATCACAGACATATAATCTGTTTTATTTTCATCTGCAGGTATAAATAGACTACATGCATGCCATTCCTGATTGTATTCTGATCATTATCATTTTGGATGTCATACTGTAGTGGTGGAAATAGACTTTTTGTCGCACAAAAATCATTATCTTCACTTTGAAATGCCCGAATAGTTATCTGCAAACAAAATAATTTGGAAAATAGCCCAGATTCAGAATCCTCATTCATTTCCCTTCACAAAAAACAGTCACTTTCTTTCAGTATCTTCAAACGTTTTTGTGCTAATTTTTTTTTCTTTTTATTACCTGGGGCCCTTCATCTGGGGTAAAGTGCATGCCACATTCATGTAGAAAGAGGTTTTTACATTATCTAAAGTACATGCCACATTCATTTAGAAGGAGGTTTTAACATGTATCAGTAGTTAGTTGCTGAATGTATGTCACTTTTGCTTAGACAGAGATATTTTAGATGAAAAATTCAAAATTACAACACCCAAGTCCCTGCTTCCCAAAGTCTTTTTCACTGTTTCCCAGATTTGCTGCTTTTTCCTTCCTATCTGTCTCTGTATAAACTGTTTGCTCAGAATGGCTTGATATTGTGGAAAATAGTTATGTTTCTTTTTGCTACTTATTTTGCAGCTCTTTCAAATCAAGAAGTCATCAATTGGAAGATTTCTCTCCAACAGCCTCACGCTTGCCTCGATCTCGCTCGTTATCACGCTTGAATGGCCTAACCACACAAGAAATGACCGAAATGTTACAAGAAAAGCCACTTCGCCATCTGCAGACACAGCTTGAAGACAGTGAAGCCAGAAGGACTGTGTTGATGCATAAATTAAAAGAGGCCCAAGCAACCCTAGAGGTATACAAATTATCTTACAAGCTTACCTCTTTCTCTTGTTGCTCTTTCAGATCTGAAGAACAAGAACAGATTACTAATGGCGAGCAGTGTCATTGTGTGTGTGTTTGTGTGTGTGTGCGCGCGCGCGCGTCCATGTTGCCAGATATTTCTCACTGTCTGTTTCCATTTCTGAATCCTTTACTTTCTTTGTTCTCCTTTATTTCCTCAGCACTGAGGCATAAGAGGGACATTGTAGTCATTAGACAGGGACTGAAGAAGCAATGAAGAAGTGGTGTCAAACCATCAAGTCCACACTGGATGAAGTGGAGTGATGGCCTAGAGGTAACACGTCCACGTAGGAAGTGAGAGAATCTGAGTGCACTGGTTTGAATCACGGCTCTGCAGCTGATATTTTCTCCCCCTCCACTAGACCTTGAGTGGTGGTCTGGACGCTACTCAGTCGGATGAGATGATAAACGGAGGTTCCATGTGCAGCATGCACTTAGCGCACGTAAAAGAACCCACGGCAACAAAACGGTTGCCCCTGGCAAAATTCTGTAGAAAAATCCACTTCGATAGGAAAAACAACTAAAACTGCATACAGGAAAAAAAATACCCCCCAAAATGGGTGGCTCTCTCAGTGCTGCAACATGTTCTTCCTGGGGAGAGCAGCCCAAGTTTCACACAGAGAAATCTGTCGTGCCAAAAAAAGAGAAATACAAATACAAATGAAGATATGCTGACATCAGCTAAGAAAAAGATACTATGTTGGAATGGCCATGTTAGAAGATACAGTGGCCTTGGTAAAACCGTCCTTCAAGGAACTGTTGAAGGAGGGAGATGATGGAGAGACAGACAAACAATGGACTGACTCATTGCAGAATGGACAGGAAAACCTTTTGAGTAGGAACTTATTTGTCATGTTTACATGAATACCACACTGTGTGTGTGTATGTTTGTGTTTGTATGTGTGTGTGTGTGTTTGATACTGCATGTTGTGTTAAAAAAAATCCCTATATAGTAGTATGCTGTCAGTTGATGTATTTGCTCCTATTTAGAGTTCCTCCTTAACATACATTTACAGACTACTGAATGAAAAGATGGTCATACATACACATAAAAAAAGAAATGGAAACAATTGTTTTCTAATTTGTTAAAAATGTTCATGTTGGACTGGTGTGTGTGCAGCTTCAAAATGATCGCTTGGCCAAGATTGAGACTTCTGCCAAAGACAATTCAGTACTTGTTGAAGACCTCAAATTCAAAGAAAGAGTGAGTGATTTTGACTGCTCAGCATCTGTTCACTTTATGTTAGTCTTTTTTACAGACGTTCCTCTGTTGTTGTTGTTGTTGTTTTTTGTTTGTTTTTTGTTGTTGTTGTTGTTTGGGTTTTTTTGGGTTTTTTTGTTTTTTGTCTGTCTTATTGTTGTTTTCCTCTGATTATTAGGAATCAAAAAGTACATTCAGTTTAAGTTTTTCTTAAGGAAGTGTCACTGCATTCGAACAAATACTTAATGCTAAAGGAAGCAATGCATGCACTCGGTTGAGCTAACACACCACATAAATACTGAAATAGGACATTACACTGATTTACATTCAAAAAACTTCCAGTGACCTGTTTCCACATGGCATATGGAAGTGTTTGAAAAACCATTATATATCATACATCTGCCCTTGTATGTGTGTGTGTTTGTGTTCATTCTTTAATTTAACATCTTATCACTTACTGTTTGTGGGTGTACACAGGGAGGAGGGTATGAGGATGATGGTGTGCAAGAGATGATTTGTAAAATTGTATCAATGTATCATCTATGTATTAATGATTCTTATATTGTTTCTGGTATATACTATTCTCATTGATATTTATATTCACTTGCGTAAACAAAGTGAGACTATGTTATAACCTGATGTTCGGTTGTCTGTGTGTGTGTGTGTGTGTTTGTGGTGTCTGTGTCTGTGTCTGTGTGTCTGTGGTAAACTTTAACAATGCCATTTTCTCTGGAAATACTTTGTCTGCCAATACCAAATTTGGCTTAAACATAGTAGGGAAAAAATCTTTACAGTCATACCAATAATAGGTTGTAAGTCTCCTGAATTTAGCTGCATTTCTGAATCATTAACAGTTTATTTCGTTGAAGCTTGTTCTGGAATTTGAAAACACCATATTACCACTTCCCAGTTTCCAGAACATAGGTTATGCTTGGTAGGAAGATGGCATGACCTCATTTTTCTTGTTTGCAATTGAAAGAATAGAAATACAAATTCTAGACAGAATACATATAGTGACACTAAATACTCAATTGACATGTTCACTGCCAATGCGAACAAGAATGTGGGCACTGAACTGATTAGAATAAACATAAAAGAAAAATTGAATTGACCGTTTCACTGAGTTTTGTCAGCATTGTCTAGGTTGGTCTGTGCAGATCTTGTTTTTTTCTTGTTTGCAATGAAAAGAAAAGAAATACAAATTCTGGACAGAACACATACACTGACACTAACTACATCATTGATTTGTTTACTGCATATGAATACAGAATTAACTAGAATGAAAATGAAAGAGAAATTGAATGGACCCTGTCATAGTTTGCTGGCGAGTGTAACTAAACATGTCAAGCATGGATCTCCACAGATCTCGAGAAAATGGCTAAATGTTGCAGTGTGCTTGAGGCAGTGTTAAAATCTTCTTTACTGTGGACTTTTAAGAAATTTTTAAATGCCCGAGATATACAAAAATAACATGTTTAAATGGCATTATCACCTTGAATACTGCAAGCAATTTATCACACTAAAAATCAACAACATGATATTATTTTTGAACGTCATTTGTAGACACAGGTTAGCGCTCTATGTAAGATTGTTTCTTATCATCCAAACATGCAGGGTTCGAATCTGCTTATGGTTTTTTGCTGTTGGTTTGGGTTTTTTTAACCAGAAGCTTTATAATATAAAATACAGAACACATTTTAATTTTTTTTTTTTTTAGTTAAATTTATTTTATACTTTTTTAATTTATCTTTTTTTAAATATCACAAGTGAGTCTCTAAGGCCTTGCCTGACATGTTTTTTTCTTTTGTAGTTATATAAAAAGTTTTGTATGAAAATTCTTCATTATTATCACTGTTATGAAAATTCTCCATTATTATCACTGTTCTGTGCTATTCTTATGCAGGTAACACCTTGAAACATAAAATCCAGTCTCCCAGCTTGACCTAGATATGTGTGAAAGCACATATATCTTTTTGAAAAAAAACCCATTGAAATAAAGGAAACCAAGTGACCTAAATATGCTGCAATGATTGACTTGTTTCAGTCACAAGACATATTTGAGTGCTGCTGTTGGCTGTATATTTTTATCCGGTTTGAATGCCATCTTACTCATCTTCTGTCCATATTTACACTCCATCCCGTTCTCTCAGGTCTTCTGGAGAAAAGCTCCTTCGAGTCCCTTCAAAGACATTTGCTTAAAAGGCTTTTCAGTATCAAGCACCTTCTTTTTGGAATTCTCCTCCTCTGGATCTCCGGCACTTACCAACTCTCTCTTCTTTTAAAAGAAAACTGAAAACCTACCTGTTCAAAATGGCCTTTGGATGTGATGAAGCATAATTCTTTGTCTCCTCTACACTCCCCTTGAATCCCCCTCCATTGAAGTATCCCTGTGGTGTGTGTGCTTTTGGGTCGGCGTTTGTTGTGTCAGTGTGTGTGTGTGTAGGGTGTTTTCTTATTTTGTATGATGCACTATTGTATATGTACTGTTTCATGTGAGGCGCTTAGAACCCATCTGTGGGGAGTTTGTGCCATATAAGTACAATATATATATATATATGGTTGTGTTTTTTGTTTGTTTGGTTTTTTTTTTATCTGCAAATTATATCCTGTTTGAATGCAGTCTGCAAATCTTCAAACAAATAGGGTAGGTATGCCTAATTTCGAGCAGCATGTAATTGCGAACGTTTAGTGTTCCGCCCCACTTCAGAGCGTTCTCATCACACACATTTCACAATTTAACATCTGCTTCAGCCTTATTATTATACTTTAATGAATATTCATTTCCAAAACCCAGTCAAACATCAGCTATTTCTGTCTGGTTCCACGCTCTTTCTTCTCTTTGCGCACCACTGGCTACCAAGTTATAAACTTTACTCTCAATATCCAAAAATCAAGGGACACAGGTTGTTTAAATTTAACTTTGACATGGTTTAGAATAACTGATTTGATTGGATATGTTAAATGAATTGTGCATTTCCAGTGCTGGGAGAATTTAAGAAAGCATGATGGTGACAGATCAGAATGTCAGTTTTGACAGGAATTTCCAGAAGTGTTGTTTGCAATCAGACCATAGGGTATTTTGATGTGAGTCTACTTGTGAACAAGGCTGCAGAGTTACTGAGTGCTCTCAAAAGGTTGTGTTTGTGTGTGATGTGGGGTGTGTGTGTTTAAATGTATGTTTGTGTATATGTGCATGTGTAATCAAAACCAACAATACAACAGTCTGGTGCAATGTTCCAATAATATATTATGTTTAATGAGTTCAAGACCTGCTTCTGTATTAATTGGCTATATGCCAAACCCAGGGACTTGCACGTTCACATCTACCCTCATGCACCCCTGCTATTTAAACTGTTAAAAAAACATTGAAAAAGAGGAGCAGAGGAACTTTTCCTGGTGCAACCAGTCGGAGAAAGTTTTCAAAAACAGAAGAGCTACATTTGACGACTGTACAACCTGTTTTCTGTACAATACACATTGAGCTGGTCGCTTTGACTGGATCGTTCGCAGTTAGGCATATCTACCCTATAGTCATCTTCAGTCAAATCTGCTGTAGCAATTTCACCAGCTATCAGCTACATCTCAGACTTTTCAGCCATTAACCCCATGCCTGCCAAGCATTTTAACAGTTATTTTTGTCATTCCATTGTGCCAAGGAAAAACTTAGGGTTTCCAGAAAAGTGCAAAGAAATATAGACTACTTACTCCAGTACAAAGATATATCCTTGAAATTTTGAATGATAATTGCTCACACAATGTACTTGAGGAGATGATGAAGTTATTATAATTCCATTGTATAACTGTTGTTATTGTTGTTTTAAATGCGAGTCAAAGAAAATTTTCATAAAATCAAGTGGTAAGAAATTCTCTGCATCACAATTAATTCTAGGATTTTCAGACTTTTTTTGTTGTTGTTGGGTGCTTGTGGCCCAGCTTTATAAAAACCTCTTCCTGCCCCACAGGTGGCGAGCCTGATTCAACAACACCCCTCTCTCACCCCCTTACCTTTCAAGCTACACAAGTAGAGTGACAGTGTTTTTCTGGCAACTGGTTCATGTTCACTGTTGCTTTACTCCTGGCATGCTGCAGATGTAGACTGACCAGTCTCAGGCACAAAATTTACATCACTGTTACTTTAACTCTGTGTCATGAAGCAGATTGTGACTGTCAGTCATCATAAGCCAGATCTGTACCTGAATCATCACCCTCACTACTACACAGGTTTGCTTCCCCACTGTCCATATCTTTCAGTATTTGTTGAGCCACTTTCAAGGCTGTACACCTTTGAAAAATGAGCCGAGATTTATCTTTGCAAAACAACACCATTTTGACCAACTGTTTCTGCAAGTGACTTCAAAATTTCTTGCTGCCTCTGAGTCATACAGTACAGACCATACAAGTCCAAGGGATGTAAACAATCTTCATTCTAGAAGATCGGAATTAACAATGTTGGTTGTTTCCTTCCTGTACATGCACAACAGTGCAACGAGAGGGACTGTTGTGCAACGAGAGGGACATAAGTCTCAGGTCCCAAGGCAGGAGTTATGAGCAAACAACAATTAATAGAGAGTATTTTTAAAGCAGTGTGTGTATGTGTGTGTCTGCATCTGTTTCTGTGTATATGTGTGCGCTCAAGAAAGTGCTCAACAAAAATAGAATCATGGATGTAGACACATTTGATAAATGTCTTTACTTTTCAATGTGTGTGTGTGTGTTTTAGGAATACAGGAAGAAGATCACCCAGCTCCAGGCTTCAGAGGAAGAGAAACAAATGCTGCAGATGGAAAACATCCGGCTTAGGGAAGAAATGCAGAATAGGTTCGGTTTTTGTCTCACATAATGGCATGACTGTATGTCTGTGATCAGTTAAAGTCATTGAGGTTTCTAAATTCCATTGTTAATTGTTTTATTCGTTCTTTTTTTCAAGTTATAGTTTTAAGCAGGGTTTTTTTTTTTTTTTTTTTTTTTTTTTTTGTGTGTGTGTGTGTGTGTGTGTGTTTATTTACTGTTTTGAACATTTAGAAACAAAAACAAGGAATTTTCTTCTGAATTACTTTAGAGATGTGATATTTGCAGTTTTCCTTTGCAGACTTATTTTTCTCTGTATCATTTGAAGCCTCCAACTCTGAAATATCCCTATGTATCAGCCTCCACTTGTCTTTGTTTCCCCAGAATTTTTTTTTAATGTTGAAGTGAACAAAATTTAGTTTCATTGTTAACATAATCTCTTGGGTACCCGGTGTTGGGCACAGTAGCTGAATGGTTAAAGCATTGGACTTTCAATCTGAGGGTCTGGGGTTTGAATCTCGGTGACGGTGCCTGGTGGGTTAAGGGTGGAGATTTTTCCAGTCTCCAAGGTCAGCATATGTGCAGACCTGCTAGTGCCTGAACCCTCATCGTGCGTATATGCATGCAGAAGATCAAATACGCACGTTAAAGATCCTGTAATCCATGTCAGCGTTCGGTGGAAACAAGAACATACCCAGCATGCACACCCTCGAAAACGGAGTATGGCTGCCTGCATGGCAGGGTAAGTAAACAAAATGGTCATAAACGTAAAATGTTACATGTCTGTCTGAGTGTGTATGTGTGCGTACCTGAAATCTGATTGAATGACACAGGAAATGAATGATGAGTGCCCAGTGGCAGCCGTCAGTCGGCACTACACAGGTAGGCAGCCTGTTGTGCAAATGAACCCGTGTGTGTTTATAAAGCGCCTAGAGCATGGTCTCAGACCGAGGACAGGTGCTTTTTAAGTATCCATATCAATCAATCAATCAATAATCAATCTTGGTTTGTTTTTGTTTTTTTAAATAGTATATTCAGAAAGCAGCACATATGCATGTGCTCTCCTGTTCAAAATTTAGTGTATACTTTTGAAGGTGCAATAGCCGAGTGGTTAAAGCATTCGACTTCCAATCTGAGGGTCCCGGGTTCGAATCACGGTGACGGCGCCAGGTGGGTAAAGGGTGGAGATTTTTACGATCTCCCAGGTCAACATATGTGCAGACCTGCTAGTGCCTGAATGCCCTTCGTGTGTATATGCAAGCAGAAGATCAAATATGCACGTTAAAGATCCTGTAGTCCATGTCGGCGTTCGGTGGGTTATGGAAACAAGAACATTCCCAGCATGCACACCCCCGAAAGTGGAGTATGGCTGCCTATATGGTGGGGTAAAAACGGTCATACATGTAAAAGCCCACTCGTGTGCATATGAGTGAACGTGGGAATTGCAGCCCACGAACGCAGAAGAAGAAGAAGAAGAAGCTCTAAAACAGTATAATTAGTTGATTGAAATATGTGTGCAGGATTGACACACTGGATTTCCAGCTGAAGTCCCTGAAGAGCCAGCACCTGTCGACAGAGGATGATCATGAACGACGTGTCAGTCTGTTGGACCAAACCACAGCAGCTCTCTCCCTGCTGGAGGAAGAGAACTCCAAGCTACAGAGGGTCTGTTCCCAATGGGGGATCAGGGAGGGGGTGGATGGGGGGTGTATGTGTGTGCTTGTATGTGTGTGTGTGTGGATATATTTGTGCAGCATCATATATATATGAATGGTGTATGTGACTGTCTTTAATTGGTTTTGAAGAACTGAAGGGCATTCAGCCTTGAAATTGTACAATGTTGATAAACGTTATCCAATCATAGATTGATGTCCATTAACTCACTCAGTACGGCCAGTCCTCTCTTCTCCTCTGCACAGACCCCTCGGATGTCCAGTGGGTGTCTGAATGACCCAACCTTTAGCTTCCATCGTCAGAACTGTGCACGGGTGTTCAGTGCTGGCGCTTTAGTTGGCCCTGCGAAAGTTCGTGAACCCAGGAAGTAGGGCATGGATATAAATAAACGCGGCTGACAAACAGGCCGTGCCAGCGGCACTCGCTGTACGCTTGTTCGGCGGTAAATCTGCTTTGTTTCTTTCGCGCATCATCTCCTCGGATGGATCGGAAATAACGACTAAAGAAGTGGTTTTCTAAAAAGAACACAAAATAAGCTTTCCATTGACTCCAAACACAATATGTTTTCTTACATAGCGGTTGTTGCGGCAACGGCTGAAACATAAATGAAGAAAGAGAAGAGAAGGATAAGCAGAAACATGATCGCAAAAATCGTTAAGTTTAAATCCCTCTCTAAGAAAACAGGCGTTTAGCACAATAACATCATAAATACACACAGAACATATAGCATGCCTGCATGCCGATTAGCTTACCTTTTGAGTTGTGCGATTTTTCTTGGCAGCACAACAAATATTTATATGAACACACTGTAGCATGGTGAGAGTGAGCAGCAGGGGGATGGAGAGCGGGGTGAGTGTCTGTCGGCTTATGGCACTGCCGTGCCCTTCATTCCACGAGAAAGACGAAGATTTTTAAGGTAAAAAAAAAAAAAAAAAATGAAACGATGATGTTGATAAAATAATGAAATTGTGTAAATCAAATCAAACTGCACTCCAATAATACAACCAGGAATAGCAATAATTCAACTTTATGTAATCGCTGCAGGAAATGTGTGGATGCTGTGAAAAGGTGGGAAAAGTGGGGCGGGGGTCGCGGGGCCGAGTGAAACAAAGAAGGCAATGTCCAGGTTTGGCGCGCGGGGCCAGAAATACCGCGGCAAATGTGCCGGTCAGTACAGAGTGTGGTGGGAAAGTCTGGCATTAAAAAAATTTTTGACCCAAGACACTAGACGCTGCTCGGCCAACTAAAGAGCCGGATTTTGTGCTCAGCTGAGCAGCCGTGTGTGGTAATCTTTGTCAACATTCACCTCTTCAGTATAAGAGCGTTCCGCTTGCAATATTTTGATGATGGTAATTGGGATGAAATGCTGTTAACGTCGTCTCTTTCACCGTTCGTATGGAGAGAGTTAAGTCTGAATAAACATTCTATATTGAAAATAAGGGCTTCTGGGTAAATGATATAGGGTGGCCTCTCTCTTATGTTGACAATTTGATTGTGAATCCAGATAAAAGATAATACAACATGGTGTCAGAAGTAGAATCATCACTGAGAACATAAAAAAAACAACTAGTGAACAGTCAGAGAGCTGTGACTGACTGACTGTGAGTAAACATCAATAGATTTATCAACTGAAAAACAACAACAGCAACAAAAAACACCACAAACCAAAGAAATAAACCCAGTATTGACATCATGGCTAAAAGGCAGATATCATCAACAAACTGATGTATCATAGTGTTTTTCTATATTTTTTTCAAACTTGGTGTTCCTGAAAAGAACAAAATTAATGGAGAAACTGGCTCATGAAAAAAACATAATTTGCCTGCTTGTAACTTAAGAGCAAGAATTGTCTTGAACATGTATTTTGTGTCAAAAGATTCAGAATTAAGTAAACTATTAATTACTACATGAAAAAAAGAATGGGAAAATCCATATTTTCTCTCTGTACTCAAACGAAGTCAAGAATGGCGAGTGGGGGAGTGATGTCATGCCATGAGAGAGCAGAGTCAACAGTGTAATGAATGTTCAAATGAGAGATACAGGCTGCATTTTTGTTTGCACAAAAAACATTTCCCATAATGCTGATGAATCTTTTGAACTTCAACTTTAGATCCCAGATCAATATAACGTTTACTAACTGCAGTCATTAAGTGTATTACCACATCATCGGCTGATATAATTTCAGAAAAGCCAGCAGTCAAATGCATTGAACATTGCAACTTAAATGACAAATTAGTGCAGCAGTACCAACAGCACCTGCACCAGAGAACATTAAAATACTACAGTTTCAGGCAGTTTTATGCTAAAATACTTATTGACAGCAAAGATAAGACTTCAAAGATGCGAAATTTGTAAAAATCTCAATTTTCATTATTTTCACCCTAGTAAAGGAGTGTTTTTGTGCACAGCTAAGAATAGTTGGCTGCGACTAGCTGGCTTTTTGCATGCTGCGTCAGATATTCTTTCTATCCAAGCATACTCACAAATGCACATGGGCAGTGGAGCCATTGATGCTTGTATACAAACTGATCTTAAAGTGCATGGGCTTGACATGTGCACACACAAACACATAGAGACAGATCCACACATGCATATTTATACTCCCAAAGTACTCACGGAAGCACACATACACACACATTTGTATATATATGCCATGATCAGTAGTGGTGATTTGTGCATTACCAGTAATGTGCAACAGATTTTGCACATTACAGGTAATGAGCAAAGTGGCTTGTGCGTCACTGGTTATGAGCACATTTTTGTGCTTTGCTGGAAGTGGGCAAGCATTTAACAGTGCGCATTACCAGTAGTCTGTACATCATGCACAAGAGATAACGAATTTGGCTGACAGACTTTCAGTCTTCTCCGGTAATGTGCAAATATTTTGCGCATTACCAGTAATGGACAGTTACCACTACTGAGCATGACATACATCCTTACATATACACTCACATACACCAACACACGTATGTCCTCACATAGACGCAAATGTAGTCTCTCTCACACACACACGCACGCGCGCACACACATGCACTGAGCTGTGAAAACAGTTTGTTATATACGTGTGTTTCTAATTCAAGGACCGTGACAAGCTGCGGGAGGAAATCAGTGTGATGAAGGAAGCTTTTCAGTTGTCCAAAACCAGGTACAGCTCTATTGAGGAAGAAGGCAAATCTAACAGAGCTGAAATGGACAAGTTACGAGAGGTGAGCAAATACTTCAGCACTCACACCTTTCAAAGATGCTGATAGAAGTGGTATTACAGTAATATTTACCTTTCATTTTATTAAAGTAAAAGTAAATGAAAACATAGTCATGGAATAAATAAATCAGAAAACAAACAAGAAGATAAGTTCTGTTGAGAAAGAAAAAACTTTTTCCTTGAAGAATCAGCAGTGTTGTTCAGTCATGAGCTTTGTTATGCCATACAGTAACAGTGTCTATGAAGATTGTCCTTGACATGTCTGTGACAGTTGTCCTTGACATGTCCAAATGAGCAATTGAATCTATGAAGACCGTCCTTGACATGTTAATAAAGATTGTCCTTGACATGTCTATGAAGATTGTCCTTGGCATGTCTATGATGATTGTCCTTGACATGTCCAAATGATAGAGCAATTGAATCTATGAAGACCATCCTTGATATGTCTGTAAAGATTGCTTTTGACATGCCTGTGAAGATTGTCCTTGACATGTCTGTGCTATAAAGGTTGTCCTTGACATGTCTATTCTATAAAGATTGCCCCTGGCGTTTATATGAAGATTGTCCTTGACATGTCTATAATGATTGTCTTTGATATGTCTAGATGTGAGAGAGTAGTTGTATATATGAAGACTGTCTATGAAAATTGTCCTTGACATGTCAGTGGAGATTGTCCTTGACATGTCTATGAAGATTGTCCTTGACAAGCCTATGCTATGAAGGTTGTACTTGGTATGTCTGTGTAGACTGCACTTGACATGTCTATGAAGATTGGCCTTGACATTTATATGCTATGAAGATTTCCTTGATATGTCCTTGACAAGTCTATGCTTTGGAGATTGTACTTGACATGTTTATGAAGATTGTCCTTGACAAGTCTGCTGTGAAGATTGTACTTGACATGTCTATAAAGATTGTCCTTGGCATGTCAATGATGATTGTTCTTAACATGTAAATGAAAATTGTCCATGACATGTCACAATCAAAGAGAGCAGTTGTATCTATGATGACTGTCCTTAACATGTCGATGAAGATTGTTTTTGCTATGTCTATGGAGATTGTCTTGGACATGTCTATGAAGATTGTCCTTGACTTTTCCATGCTAAGAAAGTGTCCTTGATATGTCTATATAGATTGCACTTAACATGTCTGTGAAGATTGGCTTTGACATTTCTATGTTGAAAAGATTGTCCTCGATATGCCGTAAAGATTGTACTTGACATGTCTCTGAAGATTGTCCTTGACAGGTCTATGAAGATTGTCCTTGATGTCATTAAAAGACGTCCTTGACATGTCTGTGCTATAAAAAGATTGTCCTTGAAATGTCTGTGAAGATTGTCCTTGACATGTCAATGAAGATTGTACTTAATATAAACGGCACCTGGTGGGTAAAGGGTAGTAATTTTTTCCGATCTCCCAGGTCAACATCTGTGCAGACCTGCTTGTGCTTGGGTGGGTTTTTGGAACAAAAACATACTTCAGCATGCACACCCCTGAAAACGGTGTATGGCTGCATACATGGCGGGGTAAAAACGGTCTTACATGTAAAAGCCCACTCTTGTACATGCGAGTGAACATGGGAGTTGCAGCCCACGAATGAAGACGAAGAAGAAGAAGTACTTAACATGTCTGTGAAGATCATCATTGTAATATTTCAAGCAGAAAGAACAGTGCATGTGCTCTGACACTTTAGAGAGTCATTTTTCATTTTTTCACAGAAGTGACTCAGAAAATAAACCATTGTAGTTTTGTAAAAATAAAAAATAAATAAATAAATAAATAAATAAAATTCTAAACCTTTTGGTAACATGTATATTGAGAGACTAATTTTGTGTCTACAGGAAAACCAGGGTTTAAATAAGAGAGTGCATGAAATGGCCGGTCAGATGATAGAATTACGCAGCCTTCTTCAGGCAGTGAAGGATGACAATGAACGCCTTTCTTCCTCCTGGAAAACAGCCACTGAGGTGAGTTGTGACCATGGAGAAATTTGAGGAGGTATATTTGTGAAGAGTTTAAGTGATCCTTTTTTTTTTCAAATCAGATGTGTACATACTGCATGTCTGTGTATTAATCCTTTTTTGGTTTATTTTTTTCCATCTGTGATTGTGTATGTGTGGTAAACTAAAACATTAGCATTTTCTTCAGCATCTGTAAGTAGTAGAGAACCCCAGGTTGGCACGATGATAGATATTGATAAAATAGGTGCAGTCATGACCTTCATGGAAACATTGCACATCCGCAAATGTGCTGAATTTTGATAATCATTTTAGGTTTTCTTTGAGAGTTACTGTTTTGTTTGACAAATCATAAAATGTGCCTGTTGCTTTCAGCATTGTTTAACATACATGAAGGAATATTTTCTCAGACCAGTATAGTAATTGCAATAGATTCTAACAAGGTAAGATTGTATTGGTCTTAAGTATTCACTTGGTTATATTCTGCCAGTGGGTTTTGATTATAGCAAGTAAAAAGTTTAAATCAAGGAATACTTACATAACTTCACTGTTTCAAAATTATGACACTAATGACCGGAAAGGAGAAAAACAGACGTGTCACTTGTAATGAAATGTGATGCTTTTTTCTTCCATCACACTTGCCTTGTCTCGGACATCAAGAACAGCTAATGCATGCAAAAGAAAATGAGCTCTTCTGTAACTGAGAACAAGATCCTTCTCCTGCCCATGAAAGAACTCATGATTGTCTTCACTGTTTTCTCTCAGTGGTATATACATTGCATTTGTGTGTGTGTGGAACTGAATAACTTCAGTTTGATTTTCTAGATTTCTTTATGACACACTGTGTGCAACAAATGTCTCACTGGTTGTGGCATGGTGACAGGGCAAAAGCCGGGCCTCCAAGCAGGTGGAGGGTTATCAGGACACCTTGGCTGACCTCAAATCACGGCTGTCTGCAGCTGTGGCTGACAAGGATCGATTGTTCCAGGAGAGGCTGGACCTCAATAACAAAGTGCAGAAGATGATCCTAGAGAAAGAACAGCTCCTGAAGGTCAGTAAGGGCAACTGATGACACACCGACAGGTGACTGATGACACACCGACAGGTGACTGATGACACACTGACATGGTGAATGGTTACACACTGACAGGTGACTGATGACAGGTGACTGATGACACACTGACATGGTGAATGGTTACACACTGACAGGTGACTGATGACAGATGACTGATGACACACTGACATGGTGAATGGTTACACACCGACAGGTGACTGATGACACACTGACATGGTGAATGGTTACACACTGACAGGTGACTGATGACAGGTGACTGATGACACACTGACATGGTGAATGGTTACACACTGACAGGTGACTGATGACAGGTGAATGATGACACACTGACATGGTGAATGGTTACACACTGACATGGTGAATGGTTACACACTGACAGGTGACTGATGACACACTGACAGGTGACTGATGACAGGTGACTGATGACACACTGACAGGTGACTGATGACAGGTGACTGATGACACACTGACAGGTGACTGATGACACACTGACAGGTGACTGATGACACACTGACAGGTGACTGATGACACACTGATATGGTGAATGGTTACGCACTGACAGGTGATTGATGACACACTGACAGGTGACTGATGACACACTGATATGGTGAATGGTTACTGGTGACATGTGACTGATGACACACTGACAGGTGACTGATGACACACTGACAGGTGACTGATGACACACTGACATGGTGAATGGTTACACACTGACAAGTGACTGATGACACACTGACAGGTGACTGATGACACACTGACACATGACTGATGACACACTGACACGTGACTGATGACACACGGACACATGACTGATGACACACTGACATGGTGACTGATGACACACTGACACGGTGACTGATGACACACTGACAGGTGACTGATGACACACTTACAGGTGATTGATGACACACCTGCAGGTGACTGATGGCACATTGACAGGTGACTGATGGCACACTGACAGGTGATTGATGACACACCTGAGGTGACTGATGGCACACTGACAGGTGACTGATGACACACTTACAGGTGATTGATGACACACCTGCAGGTGACTGATGGCACATTGACAGGTGACTGATGGCACACTGACAGGTGATTGATGACACACCTGCAGGTGACTGATGACACACTTACAGGTGACTGATGGCACACTGACAGGTGATTGATGACACACCTGCAGGTGACTGATGGCACACTGACAGGTGACTGATGACACACTGACAGGTGACTGATGGCACACTGACATGTGATTGATGACACACTGACAGGTGACTGATGGCACACTGACAGGTGACTGATGACACACTGACAGGTGACTGATGACACACTTACAGGTGGTTGATGACATACTGACTGTATAGCTGATGTCACACAGACAGGTAACTGATGACACACTGATGGGGTGATTGTTGTAACTATTTATGTAGATGTCTCTGGCTCATGTTGGTAAATGAGGTGAGCCAATAAAAATAAAAACAAACAAAAAAAAACAACAACAAAAATCTCTATGTCCAGATTTAAACTAATTGTCTTCTTAGCTTTAGACCTGATAGTATGAGCCAGTAACACACACTTTGAAAACATTCTTATACTTCTCATTGTGATGTAAAAACCCAAGCATTGTTTTCACCCAGTATTGATTTTGAACTGAAAGCAAAGGCAAGTGACAAAAAAAAAAAAAGAAAGAAAAAAAATCTGTTGCGAGAAAAGCTGCTTTTGAACTTAGAATTAAGGGATTGATAGTTCTGTACCTGCTTCCACAGTGGATGACATTGCTGAGTTGGAGTGGAAGATGGCATGGCCATGCAAAACACAGAACTACTGCCATGACTGATTAATCAACTCCAAAACACTAAAGAAAAAATATCCCCCACATTTTGCCTTGCCTAAGATTGAACACAAATGAAAGTAAATAGGCCTACTTCCTCACAGCAGTCAACACTGCATGTCTTTAACATTTCAGTGTTTTCAAAAATGTTGGTGTGCATTGTGGTGCACTGTAGCATGGACAGATAGACTGCCTGACAGATCGCCTAAAAGAAAGTGATACACTCCCCTGTACAGAGGGGCATGTATGTGGTGGTGGTGGTGTGTCCATCGAGATCGATGATGACCATCGTTGTCATCCAGCTGGGGGATGGGGGGAGGGTCGTGGTGGGGTGGGGGGGAGGATGCTCATGAATCTATCTGTGAATGCGCAGATGGCTGAATAATCCAATCTGCGCACGAAATGTTTGCTGACAGTTGGGGCAGACAAAGACAGGCATACCATTGTCAGGGAGCTTGTTTGCCTGTGACTTTCTGGCCTGCCTCTTCTGAACAGCTGCAGCAGTCCTGTTGGCCTTGCACAACTTGGTGCCTTTGTGCACAGCAGCGCGCCATTTGTCACGGTCCACTGCAGATTCCTCCCAGGAGTCAGGGTTGATATCAAACGCTTTCAGAGAGACTTTCAGAATATCTCTGAAGCGCTTCTTCTGACCTCCGTGTGATCTCTTCCCTTGTTGCAGCTCGCCATAGAAGAGCCTTTTGGGCAGTCGATGGTCTGGCATGCGCGCCACGTGTCCAGCCCAGCGAAGCTGGGACTTCATCAGGATGGTGAAGATGCTGGGAAGGGTGGCTTTTGCGAGCACCTATGTGTCTGGGGTCCTGTCTTGCCACTTGATGTTCAGTAGCTTCCTGAGGCATGTTGTGTGGAAGTGGTTCAGCTTCTTGGCATGTCGTTGGTACACTGTCCAAGTTTCGCAGGCATACAGTAGTGTGGGGAGAACTACTGCTCTGTAGACCTTTAGCTTGGTCTCAAGACTAATGCCTCTTCTGTTCCAGACATTTGCATTCAGTCTACCAAAAGTTGCGCTTGCTCTTGCAATCCTGATGTTCACTTCATCGTCGATTGTCACATTTCGTGACAGTGTGCTGCCAAGGTATGTGAACCGCTCCACCGCACTGAGTCTCTGACCGTTGACTGTGATGTTGGGCTCAACGTAGGGTTTCCCTGGGGCTGGCTGATGGAGAACTTCAGTTTTCCTCGTGCTGATGGTAAGGCCGAAGTTCCTGCTGGCAGTGGCAAACTTGTCGACGCTGAGTTGCATGTCAGCTTCAGATCCAGCGTTGAGGGCACAATCATCAGCAAACAAAAAGTCTCTGATGATGTCTGTCATGACCTTCGTTTTTGCTTGAAGCCTTCTGAGGTTAAACAGCTTGCCATCTGTTCGGTACTTTAGGCCGATTCCAACATCGCCATCTCTGAAGGCATCAGGAAGCATTGCAGAGAACATGAGGCTGAACAGCGTTGGAGCCAGGACGCAGCCTTGCTTGACACCATTTGTGACAGCAAAAGGAGCAGATGTTTCGCCATTGTCCTGGACTTGAGCCTGCATGCCTTTTTTTTTTTTTTTTTTTTTTTTTTTTTTTTTTTTTGCTGCCCCATCATCTGCACCATTTCAGTGGCATTACTCCCACACCGCTCATTTAGATTCCCCCATACACGGCCACACCCGGGTTCGTCCGTCGCAGTTCCAGCGTCGGCAGTCCACAGGGAACCATCGATGTTAGGTCGCCTGGAGGCCACACACCAGAGGAGACCCTGCACTGCTGCTGAGTCACTTCGGTGGTGTTCAGTGGTGCCTGATCTGATTTTACGTACTTAGGACACCACCTACTAAGCCCCCTACTAACGACAATAATGGCTTAGTCGCGGAGCCAGACTGAGTGAGCATCCCTCCCAGAGTGGAGACCGCCACCACGTCCCTCAAACAACAGCCCCCGACGAATCCGCCGATACTGACGACATTGACAGGACTCACCCCAAGCACAGAAGTGGAGGGGTATCGAAACTGAGGTCACCATGAGAGCAGGGCATGAAAGGCCACAGACTTTGAGACTATTTTGTTTATATTGATGACGATGAAGGAGGAGGAGGATGACGATGATGATGACGATGTTGCTATGGAGGTCCATTTTGGTTTGGGACTGCGTGACAAGGCTGTACTCTACGCTTCCTGTCATAATGATATCCCGGCGTTAACCAGGCCCGAGAGATACAGACACTTGCAGTGTTGGTCAAGTAATTAGAGCAACACACCCAAAGACGCATCCTTGAAGTGGATGACACTCGACTGTGTGGTCCCAGTCTCCCCATTTAAGCCCACAGCACACTCAACTCTGGGTAGGAGCCGGCCACCGGCCGAAAAACCCACCTCCGCTGGGATTCGAACCCGCGTCCTCCCAGCCGTCAGTCCGCGACGCTAACCACTTCGCCACGGCGGCTGGTTGAGCCTGCATGCCTTCATGGAATTGGCTGACCAAGGAAATAAATTTCCGAGGGCATCCGTACTTGGCCATGATCTTCCACAGTCCCTCTCTACTCACGGTGTCGAAGGCCTTAGTGAGGTCGACATAGGTGGAGAACAGATCAGCATTTTGCTCCTGACATTTCTCTTGCAGCTGCTTTGCAGCAAACACCATGTCGGTGGTTCCGCGCTCTTTCCGGAATCCACATTGGCTCTCAGGCAAATGACCTTGGTACAGAGGGGCATGTATGTAGACATGTTTGAATGGTAATCATTAAGCTTGCAAGAAAAGATCTCTTGCAATCTGTTGCAATAATTTTTACTGGTATCAACTCTATGTGAAAGTATAGCCAGCCAAGGTCCAAGCTAATTTTCTCAAGTACTGACATACTGATGGAGAGAAAAAAGCTGTGGATTATGTTACAAATATTGAATTTTTATTGCATGCCTGTTGTTATTTATTAATACCACTGTTTCAGGCTCAAATGATCCTCGAGGAACAGATTGTGGATCAACAGAAAATCCTGGAGAAAACACAAAACTCTACCTCACATCAAGATAACCAGAAAAAATACTTGGAAGATGAACTTGCAGCAGTAAAACGAGTAAGGAAAACATTGAAACTTATAATGTCCACATGAAGGATGATATGTAGGTATTCCATATTAATTTGATCTGACATTTAGCCTCGAGAAAGACAAGGAACAGGAACAAATGGAGAGCATTGGTTGCCAGGTTATCAGTGGTGCCCCTGTAGTCTTGAGACTGAGATAGAGGAAGAATGTCCTATGCTGGCTTGAACTTAAATGCTTAATTTGAATAAATTGGAATATATGTAGATGTCAGTGGTCATCATGTTATACAGACTGGTGATAGAGCATTGGTCTTTTCTGGAACAGCAGAATATACTAATCGTGAGCAAAACGTCATAATTTAAACAGCTGACATTAAGTAGGGGTTTTGATTGTTCTTGTTTTGACAGAGATAGAAAAGACTCCTTGACTGTACTGAATTCAGTTCAGAGAATACAGATTATGATGGACTTAATAGAGGAACATATTATTTTTGTATAACTAAGTATTTTTATTTCTACATTAATTATGTCATCTTGGAAACATTTATCAGAAAGATGTGACATGGAGGTGCATTTGTTTTGTTCAGGTGAGTGAAGACCTCTCCACAGAGCTGGCGTCAGTGAAAGCTTTTTATGAGCGAGCCCTGGAGCAGCTGAGTGTGGCAGAGAATGGAAAAAAGATACAGGAACAGCAGCTGCAGCTTGCAGAACAAGAGAGGAAAAGACTGCAGGGAGAATTAGCCAGATTAACACAGGTGTGTAGGACTTCAGAGGGACTTAGCCAGGCCAACACAGCTGTGTAGGACCCCAGAGGGAGTTAGCCAGGCTGACACAGATTAGACTTAAGCGGGAGATAGCCAGAGTGACACAGGTGTGTAGGACCTCAGAGGGAGTTAGCCAGGCTGACACAGATTGTAAGACTTAGGAGGGAGATAGCCACACTGACACAGGTATGTAGGACCTCAGAGTCTGAGAGAGTTACCCAGACTGACACAAATGTGTAGGAATTCAGAGAGAGTTGGACAGACTGACACAGCTGTGTTGGATTTCAAAGGCCAAGCCAAGCTGATACAGGTATGTAGGACTTGAAGGAGAATTAGCTAGACTGACACTTGTGTGTAGGTCAGTAGGGTAGAGTTAGCCAGAATGACACAGTTGATTCAGTAATACTGCAGGGAGTGTTAGACTGACACAGATGTGTAGGATAATAATAACAATAATGGATATTTATATAGAATAGAATAGAATATGTCTTTATTACCAAGTGTACCGGGGTCACAAGGAATATTGGGGGGGATAGTACATAATAAGGTACGAACATAAATCAACAAGAGAGGCAAGGCCTTGAAGACTCACTTGTAATACACTTTTAAGAAAAATCTAATCGTTAAAATGTGTTCTGTATTTGTTATTATAAAGCTTCGGGTAAAAAAAAAGAGAAAAAAAGTCCTGACAGCAGATTCGAAGCCCGCATTTTCGGGTGAGAAGAAACTGTCTAACCCATTACACTATCTTAACTGATGTTCTAAAATATAACATTTAAACATGCTTTTTTAAAGGGTGATAAATTTATTGCGGTATTCGCAGTGAGAACGCTGTTTAAATCATATTATTCTGATGTATCTTGGGCATTCAAAAAATCTTCAAAGGCAATTAAAAATTCTTTTTAAGTCCACACTAAAGGAGACGTGGCTATCACCACATTTAGCCGTTTTCTCTGGATCTAGATAGATGTGCAAGTTTAGTTACACTCGCTGGGAATGTACTGAGTACGACACGGTCGATTCCATTTCTCTTTTATGTTCATTCTAGTTTTATAGTTTTAAAGTTGATATGAAAATTGAGTATTTTGTTTAACTAATAACATGTAGAGCCAAGTACAAGTACTTCCTGAACGTCGTATGAAGTGAAAAGGACTTCACTTTGAGAAAAGTCAAGACTGGAAATTTTTACGTTTCATCAAGGGTATTATCTCTCATGGTTTATTATTTTAACTGTGAATTCCGACTGATTTTGTTGATATTTTTATCGTGGCAGTTTGGGGCATAATCCAGTAAGTGATGAGGCATTCACAAATCTTTCTCAGAATAAATATTTAACGGTCTTCTTCTCCAACTTTCCATCACATGTTATCATGTATTGTTGATTGAATATAGGACTGAACGGCAGATCAACAACTTGAAACAAAATGGCATCCTTCATTCGCGAGGAATATGAGCATGCGCTTTGAATATGTATAACTATGTGTACGCAATTGATTTTTGCCCATGACCTTCAGGGCTCAGCCAGTAGATCTATAACGTCTGCTCGTAGTATTGATTTTAGTATTTTCCAAAAAAGACCACTTGGACGAATGAACATAGTGAAAGCCCTGTACACTGAGAGTAAAACACACAAGATTTTTATGAATTGAGTATAATTTCAAAATGTAATGTTTAAGATGAGAAAGATCAGTTGAAACCAAATTAACCCCCCTAGCATTAATTACAGATTAATTTCTCTTTTTTACTATCTGCACCAAAGACATGCAAAATAAATATAACTTCCATGCTTAGCAAAAGAAGTTCCTGTTTGAACAAAAAATGATAAAAATGACTGCTCTTCTTGTTGTGTCAGAACATCAGATCAAAGTGCCAAGTTTAGAGAATAAAAAAAATATAAATATAACAGTAAATTCAGTTTGCATATAATTTGGCTTTTTTTTTATAATTTATTTTTTGTGCCCATCCCAAAGGTGCAATATTGTTTTAAACAAGATGACTGGAAAGAACTGAATTTTTCCTATTTTAATGCCAAATTTGGTGTCAACTGACAAAGTATTTGCAGAGAAAATGGCAGTGTTAAAGTTTACCACGGACACACACACACACAAACACACACACACACACACACACACACACAGACAACCGAACACCGGGTTAAAACATAGACTCACTTTGTTTACACAAGTGAGTCAAAAATCATACACAAACACAGATACAGTAGAAATTAGGATACATACAAGTGCATATAAATATTAAAAAAAACTTGTGCATAACTCACACATGCACGCACTGCACACACACACACATGCACACACACAAACACACACACATGCACACAAACTCTCTCTCTCTCTCTCTCTCTCTCTCTCTCTCTCTCTCACACACACACACACACACACACACACATTTGAACAGAAGCCGCATATTACATGTGGATGGTTGTTGATTGCACAATTCTGTGTATCATACTGGGTTTGTTCGAGAGACAGGGCATTGACTGCTTTGGGGAAAAAGCTATTGGCGAAGTGACTGGTTTTCGTCCATATACTTCTGTACCGTCGACCAGAGGGGAGCATCTCGAAAATCCCAAAACCTGGATGTGATTCGTCCTGGCTGATTGATTTTGCTTTTTTGAGTAGCCGCTTATAATATATGTCTTATAGAGAAGGTAGATCAGCCCCGGTAATCTTGGTGGCAGTTTTTACAATTCTGTTAAGGGCTGCAACTTCTGCCTTGGAAATGTTCCCGTACCAAACAGTAATAGCAAAGGTTAGCACACTTTCAATGACTGTTCGGTAGAAATCAACCATGATTTCTTTTTTAATTCCGAATGTTTTGAGGCGTCGAAGAAAGTACAGGTGCTGTTGTGCTTTCTTAACAATTTTTTCCGTATTTTTCTCCCATTTCTAATCGTTGGAAATGATCAGTCCGAGAAATTTAAAGTCGCTGATGATCTCTACTTGCTTGTCTTTAATGACAAGTGGTAAGGGGTCAGATCTGGTCTTCCTGAAATCTAAAATTAATTCTTTTGGTTTTGATACATTGAGTTCTTAAGTTGTTTTGATCACACCAGCTGACAAGTTCCAGTACTTCTTCCCTATATTTTGACTCATCACTGTTCGTAATCAACCCTTCTAGAGTAGTATCGTCAGCACACTTGACCATGGTGTTACATTCATCTTGAGTTGCTCAGTCATGTGTGAATAGTGAGTACAACAGTGGGGATAGAACACATCCCTGTAGGGTGCCTATGTTGAGAATGAATGTGGAGGAGGTGAGGTCACCAACTTTAACAACTTGCGGTCTGCATCTTAGATCCATGCACAAATTGTTTCAGACAGTGAGAGGTTTTTCAGTTTGAAATATAGTGAAATATAGTTCAAGATGTCTGAGGATGTGGTAGAGACCTATGCTAATGGCATCTTCAACTGATCTGTTAGCTCTATAGGAGAACTAAAAGGGATCAAAAGATGGAGAAATGCAGGTTTTTAGGAATTGTAGAATCAAGTGTTCAAATATTTTCATTACGACTAATGTTAAGGCTACGGGACGATAATCATTAAGACAGCCAGGCTGCGCTTTATTTGGAACAGGAGTCTTCTTCTTCTGTGTTTGTGGGCTGCAACTCCCATGTTCACTCGTATGTACACGAGTGGGCTTTTACGTGTATGACTGTTTTTACCCCACCATGTAGGCAGCCATACTCTGTTTTCGGGGGTATGGAACAGGAGTGATTGTTGATTTCTTAAAGCAGTGTGGCACCACAAAAGACTGAAGGGACATGTTTAATATGTCAGTGAAGACACTGGATTTGGACTGCGCACTTCCTCAAAAGGCCTGGTGAGATGTTGTCAGGGCCAGCGGCTTTTCTCATTTTCAGACAACTGAAGTGGAGTCTGACTTCATTCTCTTGGACTATGAAAGGGGGAGTGGGGGTGATTTTGGGTGCAGCCACGTCAGAAGTAGACAGTGGTTTGTCAAATCTGGAGTGGAATGTGTTGGGTTTGTCTGGAAGAGTTCTGTCAGTGCTGTTGACTGGTGGGTCATATCAGTGATGTTCTGCAGTCTGGTCCACACATTCCTAGAGTTGTTTGCAGACAAATTTTCTTTTGTTTTTTTCCTGTATAAAAACTTTGCCTTCTTAACTCATTTGCTGCCATTGTCCACATATGCGGATGCCGTCGGACGAAGTGGAAGATGCCAATGTCCGCATATGCAGATTTGGATTTTGTAAATTTGCGCTGATAGAGTGACGTGTCAGATACGAAACGCAAAAGCAGAGCTGATACTTAAGTATCTCCGGCCAAATTTTCATTCACACACACTGCATGTGTGTAGTGACACACTCATTAGCAGTCAACAACGAAGCATACCCTCGGTCAGCTCTGCAAGTTGTTTGACAAGATGGCATCACGTCAAAAGTGTTCTACACAGTAGGAGAGGTCAAACGCAACACAGCATTGAAGCTGCTTTGGAAATGATCCAAACTGAAGGCTCCGATGTTGAAGGAGATAATGTTGATTCATCAGACAGTGATTTTGAACCATATCCCGATGAACTAGAAATAGATTCGGCCGCAGAAGAGGGTGTTTACAGTGGAGAGGAAAGTGAGTCCTGACCATGTGCCAGCTGACCGACACTGACAACGAAATCACTGAGGAAACGGACGACTTTGCTGGTGTTTTTACCAGTGATTGGACTGAAAATGGTGAGTGTGTATGCATTATATATATGTGTGTGTGTGTGTGTGTGTGATTGCATGCATATGTTTACTTATTTTCTGTTTTACAATAAAATGGAGTTTATATGTAGAACAAGGTGCTATAGAAATGACAGTAATAGTACTAATATTGATGATATTGTCATCATTGTTTGTAATATTGTAAAAAAAAAAAAAATCAAAAAAAATCTAAGGTTTTCTTTGACAACATGTAAAAAACTTACCACATTATGCTTCCATTCACATAAATATTTAGAATAAACAAGGGAATAAGCAAACAAATGATTTAAACAACAATAAGAAGAAAGAGTTAGACCTGCATGATCATTTGTGTGTGTGTGTGGTTGCAGGTCATGTTGTGCTGAAGTGGCAGGACAAAAAGCCAGTTCACATGCTGACAACAGTCATGTTGCCAACCACCATGGTGAATGTCACAAAACAACACCATCCTGAAAGACAGAAGCCAGGTGCAGTACAAGACTACATCACCAGCATGGCTGGAGTGGATATGAGTGACCAGCTACCGCAGGTGCAAGGTCTATGAAGACCTGTTCAAGCGCCACAACACACCAAGACACCAAACTGCCAACTGGTGTCCAAAATGTGGAGTTCCACTGTGTGTGAAGCTGTGCCCAGGACTCAACATCACCTGCCATGAGCTTTTTCACTCCAGACAAGACTATTGTCAGTGATAATACATCAGGTTTTTGTGTACAGTGAACTCCTTTTTTTATATAGAGGCAATATTTGTGTGTGCGTGTGTGAATTTCAACTTTCTCCACCACCTGTTCATACTTCATTGCATGTACTATGTCTTCAGTTCCTCAAATAGTGTTAGGATGTGATGTGGAGCATTTGTAAGCTGTTCAAGGACACTTGGTATACCTTTCTGATGGGTGCAAAAATGCTACAAAATACACAAAAAAAATGGATACCGCGATCAACAACAAGATAGTAAATAATTAGATTTTTTTGCACAAATATGGAACAACATTCAATGAATACACATACTAAATTTCAATTGTCTTGGTGTTTATTTGTTGTTGTTTTTTTGAGAATTTTTTCCCCATCCTATACAAACCCTGGGTTTTCAGGGATTCGCAAGGGCAAAAACTCTTGGTATGGAGTGAGTTAATGCATTTTTCAACACTTCTTTTTGCCTTATTGTGGACTATTCTATCATCAGTTTTTGCCTAGCAGCCCCGTCACACCAAATTTTGTCGTTTGAAAATATTTTGATATTTTTTGATGGAATGCACACACTTTCACAGAAAGAAATATAATCGCACAGTGTCGGTATATTCATTTAAGTCCCTGGCAGAGTCTTTAAAAACATTCCAGTCTGTACTTTCGAAACAGTCGCAGCTGCAAGGTCTCTAAGGCAGGGGCCGACCATTGTTTCACAGTTTTCACGACTGGTTTTTCAGCTTTCAGTTTTTGTTTGTAGACCGGGACCAGATATATCATGCTGTGATCGGTACGCCTTCTTGCTGGAGGTGTAGCAGTGGTCGAGGGTATAGCACACTATCCAGAAATCTGCTTTACAAAACACTTTTGTTTGCATAACACATTACATCAGTGTTACCTACACACACCAAAATGTGACTAAACACACACACACACACACACACACACACACACACACAGTGCATACACACACATAGGCACGCACAAACATGCATAAACAGACGTGTGCGCACGTGTGCACACACAGTGACACATTCATATACATGCGTGTAGTTATGTACACATACGTATGTGTACACACATAGTCAAGCACAGCTAACGCTAACGAAATGGACCTGCCACAATTGAACTTATTGCTCAGGGAAAAGGTGAGTTTTGAGATGAGATTCAAAAGATGCAAGGGAATCACAATGACGGAGGTTATTAGGGAGCTTGTACCACGTCTTTGGTGATTGAAAAGAAAACAGTCTGTGTCCATAGGTCTTACTTCTGACGTGAGGTATCCTGAGAGGTCAAGTATCAGAGAAAGAACAGAGCTGGCGAGACGGAGTATAGATATGGAGGAGTTCAGAAAGATACTTAGGGCCAGATCCATTGGCTGCAGAAAAGGTCAGAGTGGATAGCTTATAGTCTATTCAATCAGAAACAGGCAACCAGTGGAGAGACTGAAGGAGAGGAGAAACATGGTCAAATTTAGAAGCTCTGCAAATGAGTCTGGCAGCGTTATTCTGAATTCGTGGGATATTTGGGAAGGCCAGCCAAAAGAGAGTTGCAGTAATCCAATCTTGAGAGAACCAGAGGGCATACAAGTGTCTTGGTTGCATCGGTTGAGAGATAGTGGCCGATAGAACTGATTCTACGCAGTTCCAAATTGGCAACTTTACAGATATTCGAAATGTGCTGTTGGAAGGAAAGAGACTGGTCTAGGATTACACCAAGACAGCGAACAGAGGGAGACAGTGAAACAGGTGTGCTATGGATCAGAACAGAGTCAGGAAAGGAAGGATGTTAACGAAACTTCTTTGGACAGGCTATTCAGTCTTATCATCATTTAGTTGCAGCTTATTGAGAGTCATCCAGTCTTTTAGGCCAGCAATGCACTCCAGTGTTTGAGTCACCAGTGCATCAAATTCAGCTATGGAAGCCAACTGATAAAGTTGAGTGTCATCAGCAAAGCTCTCCTGTGACATCACATGATGACTGATGACATCCCACACAGGAGCCGCATACAGCACGAAAAGAACAGAACCTAGGACGGAGCCTTGTGGGACACCATATTTTAAGGCAGATACTCTAGAGTATCTACCATTTACACACACTTTCTGTGTATGATCTGACCGGTAAGATGTGATCTATGCTAGTGCAGTGTCATGAATACCAAAGGAAGTTTTAAGTTTGTTCAAGAGGATAGAGTGGTCGATAGTGTCAAAAGCTGCTGACAAGTCGAAGAGAGTGAGAACAGATATCTTATCCTCATCAAATTAAACCAGACAAGCACACTGAAAGACAGAAACTCAGAGACAATTGAGAGACAGACGCGTCCTACCTCTAGGATTACACCAAGTCTGCGAACAGAGGTGGGGATAGTTGAGTTGGTGTGTGTGTGTGTTAAAAAAGTTTTTTTGTTCACATAAATCTATCCACTCGTAACCCATTCTCATTCGAGTCTTCCATCAACAATCCCAACACAGTCCTGCTGGTTGATCCCAACAGATGTTTTATAACGTATTCACGGAAGCAAAAAAAAAAAGAAGAAAAAAAAAGGTCATTTTCTGTCGATCCAAACCAGAAAAAAAACCATCTGAACAATCCAACAGCAACAACAACAACAACAACAACAAATTTAAATGAAGCCAGCTCCAGCGGAGAAACAGATGCATCCTACCTCCCACCCCCCCACACCGGCCCCCCACCGCCCCCCGCAACCCAGCATCTCAACCCACCACCCCTATTCCAAGGGATGAGAGAGAAGAGCGGCCTTCCCAAATATCTGTTTGACAGACTCCAATGAATTCAGAATAACGCTGCCAGACTCTGGATTTCAGAAAGAGTTAGCCACACTGACACAGGTGTAGCCACACTGACACAGGTGTGTAGGACTTCAAAGGGAGTTAGCCACGATGACACAGGTGTGTAGGGTTTCAGAAAGAGCTATCCAGACTGACAGGTGTGTAGGACCTCCAAGGGAGTCAGCCACACTAAAACAGTTGTGTAGGACTTCAAAGGGATAGCCAGCTGACATGTGTAGGACTTCAAAGGGAGTTAGCCACACTGACACAGGGAAAGTTAAACTGATACAGGTAAGACTGCAGAGAGGGCATAGGATAGGGGGAAGACAAACAGACACAGGTATATAGTCTGCTTGAAGATAGAAGTGAAGACATTAGAATATTACATAACAAATACTATGTATAAAGAACTGTAAACTTTTTTTTAAACAGACAGTACTGATGTGACCACAGTGCAAAATTTGTCACTGTCTGACTCTTTGTGAATAATTCAATTTGTCGAACATTATTTGTAAAAAGAACTGGACTTATCCAGAGTGAATATCGTGTTTATTATGCCTGAAGATGTGTTTGGTGATGTTGTTATGATCTGTTGAAGTTGAAAAGTTGTGACAATGACAGGGAAAGTTTGAAACTTTGACAGATCTGTATTAAGATAATAAAATAATTAGATGCTGACTGCTGTGGGTTGCTTAACATAGAATTGTTCTCCTTCCAGCTTGTAACTTTTGGCATAACAAACAGTCATTTCTGATAGTGAGTTAAAATATTTGGATCATATGTAAGTTTCAGTAACCCACCTTCCCCTATGAAAGAACTCATCTGGGGTGACTTTGTGTTTATTATGCCCGGAAATGCAATTTTGTTACAATTTATTCAAACTGGAAAGTCATGATGAAGACCATGAAAGTTTGAAACTTTGATAGATCATGTAATGATCATAAAACCTTGAAATGTGATCCAGGTGATCCCAGCACACAACTTCTGGTTTAAGGCTTGTTTCAGATGGTGAGCAAAAATATTATCTGGATCAATGAACACATATGTGTGTGTGTGTGAGAGAGAGAGAGAGAGAGAGAGAGACGCTTTGACGCTTTGATATTTTATTGTCATTACCTGCATAGGTCTATTGACAAGGGGGTGATAGGGTTAATTCTTATGTCACCACAAGTACCATACCACACTCTGCTTAATCCGTCAAAACAAAACAAAACATGCAAACAAAGAAAAACAAAACAGCTTTTATCGAAATGCAACATCCTTACAGTATGGAAGCAACAAACATTAAAAAAGAAACAAAAACAAAACCCAAAGACAAAAACACCATTACTCGACCATCCATTCTATCAACGATACTGTTCAATGTCTACCTTATTATCTGGCTTACAGTCTGAACATAAGATAGTAGACATTATACATTATTATCCCCCTCATTTACTCTGGTATTGTTCTGAATAGTAAGACTACATCTTATTCTTTGTGCTTCTACAAGAAATTTAGCGATTGACAGTATTGTGAGGTCATCATTAGACGACAAAGCAGAAACAATTTAGCTACATCAGACTGAAAGAACTCGTACTTATCTCTTACCCTATCGAATGATTTACATTGAAACAAGTAATGTTTTTCATCATCTACACTAAAAGCACACAAAGGGCATGGTGATTCTGTGGATGTCCCAGGCTGAAACCATCTTTTATTTGCATTAAATCCAAATGTCCTTAGTCGAAATCTTGCAAAGTTTATTCTTTGCCACTTATCTGTGATGACTGTCAGGAATTTTTCCGTTTGAAATATACTTTTGAATGAAAAAAAACAACTATATTTTTCTTTAGTTTCCATATCAGAATGCCAATTTTGTTTAAAAGAACAAATAAGTCTATCTTTAAATTCCGAAATAAACTGCTGTTCATTTCCCACTTCCTGGGACATCCACACAATTCCAAAACCATGTTCAAACAAAATCTTTTTAACATAATAAGCCCAGTTTTCTCTACCTAAATCCATTTGTAATAACATCATATCATAAGCCTGTTTACACAAACGTGATTGCGGAAGCTTCAATAATTTCAACCAATATTTTATGCATTTGACAAAAGTTTTTATGTACAAAGGATATCTACCCGTTTCCCCATATAATACAGTATTGGATGAGTGAATCGGTACATTCAGAAAACGTTTTATTGCATATGTGTGCACTTTCTCCATTTGTGAGTTTGCTTTTAGCCCCCAGACTTCAGCTGCATACATAAGTACAGGTTCAATTTGTGTATCAAACATTTTCCAAAACAGGTGATAATCAGTCGAGTTAAGCTTTGAGAGAGAGTTCCCCAGCCCCACATCCCTTCCTGACCATCAATGTTTTCAGTTTGATTCTGGTTTTTAAATCAGCAGGAATCACATGTGAGCCAAGAAGGTTTATATATATATATATATATATATATATATATATATATATATGTAAATATAGATGTGTGGGTGTGTGTATGTATGTGTATACATATGTGTGTGTGTGTGTGTGAGTGGGTTCCCCAGCCCCAAATCCCTTCCTGACCATCGATGTTTTCAGTTTGATTCTGGTTTTTAAATCAGCAGGAATCACATGTGAGCCAAGGTTTTGCCTCTTGTTTTAATTGCTGTTTGAAGGGAAGGGAGATATTTCAGATTCTCATATTGAATGAAACAGGCTGAAACATGATGTGTGTTTGTTGCTTTTTCTCTGAAGGTTCTAGCTGTTTCACTGAATTTGAGTGGAAATTTAAATGTCTCTTAGAAGGGTGGTTTTATCATTGATACAGTGTAATCAATTTCTGGGTTGCTTTCTAGTATTCATGACCATTAGATATTGCAGCAAGAACATACAACAAATCTGGCGCAGTACTGTTGAATGTGTAGAAAAATATTAAATATGATTAACATGTATCTTTTCTCATTGATGCACAGATTGTGGATGGCCATCACAGGGACGAGAGAGAAGAGCGGCAACATCTGGAGGAAACCATTCTCAAGATGAGGGTACACAGACAGTTCACTTCTTGTTCTCATATCTCAGCATCAGCATTTTAATAATTTGGTGTATGACTCCATTCCATCTCTTGAAACAAGCACAGTTGAACTGGTTGTTTTCCATGTTAGAATAACTTCAAATTTTGTGTGTGTTACATTAAGATTATGCTTTACTGTATAAAGTTACAGCAGTATTTGTTGCTGCTGAATGCATTTGCACTAATTGTATGTTTTTGTCTCTTTTTAGAGTTTTGAAAAGGATTATATATGAATAGTAATGCAATAAATTAATTTGATAGATATGGAAGGAATAAATAAAGTTATAAAACTATCATTCAGGCTCCAGTACAAAAATAACAGCTAAATTCTGAAGGTGCTGCTGTGAATTATCATCGTTAAACCGAACTTCACATTAAACACATTTGAAATCAGTATAGAATATTGTGAGTCAAGTCCTCTGCTGCTGATAACCATATAAACTAGTATACCTGCCACATGTGGGAAGTAAACTCAACAAAAAAATCTGATCTGGAGAGGGGTGGGTGTTGCGGCACATATTGTCGCCAGCAACAATATGTGCAGGGCGACAGTATATGCTGCAACAGTGGGATCCACAAAGTTGATTTGCCCAAGACATGATGCATGAAAGAAAACATTGCAGAGATCATACAGTATCGGTCACAGCCTGGGTTAACAATGACCACACCATCTGTTGACCTCCACCAGGGCAGACATGAAAGATGTGCCACTGGGAGAAAACCACAGAATATCCATTGAAGGAACATCATCGCTTTTGTCACCTGGAATGTAAGAACACTGAGAAGGTTGGAAAACTAAATGAACTGACCCGTGAGATACACCTGGCACATTCTTGGCTTCTGTTGAGCTAGATGGTAAAACAAATTATGTGGAGAAGAAAGCGCATGTTCTATACCATTATGGGGAAGACGACAAACATGCACATGCAGAGGGGTTTTAGGTCAACAAGAACTTGAAGAATGCAATTCTGGGATGCTGCCCAGTTTCCAGCAGGATCATGACCATCCGCTTATGTATATAACCATTCAGTGTCACAGTCATGCAGATATATGCCCCCACATCAGACCATGATGAGGACCAGGTAGAAGAATTCTACACCCAGCTTCTAACAATCATCAACAAGGTTGACAAGAAAGACATTGTTCAGGCTGACTGGATTGCCACGGTTGATACAGATGCCCAAGAAGACTGGAGGAATTTCTGCGACCCCTACTGTAATGAGAACACCAATGGTAGAGGACTGCACATGCTAAAATTTGCCAGTGATAATGACATGGTTCTTGCTAACACTCTTGGTGAGCATCAACATCCTGATGATGGACATGGCACTCCCTGAACGGTCAGAATTACAGCCAGATAGACTATATTCTTCTAAAGACTGGCATCAACAGGGCTTAAAATAAAGAGCTGACCTTGGCAGTGACTGCAACCTTGTCATAATGAACTGTAAAGTATGGCTGAGGAACACCAAGAGAGGGGAAAACAGCTGTCTCAGATTCAACCTTGACAAGCTGAAAGATCCTGACGTTCCAATCCTGAACAATTCCAAGCAGTCATAGAAGGAAAATTTTCACCGCTACTTATGTTAGAAGAAGATCTTAAAGCTCTCACAAACAAGACACAGGTCTTGACACACAACCAATAGACTTGGGGGAATCTGGTAAACAGTTCTGTGTGGCACTTCAGTGACTCTTCACAGTATTAGGGGAGAAAAAGAAGGATCAGCATAAAAACCATCACTTGACCAGTCAAGTTAAAAAGATTTTGTAAATCAGCTTTTGTCTGAAATGAGCAATGTCCAGGTTGTAATTCTTTTGGAATGAAAATCACTTTTTATCCATATATCTCATATTTCATTATTTACTTTATTTATGTACATGTATGTGCATAAAAGTAGCTAACAGTCACAAGAACCAGCTGTATATCATTTGCCATCTTTTTAAATATTGTTTGCTACCCATGCTCCACTGTAGAAAATAATGTAAATTTTCTGAGTATAAACTCTTGCCATGAATTGTTGTATCACTTCTCACATTGCATTTTAATAATTACTGAAAAATATTACGTTTCACATTTTCACTCATTTTTTTCTTATCAAAAGTGTATTCTGTCTCTCTTGCTGTCTGTCTGTCTGTTTCTCTTGCTGTCTCTCTCTCTCTTGCGTGCACATGCTTTCTCTCTCTCTCTCTCTCTCAATATGTGTGTGTGTTTGTGTGACTCTGTGTGTGTGGTGACTCTGTGTGTGTGTGTAAATTTCACGATCTATTATAAAACCTTTTTTTTTTTTCAGTTGATAAATTATTATATCTATTAGTTTTAATATATGACAGATCACAAAGTTTACTTTACAAAGAACATGAAACAATCACCAGAACACAAATGCAGTAAATGTCAGTCAACATCCATCATCAGCCGTTCATATATAAAGTATGTAAGTTTTGTGGATGGGAACCATTTCACAGGCATAATTATATGTCATTGAGGGACATTTCTTCCTAGCTCCAGTCAGCTCCTGCTTGCAGTAGAGTATGTGGTGGGGAATTCCAATGGTAAGATCAGGATCAGACAGCAGAGATATCATCCACTTACTAATGCCTCTTTCAGAGAGCAGCTCAAATTTCCTGCACATTTCTATATCTTTTGGGCCTGGTTGATTCTAGGATATTTTATGAAAGGCAGCATTGACTACAGCCCTATCCATTAGTCTCCAGCCAGAATGGATCTCCACAGCACTATCATCCTCATTGATCATTATGAAATAAAGAAACATTTTAAGCCATTTGCATTTTGAGCTAAAGAAAAGGGCAAGTTACTGCTTTTCATTTTACAGATGCACAATGAGAAGAAGCACGAACCCTATTGAAACACATATACACACATGCACATACACTTACATTAAGCCAATACCTGTTTGTGGCAGCTTGTTCTGTTGGCTAAAATTATTACTGACTATACTAATACCATTGTAATCCATTGTAATACTGTTATATTGCGTATAGCTTGCAAGAAAATGACGTTTAATGTTAATGGCAAATTCACTTGTTTGTCTCACTGACTGGTCATGGTCCAGATCACGTGGAAGTGATACATTATTTTGTCAGAGTAAACCTGCTTTGATATTGCTGTCTGCTTGTGCAGTATCTTCATTATTGTGAGCAAAGTGCTGCCCTGTTCTCAGTGTCCTTCAGTCATTGGAAAGCTGTATTGCCTGGATGTAACAGGCATTGAATGTAACAGGCATTGCTTTGGTGCAGCTCACTTCTTACATTCCATCTTTCTTTCCTGGTTTGGTTTCTTTGCATAAACATTAATGGCTTACACCTGTTTTCTATCTGTCTTGGCTGTGGTGGTATCTCATCAGAATGAAATGAAAGGCCAGAAATATGACAAGGAGCAGTTGACCAAGAAATGCCAGGAGATTGAAACAGTGAGTATTGCCACACACAGATCTGTTGTCTGCTGAGTCAGACATGTGCGTCTATTTGTGTTATGATAAATTAGTCAAATCTGGCATGGGTTAAAAGGAAGAAAACAAAATATCTTTTTTTAAAGTTTTTGAATTTCAAAGATTCTGAAATTCAAATGGAAGAAAAAAAGATGGAAAAGTAGAATGACTTATCACAGGACTTGATTCTACGTTTGAATAACTGAAGCAGTCACATGTATCTAGATTTTGAAGTTCCATATTGGTGTAATATACTCTTTTTAAGATGTATTGCGATATCTGTATCAAAATCAAAATTGGCAGATTCCTGACAGTGCTACAAACGTGGGGGTTAAGTGATGGTTGCCACAATGCAGTACTGTTTATAGTGTATGAACTTTCATCACTTTACTGCTGAATTTTTTAATTCTTTAGAGAATTCATTTCATAGAACAGGGTTAAGTGCTGTATTACAGTCAAACAAAACTATACTGTAGTCAAACATATTGTCAGCGCAATGATTGGCTGTAGCCAAGACATGAACACGGCCAAAGAGCAGACAAAAAAGGTACAGGTCACTGAACTTTTAACCTCTTCAGTGCCCCATGATGTATATATACATCCGCAAAAAATGCTTTGCTATTTTCCCCATGATGTACATATACATCTCTGTCATTTCCAAAATTTTTGCAATTCTGTTTCAAAGTTGATGTATACCAAAAGCCACCACTCAGATAGCTTCACATGTCTGCTTTCATTATCTGTGAGGAGCAACAGACAGTCGTGCTCAGTATGGTTATTACTGAATGTTATTGTCAACACCTGTCTCATTACCCTTTCTGTTATTACTGAATGTTATTGTCAACACCTGTCTCATTACCCTTTTTGTTATTACTGAATGTTATTGTCAACACCTGTCTCATTACCCTTTCTGTTATTACTGAATGTTATTGTCAACACCTGTCTCATTACCCTTTCTGTTATTACTGAATGTTATTGTCAACACCTGTCTCATTACCCTTTCTGAATGGCAGAAACATCCCCAAACCTTGCCCAAGTGGCAGAAACCGACAACTGTTTCATGAGGCTGTAGGCAGATGCGCTCACAAACCCTCTTGCACCAACCTCAATGGCAAAGTATAGTATAAATAAAGTACACCTGACAGAAATCCGAAAACTTCTGAAAATGACCATTTTTAAGAAAGAAGATTACCACAAAGTATTTTAACCTTTTCGCTGCCAGGAAAATAAGATTTAAGTGAAATCTATTTGCCAGGGGTTTTTTTCACAAAAAAACAGGTATAAATTTTCAAAAAATTCTGTGCTCTTTGTTATTGGAGAAAGACCCATAAAAGTATATTTTTTCTGAAAGGTAAATGAATAAAGAATACAAAACACATGATGTTTTCCCATTTTATATATTTTTAGTGACATGCTGTTGTTTTGAAATCAGTGTTTTGTTTTTTGTAAAATTTCAACTTGTTCATAACAAACATTAGTCAGGTAATTTGCACTAAAATATCATATTTTCTGGACAAATGGATATCTGCACACACAAAATCATACTAGAACAACCACGATAAAAAATGTGGAAAAAAAAGAGGCAGATATACAATGCATTGTGACTTCTCCAAGTGATAATATGGATGTGAGGCCATGCCCCCTGTCTTCACCCTCCTCCTCTTCACCCCTCTCCCACAGTCACTTTATCCAGATCTCATCAGACCGCGTTGGCTGAGTGCCAAGAAAATCGCTCACACTGTGTTTTGCTAATAATTTGGTCACTTTCTGTCATCTGCTACAGCTGTACAGCTGGCATCACTCACAGGTAGTCGTATCTTGGTCACTCTCTTGATTGCACCCTTTATTTTCTATCAGATCGTACTATAAATGTTCAACAATGTCTTCTCCTTCGAATTTACGCTTCAATTCTTTCTGAGCATCAGCTAAAGAAAGCAATTTTGGTTGATTTAGTTACCCACGATCGCATGTCTTGAGCATGGCACCAGTCCGACATTTTGTTCAGCGAGCGAGGAAAGGAGCAAACACTGCTACGGTAACCAAACCAAAACGTTCAAATAAAGGACTGCCTCATGATGTAGATGGTGTATCCAGCTATGAATGGAATCTAGAAAGATTCCCCAAGCTAAAGCTACCGGTATTTTTGTCAATGAACTGAATGCAAACCAGTGAAAAGTCAAAATATTTCGATGATGTGTTATCTCATCATTGTGGCAGCGAAGCGTACATGCTTGCAATGATGTGTTATCTCATCATATAGGCAGCCAAGGGGTTAAGATAAGTTAAGAATAACTTTATTATCTCATTAAGAGGAATTACATCCAGTGCGGCAAAACAAAAATAGACAAGTACTCAACACAAAAACATTAAACACAACAATCATATTTAAAAAAAAAAGAAAAAAAGAAAGAAACAAACATATAAGACATTCATATAAAAGTATTACATGTATTCACTTAGAATTTTGTAATTAATCATTATTGTAAACATGTTGAAAGACACCAACGTTAACATTGCATGTATTATTTTGCAAATTAATTCAGCACATTGTCACATTTTTCAGCTTGATACTATTGAAAATAGCTTTTTATAGAGAATAAAACAAAAGTAAGAAATGTTATTTACTCACTTAGCATGCACGCACACACACACACACACACACACACACACACACACACACACACACACATCTGGCTCTTTAGAATTTAAAAGGTGATTAAAGCGTGGGATAAAGGTTTTCTGTGCTCTAGATTTCAGTTTAAAAGTTCTTTAGTGTGGTCCTGATGGCCGCAGCTCAAAATGCTTGCCTAAGACATGCCTGTCGTCAGTTGCTACTGCTTGGCTTTCTGAAACACTTGTCTTTCATACAGCTTGTTTCACTTACACAACTTTACTGCAGACACCTATTACATCATTCAAAACTTGCTTCCTCCTCATTCCCAAACTTCCATACCAGCACATACATGAAACAGTAAGCACAGATTCAATACAACACCAGGAGTAGTTCTGGAGATTTTTTTAATTGATAACCAATATTCCTTAATTTCTGCACTCAACACCTCTGTCAAAAGTTTGCTTATTATCTAAAATAGTCCCTTGTTCAATTGATTCACCATCTATAACAAGGTTAGGTACATGCAAGAGGTCTTCGAAAATCAGTCAACTTTTCTTTTGTCTTCAGAACGTTCAGATCCATATAGTTCTCTTCACGCCAGGAACAGAACATTTCTGATTCCACTGAAATAGACGGCACAAGAGTTGTGCAGGTCTTCAATAGCCGAGTCATCAGAATGACAGTTTCCATCATGCCTCTGCAGTCATCAGTGTTTAATGGAAATAGGACTGGGGACAGCACCATACCTTGAGGAGCACCAGTTGCAGTAGTTTTGAGAAGAATGGACAGATTGAAAATGGACTGAGTTCTGCTGCAAAGGAAGCTAATTATCTAAAGAATAAGCTCAGGATTCACATCTAAACCCAGCAGTTCGAGGGCCAGGAGATGAGGTGTTAATAGCGGAAGAACCTTTTGTTATTTAAGTGAAGAAAAGCATTATGAAGGAGAGTTAAAATAGCATCGTCAATACTTCTGTGTGGTTTGTATGCAAACTGAAGAGGATCAGTGTCCTAGTTGGTGAAAGATAACAGATGGCGAAGAATTTTTTTTTCAAAGGGTAGGCAAGTGTGATATTTGACAGTGTAACTCTTTCACTTTAGAAATTGAAAAAAGCCAATGATGAAATCCGAGGAGGAATCGGGAGACAGCACAAAGACATGGAGACGTGGAAGACCACTTGTGACAGGCTGACATCCTCTGTCACACGCAAAGAAACAGAGTTGCAGAACCTGTCAGACAAATGCCACAACCTGGAAAAACAGGTAGCTCTTTTTTTTGTTTTGTGTTGCCCTCTTTGGGTGTACATAAGACCATTGACACTGAGATGAAGAGAGAAGCAAAAAATTGAAATTACTTCAAATGAAATTATCTCATAACATTTTAAGATCCTACAGAGACTGATGAAAAATATTCAGAAATGTTTTGTTTTTGACCTGGAAATTAGAATAATATTTTGTTTCCCCAAATTTGTTTTTTATAGCTGTTGTCTGTTTTGCTTGTGAGTTGCAGTATATTATGATTATAAAACCCGATTTTGAAGTTAAGAAAATTACTTTAAGTACTTTTTCAAAGAAAATATACACGTTGTGAGTAGTAGAGTGCGTGCTTAGCTATATATTGTTTTGGCACCTTGACTGTTTTGCACAGACTTCGTCTTCTAGGCAGTCATTTTGTCAAAAATTATTTACCGGGTATTATGAAGCCACGAAATACCCATGTATCTTACCATCTGCATAGAGGGTTATTTATTTATTTATTTGGGAGAATGAGATGAGTATTTATTTTCCGTTTGTCATGATACATGCAGTGTGGTGTGCTTTCAGCTCTCCAGAGTGCAGGAGGATTTGAGGCAGTCGAAGGAGAAAGAGGAAATCTCTTCTGATGTAAAAGAGGACCTGGAAAGGTAAACACAAGAGACAGTTATTGATACACAGTGGAAGAAATATCAACAAGAAACTGCCACTCACACAGAAGACTTCATCCTGCTTATCTTTCCAAGAAAAGGCAATGACTACTTGGTCCTGGTTAGGATCTGGTTTATAAGCATGCTGTCCTCTTATTTGATGGAATCTGTTGATGAAACTTGGCAGGAATAGTAATAATAATAATGACAATAATAATTGTTATTATCTTTTTCTTGTGCTCCCAGAATTAGCCATATTTTCAAGGGTCAGCTCAACAGCTTTTATTTAGGAACATAGAATATTATGTTTCATGTTCTGTGTATATGGTCTGACCAATACCAGAGAAAAATGGGTGATAGAGATTGGGTAAGAACTTATAGCAACCAACCAGATATACAGTGCTTTGAACTAGAGGTGAAAAAATCTGTGGTTGAACTTAAATCCATGACCTCTGTCAAAGGTGACAGGTGTGTTAATGATTGTTGGGTTGTTCCTGAAACTGAAGATTGCATGTCTAGCCTTCTTGTTTGTTTTGTAGAAGAGGGAGCTCTGTGATGCATTAGCTGTTAGAATACAGTTGTTATATGTTCATATTTCACAGTGCTTTCTTACAAGTGTTCTGACTAGCTTTGATACTGTTTGCTTGCAGATTACAGGATGAAAATAGAAGGTTGCTGCAAGAGAAGGCAGAAAATGAGCAGATGTTGCAGTTGCTGGAGACACAGAGGGATGTGCTGTCAAAGAGTGTAAGATTATAATTCATTTTCTCGGGACTGTTTTTGAATGTTGAAGTTGGTGAATCAGAAACACAGTCATCAGTAATGGAAACAGTCCAATAGATTTAGATCAGAAAACAGAGATAATTGCCCCTTAGCTACTGAACTTGGAAAAGGTCTGTCAGCCCATGATTTCTCGCATTCCCATGATGTCATTCCCCTCTCACCTTTTCTTTCAATGTGTGAGAAAGCATGGGAAGTCCCTTATTTTTATCAAAAACATTTTGTCATTTGGGTTGGTTTCTTGTCTTTTACCAACACAAATCTTAGAGAAAACTGAGAGAGAGAAAAAGAAAAGAGCAAGAGGGGTACAACAACAATGACAATCATGATAATGATGGTGATGTTAGTTACTCAAGGAGGTGTCACTGCATTCGGACAAATCCATTAGCAGATGTCTGACCGGCAGTGTAACCCAACGTGCTTAGTCAGGCTTTGAGGAGAAATAAAAAGTACATTTATAAACAAATAAATGGATGCATCATTAAATTCATGAATGAATAAATGAATTAACAAATAAATAAAACAAATAACATAAAAGAGTAAGCAGATAGATAAATAAAATGCAGGAAAAGAAGAAAAATATAATATGATAAATAAAAAGACAGTAATGATAATAAATAAACAAACAAATAAGCAAATAAATGTAAATGAACATACAGATATGCACACACACACGCACTCACACACACAACTCAAGTAAGGACTATATTGTTTAAATTTAGATTTGGGTATGTATGGGCAATGCAAGATTCGGGTAATATTGAGTATTTTCAAAGGATTTTCAAGGACAGACTAGAAGATGATTTTCGCCAAAGCTCGCATGAATCTGTTGTGAAAAGTGATTACCGTAAAGTTCGGTCTATTGAGCGCACTGGTATATAAGCCACACCCACTAAATTTTGGAAAAAATTTAACTTCATACATACATAAACCACACTGGCTTATAAGCCGCACTTATTTCCGGTACCGGAACACATTTGTATTTGTATTTCTTTTTATCACAGCAGATTTCTTTGTGTAAAATTCGGGCTGCTCTCCCCAGGGAGAGCGCGTCGCTATACTACAGCGCCACCCATATTTTTGTATTTTTTCCTGCGTGCAGTTTTATTTGTTTTTCCTATCGAAGTGAATTTTTCTACAGAATTTTGCCAGGAACAATCCTTTTGTTGTCGTGGGTTCTTTTATGTGCGCTAAGTGCATGCTGCACACAGGACCTCGGTTTATCATCTCATCTGAATGACTAGCGTCCAGACCACCACTCAATGTCTTGTGGAGGGGGAGAAAATATCGGCGGCTGACTGTGATTTGAACCAGCGCGCTCATATTCTCTCGCGTCCTAGGCGGACGCATTACCTCTAGGCCTTCACTCCATACTGATACTACAGAAAAGCTGTCAGTACTGTAGGTTATGAAATAAACACAAGTGGGAACAACACAAAGAAGAGCAAGCGAAAATACTGCCAGTGCCACAAAAAAATAAAAAATAAACACAAAGAAAATAAGATCCATAATTTAGGGATAGTCACATTGATTCAACGTCATCCAGCTCAGTAAATCCACTGAAATCTTCATCTTCAGTGTCTGAGTTGAAGAGAACCAGCACAGCTTCCTCCGCCATCTTGTCACTGACTTCAGCCTCGCTTTCACTTCATGAACATGAACGCAAAGTAGAGGTCGCTGCTGGTTTGCTGCTTGCACTGTCGTCTGCTAGGTTGATCGCCTTCAATTTGAAGGCTGCATCATAGGCATTACGTCGCGTTTTCAGCATGATGAGGGTGTAGGCTTGAGCAGAGTAGAACTGAATGCTGATCTGAAGGCTTTAATGTGTGGGGGTTTGATTTATAAAATGTGAACAGTTAGCACACTATCCTGAAGCTCATCCAAAAATTCATGGACAGAAATCATGATTTTGATGAGTTGAAGGGCAGCTAAGAATAGACGAGAACGTGACACTCCCGGGATCGTTAAAATCCTCAAATAAGCTGCATCATTGTATAAGTCACAGAAGTTGAAGCTGGGGTAAAAAGTTGCGGCTTATAGACCGAAATTTACGGTACTGTTTCCAGAAATTATAAGAGCAAATTACATTGGTGAGTTAGACAATCATGAGCATCGTTGTATTCTGTGTCTGATTAAGTCAAATCGTCTGCCACTTGATGGAATCCCTCGTTTTGGTAATCATTTGTCAGATCCAGTTTGTAAGTATTGTAATTTGAATAGTATTGAAGATCTTGTACATTTTCTTTTTGTTTGCCCAAGATATGCAGCATTACGTAAAAGATATATACCGCTTTATTATTACCGTTTTCCATCATCTTTTAAAGTTCATTTGCTATGTAGAAACCTGAGTGGGAAGTTAGCCTTCAAGGTTGCTATGTACATTTGTGGATCTTTGAAACTCAGATGTAACACTTAATGTTTGATGTCTGTATGCTCACCTTGTGCTGCTTATCCCATGTAGAATTTCACTTCTCCTGTCCATATGGGCCAGATGGCCTGAAAAGACTGCATTAAAATTATTGTTATTGTTGTTGTTATTGTTACACACAGTATCAGTATCAGCAGCTCAAGGAGGCGTCATTGCGTTAGGACAAATCCATATACGCTACACCACATCTGCCAAGCTGACGCCTGACCAGCAGCATAACCCAACATGCTTAGTCAGGCCTTGAGAAAAAAAAAGAGAAAAAAAAAGATAATGATAATAATAATTAATAATAATAATGATAATAATTATCATAAATAAAAATAAAATAAAAAGACAATAATAATGATGTTGTGGTTGTCTCGTTCGTCATTTATTAGATGGATTTCCCCGTCTCCTCGACAAAGGCAGCAGCACGTCGCAGGTCCTCCAGCCCTCCGTAGAGCTTCCGGGCCTCTGGGATTGGGTCAGGCCAGGTTTTCTCTCGGAGCGCTTGGTGGAGCGGGCAGGACTGCAGTAGATGTTCTGTTGTCTGGATGCCTATTCTGCAGGGGCACTGCTCTGTGTCGCTGATACAGAGTTTCGTGTATAGGTGGTGTTTCAGGCGATTGTGGCCTGTCCTGAGCATGAAAATGACTACCTGCTCTCGACGAGTCAGCAGGTAGTACGGGTCTGCTCTGTTATGGCATGTATGCTGCTGCTTCCACTTGTTCTGCAGTTTGGCCTTAATGACGGTCCTGGATTCAGAGTAGCTGGTAGACCTGTCCATCTGCTCTTTCGTAGTGCCTTCCTTCGCGAGGGAGTCAGCAGTCTCATTGCCAAGCACGTTGCAGTGGGAGGGAATCCACTGCAGGGTGACTGTGTGACTTTTGCAGAGGGAGGCGAGAGAGGAGGGCAGATCATTGAGTTCTGGATCTCTGTGGGACCAAATAATAATGATAAATAGGTAAATAAGCAAATAAAAATAAAACATGCAGACACATGTACACACACACACACACACACACACACACATGCATAACAGATACGCAACAAACATGCAGTTTCACAGATATGAAAGCACAAACAAATGCACATAAACGTACACGAGCCCCAACACACACACTCACACACCATCTCCCAAATTACCCTGCACCTCCCCACCCCCTCCACATGCTAATTTCTAGGCTATGTATCGCAGCTTCCACGGCACACACGCACGCACGCACACATGTACACATGAATATACCCCCACCCCCCACACACATATACAGATAGATATATGCACAACCGCACGTTCCAATATTCCATTGCTCCCATAGTACAGACATGCATACACACACATACCTCATCCTCTACACACACACATACACACACACTTACGCTCATGTGCACAGACCTCTCCTGACACGTGTACACTTACACACTCGCGCACGCACGCACGCACGCTCGCACACACACACACACACACACACACACACACACAGGTTGCCACTGATTGGCTGCAAGAGGGGTTGGAAAAGATCTCTGATGCCAGAAACATGGCGTCTAGAGTGTTGCTTAGTCTATTTTATTTGGAAAAGCCCACAGAGACTTTGTTCCGTTTTGAAGAAATTTGCGCAGTGTTGGTTTGAAATGGTGCCAATATTCGTTTGATTTGCAAAGCATCGTGCTCTGCCTTTCATGCCAGACTTACGGCCGCTCCCTCTCTCTACCTTGATTTCTTTGAGGCGATCGATGGTGTGATGTACCTGTTCATTTTGGTATTCTTTGACTTTTCTGAGGATTTCCAATTTTCCTGGATGAAGGCCAAAGGTATCGAACAACCCCACCTCTTCCTGCTACATCAATCACTCATTCTCAGTGTGATCAACTACAGGCTTGGGCTAACAACACCATCTCAGAGCAGCCTCCTGAAATTAGAAAGAGTTCAAAATGAAGCTATGAGGCTTTTTGGAGCAACAAAAGACACGCCTATGGAAACCATGCGATACCTGCTTGACTTTTCTTCAGTCCAGGTCAGAAACAAGTTAGAACAGGTAAGACCTACTTCAGAGCATTAGAAAACCCTCAAAACGCACTGCAGGATGCAGTCAAGGAACCAAAAGGCAGCCGTCTAGGATGAGGAAGATCATGGAAGGGGCAAGCAGAAGACACAATCCAGCTAGTATGCTGACTACAAGACCACAGAGAAACAAAAGAATGGGAGGAAAACCCCAAAAACCTCAATCATCTGTTCAACACAGCTATTTCACCCACTCTGGGAAGACATTGTCGGGAATGGCCAGAGGGAAAAACTGATGCAGAAGTGAAGCTACTCATAGAAGAAAACAGTAAAGAAGAGGATATCATCACATACACAGATGGCTCAGTAACCAAAGACCAGTCCGGTTGGGGATTCACTGCGAAACAAAATAGAAAAACAATTAGGGAAGAGAATGCTGCCTACAAAGTCACAACATCCAGCCTAATGATGGAAGTTGAAGCTGTGACAAATGCTATCCAGTGGCTATCATCAATCCATATTCCTGGAAATCAACATGCCATGATTCTAACGGACTCAATGACCCTCATACAGAAAATTGAAAGTGGAATGGGAAGCCCAGAGTGGCATGAGGCAATGCGCAACTTTCAGATTCAAAAACTTGCATGGTCATACTGCCTGGGGCATGCAGGTGTTAAGGGAAATGAGTAAGCTGACAGACTTGCTGGTAACGCAACACACACACACACACACACACACACACACACCAGATATGCAACAAACATGCAGTTTCACCGATATGAAAGCACAAACAAAAGTGCACAGGGCCAACACTACACATAAAGCACACTTGCCCCGCCACATAAACAAACACACACACACACACACACACACACACACACAGAGTGTTAGATTTAAATATTCCGCTTTCACCACAGGAATGTTACACCATGTTAGAATAAGTACAATGGTCAAAATTTCAGCTTGAATAAAAAAAAAAAAGTTACATAAAGATATACAGAAAATGTATGGCTTCATGGGAAAACATTATCAAAATGATTTTCATAAGCCACAAATTATTTCTTTGATCTGCAGATGGAAAATGAATTGTTTTAAGACCAAGTATGTCGGTAATGTTTCTTGCATCTGTGGTGCTTACTGTTCTTCTTCTTTGTTCGTGGGCTGCAGCTCCCCATGTTCACTTGTATGTACACGAGTGGGCTTTTACGTGCAGGACCTTTTTTACCCTGCCACTCCATTTTTGGGGGTTGTGGTGCTTACATAACAGCCAATCATATGCTAATTTGCCATATGTTAGTCTCACATCCCTGACCTGAAATCATCTCCTTTGTTGACAATCTTCAGCAGTCCATTGCTAATGTATGACTTTTTCAAATCCTTGTTAAATAGTCCAGTTGGTTTGCTGTTATAGTTGTTAGTATTTCATTAAAAAGGTGTTATATTGTGCTTTTTCTTTTTTAAACAAAACTTCAATGGATCATAACTATATGTAACACATACACACATGCACCCGCGCACACATATGCACACACTCATGCACACATGCATACACACATTTACATACTCGCATGCGTTCACAGTAATTTCTTTTCCCTCCCTCATTTTTTTTTTCCAACCCTCGACTAATACCACATATAGGGAAAAGACATAAAACTAAAGAATGAACGAACACACACACGCACACACACACACACCATCTCCCACATTACCCTGCACCCCCCCCCCTCCCCCACATGCACATTCCTATGTATCGCAGCTTCCAGGGCAAAAACACACACACACTCACACACACCCACACAAACAAACAAGTCCATACCCACACACACACACTTACACACATATATACACAGTCACACATTCCAATAATCTGTAGCTCCCACAATACAGACATGCATACAAACATATCCCATGTTCTACACACACTCACACACACAAATGCACATACACAAGCACATACACAAATCGTAGCTCCTATGATGCAAACACACCCACACAGACACACTCGCATACATATGCAAATACACACATGTATGCGCTTGCACACACACACAGTTCTCCTGACACATGCGTATACTTAAACACATGCACTTCACACACACACACACACATGCTGCCACTGATTTGCTGCAAGAGGGGTGGGAAAAGATCTCTGATACCAGGAATATGATGTCTAGCGTGTTGCTCAGTCTACTGTATTTGGAAAAGCCCACACAGACTGTTCCATTTTGAAGAAATTTGCACAGTGTTGGTCTGGAAATGATTCGTTTGATTTGCAAAGGATTATGCTCTACCTTTCATGCTAGACTTATGGCCACTCCCTCTCTCAACCTTTCTGTCTGTGAGGCGATTGATGGTGTGATGGCTTTGTATCTCTTTTTTTAGGTACTCTTTTACTTTTCTAAGGATTTCCGATTTTCCTGGATGCAGACTGCTCGTAGTTGTTGCATTACCAGCAAGCCTGTCTGCTCGCTTATTTACCTTGACACCTGCATGTCCTAGGCAGTATGACCATGTGAGATTTTGAATCTAAAAGTTTTGCATTGCCTCATGCCACTCTGGGCTTCCCATTTCACTTTCAATTTTTTGTACGAGGTTCATTGAGTCCGTTAGAATCTTGGCATTTTGGTTTCTAGGTATAAGAATAGATGACAGCCACTGGAGAGCATTTGTCATAGCTTCAACGTCCATGGTTTCATGTTCTTAGTGTTTTTTATGAAACTGAGAATCTATTTTCAGTGCAATCTTGCATGCTAAATGATGTTAACACAAACAGATGAACATACGAACAGGCATGAAATGAAGAACATTCTAAAAAGATGTGATAGAAAAGGTTGTATCGCAACAAACATCAAAAACTATTTGGTCCAGTTCTCACACTTCCTTACATGAGGGTAAAGCATTGTGAAACACCTTTTTCTGTCATTTTTATGTAGAAAGTTGAATCATTTTGATATTATTCCCAACGTCACCTGGGAAGGATTCAGTTCAAGTCTTGGTATATTATATTTCTGTTTGAGTTATACACATTGCCTTAATTTTGTTGTTTGCTGTTGATTCTGATGTTGAATTTGATGTCAATGCATTGCAGAGATCCATCATAAAGATACACAACAGGGTTCGCGTTAACTGGCAATTACCAGTAAATTACTGGTTATAAAGAGGAAATACTGGAAATTTTTTAGCTGTCAGTCCCAGGGACTGGTTTTAATTTGCTGCAACTGGTTAGAGATTAAGGGGGGGTGGGGGAATAAATAAAAAGGCTGAAAAACAAAAGAAAGAAAAAGTTGATCGTTCATAAGGCTTCAGCACTTTAATTGCCTTATCTTTCAACCAGCCCTCTCCCCTCTCCACCACCCTCCTGCCTCTTCGCACACATGCAGATTGTCACGTAGGCCTAGCCATCAGTAATTGATGAAGGTACAGAGCAGAATAGCGACTGTCCCATAATAAAAGCTGTACAGACGCGCTTTACTGCCTGTTATTCGCAACTTCTCCCAGACGTCTGTCTGTCTGGGTCGTCGCTTGTGATGCTAGGCTAAGTCGCGTCATTACAATTTTCAAACTGGATGCAGCAGAGCCAGTACTTATTCACGCGCCTATTCACTGAATGATCAGTGGGATCACAATGGCAGAAAAGAACCAGCAGTCGATTTTTTCATTTTTTTCACGAAGTGGAAGAAGTGATTCAGACAGGCAGCCCGAAAGAAGCGCAGGTTCAGGCAGTTCAGACCGACCACAGACTTCGAGTGACAATACTCCAATCAGCTCCACCAGCACAGAAGATAGGCCTAGCACCAGCACTAATCATGGCTGAAAGATTTCAGATGGCTGGAGGTTGATGCAAGTGATGAAATGACAATGTACTGTAAAGTGTGCATCAAAACCAAACAGAAAAATGGTTTAACTAGGGGATCACGAAATTTCCAGTATTCTACCCTGGCAGACCATGCAAAGAGTGTATCTCATAAGGCAGCAGTAGCAACAGACACAAAACAAGCCTCCATGGTCCCACACTCTGAAGCAGCCCGTGCTGATGAAAAAGAATGTGTGAAAGCGCAGTTACGAACTGTGTTATGCATGTCAAAACGCAATATCGCTGCCAATAATTTTGGAGCACTGATTGAACTTCAGGAGGTGAATGGAGTACAGTCACTGAAGTCAGGGCCGGTCTACACGCACCACTCTTCAGTGTCACAGATGGAACAGTGTTTGGATGATATTACCAAGCAGGAAATCAGAGAAAAACTCGAGAAAAGTGATTCTGTGGGCATCATCATAGGCGAAACTTTGAACTGTACTTTGGACAAGAAGCTAATCATGTTTGCTCGCATTGAGAACAACGGTGTTGTTGAGACACTTTTCTTAGGCAACTACACCATCGACAGGGGAACATCAGAATGTGTTTTTGACATGTTGGTCGAAGTGCTTCAAGAATGGTCGATCACAGATAGGCAGCTGGCCGGATTGGGGTCGGATGGTGCGTCCGTTATGACAGGCCGACTGAATGGTGTGGGCGTTCGACTGTAGGCCCGTCAACCTGCTCTAGTACACATTCACTGTGCCGCTCACCGTGTAGCGCTGGCGACAAAGGATGCTACAGAAAATGTGCAATCCATATCGGACTACAGACTTTGTTTGCAGCAGATCTTCAAATTGTACAAGGCTTCGGGTGACAGAACCCATCGTTTGAAAGAGATCTGTGATGCCCTAGATTCGGTGGAGTATCTATGCTTGAAGCATCCAATCAGTGTGCGCTGGCTAAGTCTGGGGAAAGCTGTCACAGCTGTCAGGAGTATGTACCCAGCACTGACACTGGAACTTGAAGAGGAAGCCCAGAGAAAGAACGCTGCAGCTGTGGGTTTGAGTCGGAGAGAGGTTTCAGTGTCCAGAACGGAATCAAAACAGAGGCGCGTTCCTGGCTGGGCGAAGGGAGAGTGTCACGGCTGATGCGCCTCAATATCCACGCTAAGAGTGTTCGAGACTTTGATGTTGACTCTGGCACTGATCGTTTCTTCGCAATGAAAGTGCGTCGAAAGTAGGTAAGTGAACTGTCTTTTGTTTGACAGTCTCTGACTCGTGCTTGCAAACATTTACATCGTTATTTGTAATGCTACTGGATTTTTCTCACAAGGACTGGTTTTGCTCAGAGGCGCTGAAAAACGGTTGGGGTAGGAGGCGAAGGGACTGGTTTTGAAAAATCCTAGCGCGAACCCTGCATACATGTAAAAACCCACTTGTGTTTACGAGTATAAGGTGGTAGTTGTAGCCCACAAATAAAGAAGAAGAAAAAATGATTTGTAAAATTTTCAGATTGGATTGTTGTTCAAGTTGGTGTGTGTGTGTGGTAAAGTGATTTCTGAAATATTTGTTAATTTTGTTCATTGAATAAAACAGTTACCTGAATCTTTTTGTTTTTTCAGTACTGGGGGAAAAGGGGTTGATGATGTCTTTTTGTTTTGTTTTTCCTCCATTAAAGGAGATAATTTTCTCTTATATATCACCATCACCACAACAGTACCACTCAACACACTACACACGGGTCAGTTTGTACTTTTTCTCTCTGAACTCTGTGGAGTCACTGGGATGTCCACATTGAAAAACTGTCCACCAGATTCCTCCAGGTCTGTTGGTTGTGTATCAAAGCCTGGGTCTCTAAATAGGTTTTCCTGTACTAAGATAAACCAAACCAAACAAACAGAACAAAGAAGACAACTGAAAGCAGAGTTTGAAACACAAGTTGCTTATCCCACTATGTCTCTGTGAGTACACACTTGCATGTAGAGGAACGCCGCTTCTGTGTCTTGGGGTCACTGGCAATACTGGCAGATGTATATCCTGTCATATCAAGATAAAGTGGTTTCAGTGCACTGGAACTGAAAGTAGGGTTGGAGTCACGAGTTCCTCGTTCTGTGGTTTGTGAGGACACACTGACATCACAAGAAACTCCTGACTTGGGATGAAATTTATTTGAAGTGATTGGATGTGTTTCTTTAACTGGAAGTCAGGTTTGAACAAAGGTGTCTCACAAGCCATTGATGCACCAGGGACTTTGCTCAGTGTATAAAAGGGTTTGTATTTGTGTTTATTTTTGAGAAACTATTTAATGAACTTTGATAAATGTTACATACAGTTGTAACTCTACGCATTCTCATAAACTTGTGACCCACTGACATATCTGTCTGCATAATTAATGGTTTCTTAAACCACTGGAACAATCATAATGCAGCTGAGAGCAATGAATAAAGATTTTAAGGTCTCTTAGATATTATTCAGTGTGATGTTGACTTTTGTGCATTGTCACAGTTCAAGACATCTATCATTTTTGCTCATTTTGTAATAAACTTTGTGCAGGATTCTTATGAAACTTGACATCAGCAGGGGTACACATAATCACTGGACAACAGACACGGACTGATAAAGGGATGAGAATGTCTGATCATTTTATTGCTGAAGAGGACCAGTGTCCCATTACTTTTTCATTAGTTTGGTGATTGTCAAGTAAGTTTCTTTGTTAGCTCAGACATTATGTGTGATAAACTTTGGTGAGAAGTTGATCCTCCCCAAATTACCAGTTTGGTAATTTCAGTTCAGTCAGAACAAGGCCAGCATTTTTGTGTGTGCAACCTTGCATCAGTTTCAGCCAGTGGTTTTAGCTTTTGATTAACTAGGATGTAATGTCTTCTGCTAGAATGGAAATCAACTGCTCCTTTTCTCTCTGAATGGACTTGGCTTTGCATCGGACAATTTCTGGATCTTCTCACAGGAGACATAAAAGGTTTCTGAAGATAAGAGTTCTTTGATTAGATTTACTGAAACAATGACTATGAGCATTCAAGTCCAACAGTTTCAAGGGACAAACTACTATCACTACAACAGTTACTTTGAATATCACTGTTGATACACTTTTGATAAAGCCTTTAACTGCAATATTGAAAGTCTGCAAATAGGAAAACAAATCTTGTCAAGGGAAATGATGAAAATAACAGAACCAGTCAGAAAATATCAACTTTTGTCCAAATCAGTTTTTGACAAAATGACCTAAAGAAGTAGAGAGAAAGAGATAGGGAGAAAGACTATAACAGGAAGTGAGAAAACATTGAGAAAAACTTCATTTTAATTCTCCATTTTCAGGACTTCGTATTTATATTCTTTATTTTCAAGACTTCTTTTTTCATTTACATCTTATGAAGTTTCTTCAGAGTACAGAAGTGTTTGTTATTGAATGATAATGCTTCATTCATTTTCATTATAGCTAATTAAAAACTTAGGACTTGATTTGGAAAAATGTGTTGACCAATTGGTTTCAATATCCCATTCATGTAGGTCTGTAGAGGAGAATATCCTATTGATTATGTCTGAGTAGTTCATGGCATTTATCCTGTTGTTGTCTGTATGTGTAACCCTGATACAGATGCAGCATTACATACTCTTAAGATTCATAGCTTTCTAGGGGGACTTTGACAAAATGTGTCGTGGTCACAGGAAGATTGTGTGCCAGGCATGTGACTTGTCACAAATTGCTGGAACAACAGATATGTGCTGCTTTGCAAATTGCACATAAAGCTAGTGAAAGAATTTTTAGGAACAAAACAGCAATTGCTGACAAGATCTTAAAAAATCCTCTTCAGTAGGTAAACAAATGCAGTGCAACCAGCCGCCGTGGCAAAGTGGTTAGCGTCACGGACTGATGCATGGGAGGACATGGGTTCGAATCCCAGCGGAGGTGGGTTTTTCGGCCCATGGCCGCTCCTACCCAGAGTTGAGTGTGCTGTGGGCTTAAATGGGAAGACTGGGACCACACAGTTGAGTGTCATCCACTTCAAGGATGCGTCTTTGGGTGTGTTGCTCTAATTACTTGACCAACACTGTAAGTGTCTGTATCTTTTGGGCCTGGTTAACGCCTGGATATCACTATGACAGGAAGTGTAGAGTACAGCCTTGTCACGCAGTCCCAAACCAAAATGGACCTCCATGGCAACATTGTCATTGTCATCCTCCTCCTCCTCATCCATCATCATCAATATAGACAAAACAGTCTCAAAGTCTGTGGCCTTTCATGCCCTGCTCTCATGGTGACCTCAGTTTCGATACCCCTCCACTTCTGTGCTTGAGGTGAGCCCTGTCAATGTCTTCAGTGTCAGAAGATTCATGGGGTGCTGTTGTTTGAGGGACATGGTGGCGGTCTCCAGTCTGGGAGGGACGCTCACTCAGTCTGGCTCCGCCATTATTGTCATTAGTAGGGGGCTTAGTAGGTGGTGTCCTAAGTATGTTAAATCAGAACAGGCACCACTAAACACCACCGAAGTGACTCAGCAGCAGTGCAGGGTCTCCTCTGGTGTGTGGCGTCTTGGCGACCTTACATCAATGGTTCCCTGCGGACTGCTGACGCTGGAACTGTGACGGACAAACCCGGGTGTGGCCGTGTATGGGGGAATCTAACTGAGCGGCGTGGTAGTAATGCCACTGAAACGGTGCAAATGAGGGGGCAGCAAAAAAAAAAAGAAAAAGAAAAAAAAAAGGGTAAACAAATGCATACTTAGGGTGTAGGGATAAAGGTCGTGTTCTCCTTAGCATGAATACTGTGATGAAAGAATAAAATAATAACAAAGAATGAAGAGACACACAATCTGAACAGAAAAATATACAATATAGTATATTAAAATCACCTCAAGTGGAGTCAATAACTATGGCTTTCCCATCATTAATGTGATTTTGTTTACTGGGCAAAGCCCAACAGATGGCACAGCTTTTGTGTATAATCATATGGTAAAGGTTTCATGCCATGACCTGCATACATGTTACATGCAGACGGAGAGCAGTCTCAACAAACTGCAGGATGTGGAACAGCTCAGTGGAAAAGTGGATCAGATGAGGAGTGAAAATGAGTTGCTCAGGTATGTATTGTCTTCTCTTTCCCTGTCTGTCTCCATGTTTCTGTTTCTGTCTCTCTCCTTCTCTTGGTTTTTTGTTTTGTTTTGTTTTGTTTCTTTTGCATATAAGCACAGTCATTCCCACATTCACTGGTATCTAAAGGTAGGCATTTACATGTGTGTTCATGTTTACTCTACAGTTTAGGAAGCCATACTCCATTACAGGGGTTCTTCATTTATAAAATCGTACTGAATGCCTTCAGTAAACTTGAATGCAATGCCTCAATGCTAAAGAACCAAAGTTTAGAAACCAGAACTGGAAAACTAACCCCATTCAAGATTCAAGATGGCACCGACCAATGGCGACACGGGGATAGCTGTCCTGTTTATTTTGTGTTTGATTCTGTTTATGTGTGTTAGGGAAACAGCTGATATGATTGTGACACGCTGCTGCGTGTTAGGGAACAAGGTAGGTGAGTCCAGTGTGCTGAGATCTCACTTCGACTCACTCTATCATGGTCTACAATCGTCAACAATGAACACCGACCGGTCAGCACGCAAACCTCAGTCCGCGCGTAAATGGGGAAAGCGAGGTGGGGCCCTTTCAAGGTTACGCCAACGAAGTTTTCGCCCACCTCTACCCAGTATGTTCCTGTAGATCTCTACCCAACAAAATTGATGAACTCACATGTAATATTCAGACGAGGAGACACTACAAAGAGTGCTCTGTGTTTTGTTTCACTGAAACATGGCTTAACCCGGACATCCCTGACAGTGCCGTTCAACCACCAGGCTTCACTGTACACAGAGCTGACCACACTACTGACTCAGGCCAGCAAAGGGGTGGTGTCACAAACTCTCTTAATACAATAATAGTCTAGGGGTATTGGTTTACACAAAAGAGCTTATGCAAAATTGTCCTAACAATTTTAGGGGTGGTTTACTTAACCTGTATTAATTTTACTTATCCAGTACTAAATGAAAACGTGTAACAAGACAACATTCATACAAACACCTTTCAAAAAGGGTGACCACACCAAATTTTAATCTTTATTATAATGAACATACTATCAAATGTATTATCTCCATTACACCCTTAATCTCACCATTAATAATTATAACCCCATTATACCCAAGTCTTTCACATGCACCCACCATACATTCTCACAACAATAGAAATATCCTTACCATGCTGTCTGGTGAGATTATCTACAGATCCACTACTGGACTCAGCAGAAATCACGACTTTAAACGTCAGCAACTGAACTGGCTCCAAACCAGTAACCTGTCGACCCGCACTCCAGCAACCAGAACTTGTACTGGGAAACTAACAGTCGACTACAACCTGGATCTAACACTCCAGAAGAAGGAATTTCGACTACATTGATTCTGCAGTCCCCTGACTTGGCCCACTCTAGACCAGTCAACAATAATACGAGATTAGCACTCAGCTTAACCCAAGATCTTCAGGCAATCCCTGGATGGCTTGTACTATAAACATAAATGACGAACTCCCGAACTAGAAAAAAAAAGTCCCGTTCGATAACAAGGCACTTCACACGACAGCAAAATCACTCCAGTACAGCACAAAACCCACAAGAATCTCCAGCAACAAATCAACACGAAACCAACTTCTACAGCACTAAATCCGACAATAGAAAAGAAAACGATGCCTCTAACTAGCAACACAAGCTTTGGACTCTCGCAATCCAAGGAAGAGAAGTGTCGCTCTCCCTCGAAGTTCAAAACCGGAAGCCCCTCCCGCAAGTCCCATCACAATGAGCTCTCCCAGCAGGGAAGGCGGAAACACACAACAAACATGGTTCCACTCTACAATTATAGATCAGAACCTACCTGACACCCCTATGTAAAACTCAATTATCGGATCTTCCATCCGACCTTTTCCCAACCTGCCGACATACACTGACATGTGACAATTGGTGATGTGTGTTTCTTCATGAACACACGTTGGTGCTCTGATGTCAAAGTGCTATCGCATGCCTGCTTCCCTGACATGGAGTTCCTACATCCAGTGCCGACTCTTCTACCTCCCACGCAAAATTCCCTCAGTGACGCTGATTGCTGTGTACGTCCATCCCACAGCGAACCTCTCCCCCGCACTTGGTCTTCTAGCTGATGAAATTAGCAAGTGTGAGAACAGTTGGCCCAACTCCACTGTCATTGTTGCTGGTGATTTCAACAAAGCCAGTCTCAAGAAAGAAATGCCGAAGCTGTACCAGCAAGTGAACTGTCCAACACGTGGTGAGAAGACCCTCGACCACTGCTACACCTCCATCAAGAAGGCATACCACTCGATCCGCCGTGCGCCTTTGGGACAATCCGACCACAGCATGATTTTTCTGGTGCCGGTATTCCAACAAAAACTGAAAGCTGAAAAACCAGTCTTAAAAACTGTGAAACAGTGGTTGGCCCCTGCCTTAGAGACCTTGCAGGACTGTTTCGAATGTACTGACTGGAATGTTTTTAAAGACTCAATGAATATACCAACACAGTGTTTGATTATATTTTATTCTGTGAAAGTGTGTTGATTATATTTTATTCTGTGAAAGTGTGTGCATTCCATAAAAAAATATCAAAATATTTTCAAACGACAAAATTTGGTGTAAGGCAAAAACTAAAGGAAAAAGAGAGAGCTTTTTGTGAAACTGATGATAGAATAGCCCACAATAAGGCAAAAAGAAGTGTTGAAAAACGCATTAAGAAGGGAAAGTTAACAGCTATGCCAGGATCCTTTTCATTGACTACAGCTCTGCATTCAGCACAATAGTGCCATCAAAACTATTTTAAACTGAAAGACCTCTCGCTGTCTGAATCAATTTGTGCATGGATCCTAAATTTTCTAAGATGCAGACCGCAAGTTGTTAAAGTTGGTGACCTCACTTCCTCCACATGCATTCTCAACATAGGCACCCCACAGGGATGTTTTCTATCCCCACTGTTGTACTCATTATTAACACATGACTGTGCAACTCAAGATGAATGTAACACCATGGTCAAGTTTGCCGGCGATACAATTCTAGAAGGGATGGTTACGAAGAGTGATGAGTCAAAATACAGGAAAGAAGTACATGAACTTGTCAACTGGTATGATCAAAACAACTTAGAACTCAACGTATAAAAAACCAAAGAATTAATTCTAGATTTCAGGAAGACCAGATCTGACCCCTTACCACTTATCATTGAAGACAAGCAAGTAGAGATCATCAGCGACTTTATATTTCTCGGACTGATCATTTCCAACGATTTGAAACGGGAGAAAAATACGGAAAAAATTGTTAAGAAAGCACAACAGCAACTGTACTTTCTTCGACGCCTCAAAACAGTTCGGAATTAAAAAAGAAATCATGGTTGATTTCTACCGAGCAGTCATTGAAAGTGTGCTAACCTTTGCTATTACTGTTTGGTACGGGAACATTTCCAAGGCAGAAGTTGCAGCCCTTAACAGAATCGTAAAAACTGCCACCAAGATTACTGGGGCTGATCTACCTTCTCTAGAAGACATATATTATAAGCGGCCATTCAAAAAAGCAAAATGAATCATCCAGGACAAATCACATCCAGCTTTTGGGATTTTCGAGATGCTCCCCTCTGGTCAATGGTACAGAAGTAAAAGGACAAAAACCAATCGCTTCACCAATAGCTTTTTCCCCAAAGCAGTCAATGCCCTGTCTCTTGAACAAATCCAGTGTAATAAATAGAATTGTACAACCAACAACCATCTACCTGAATATCTAGTCATCAGCCCCATCCACATGTAATATGCAGCTTCTGTTCAAACGTGTGTGTGTGTGCGCATGTGTGTGTGTGTGTGTGTGTAGTGTGTGCATGCGTGAGTATGCACAAGTTTTTATATCGATATGCACTTGTATGTATCTTATTTCTACTGTATCTGTGTTTGTGTATGATTTTTTATTTATGTTCGTATATTGTTATGTACTGTCCCCCCCAATATTCCTTGTGACCCTGGTACACTTGGTAATAAAGACATATTCTATTCTGTTCTGTTCTATTCAATTCTGTTCTATTCTATTCTATTCTATAATCCTCTGGAGTGCAGCCAGTTGTGTATTCATCAGAGCTTCCATATCTGTTAACCATTCCTCATTGAGCATGATCACATTCACAAAAGCTTACCACATGGCAACCACACTGTATCCCATCATTCTCTGTGGTTTGTAGGACAAAATAGCAAAGCAAAACCAAACTAATTCCAGCAGTAATTATGCTATACAGAAATAGATAAATGCCCTAGTTTGGAACACCATACAAATGTGACTTTTTTCTCTTGCAGGCAGAGGATATCAGAACTGGAGAAAGTCAGAGACAACCTCATTAAACAGAAAGAAGAGCTTCTGGTGAATACTGACATTGCATGTATTATGATATGTGTGTGCATGTAAAGAAAGTTGTATGGCTTTATTTAAGACAGCAAATTTGTACACACATTTTTATGGATCATGGTATACTAGTTACTGCCATTCAGTAAATGTCTGTTTGTCATGTTGATCTCTTTTTTTTCAGTTTAAAAAAAAGCAACTTAATGAATAATAAAGAAATTAGAACTTTTATTGGTAACAGTGACTCATACCCAGGTTCAAACAGTCCACTGTTGGACGCCGTTCTTTCTCTGTCTCTGGACTTTGCATTTGGAATGAACTTCCTCTTTCGCTTCGTCAAGTCTCCGCACTCAGCTCTTTCAAGTCTGGCCTTAAAACCCACCACTTCACAAGATAGCCTCCCTCCTCTGCCTCTTCCTTGTCTTCAGTTTCTTCAGTTTTAGAGTTATGCATGTGTGTGAATGACTGGTGTGAAAGCACTTAGATTTGTCTCTGCACAAGATTCAGCGCTATACAGATACTATCATTATTATTGTTATCATCATTATTATTATTATAGACTAGAACAGTTGCACATGTAACATTGTACACAGCATACAATGTAATGAAATGGGCATCACATTGGCAACACCTCAGAATTCACATGCCTACATAATGAATGTCTTTTCATGGAATCAGTATCAGTAGCTCAAGGAGGCGTCACTGCGTTCGGACAAATCCATATACGCTACACCACATCTGCCAAGCAGATGCCTGACCAGCAGCGTAACCCAACGCGCTTAGTCAGGCCTTGAGAAAAAAAAAAAAGGTATATATATATACATACATACATACATATATATATATATATATATATATATGTATGTATATATATATATAGAGAGAGAGAGAGAGAGAAGCGTACATACATAAATAAATAAATAATAATTATGATGGAAAAAAAAGAAAAAGAGAAGAAAAAAAAATAGTAGTAATGAAAATAATGATAAAATAATAATAATAATAATAAATAAATAATTAAATAAATAAGACAACAATGATGATAAATAAGCAAATAAATATAAAACATGAAGACACACATTCACACATACACCCACACATGCATAACAGATATGCCCCCAAAACGCAGTTTCATAGATATGAAAGCACAGTCAAATACATATAAACGTACATGAGCTCCAATACACACACACACACACACACACACACACACACACACACACACCACAAATTTCCCTGCACCTCCTCTACCCCCTCCTCCACACACTCGGAGTTTCTAGTCTATGTATCGCAGCTTCCATGGCACACACACCCACACACACACACACACACACACACAAACACGCACACGCACACACACACTCACACACACAGATGAACACTTACTTGTACAAGCACACACACACACGTCCATATCTCCCACCCCCAACCCCACACACATATATACAAAGATATATATATAATATATACGTTCCAATATCCTGATGCTCCCACAGTGTAGGCATGCATACACTCACATACCTCATCCTCTATCTCACCTCCTCCCTGCACCCCCACCTCCCCCTCACACACACACACACACAACACACACACACACACACACACACACACATGCACAGAACTCTCCTGACACTTGCGTACACTTACACTCTCACGCATGCACAAACGCACTCAAAAACATAGACCCACACATACACACAAACACACACATACACACACGCACAGAGGCTGCCACTGACTGGCCGCAAGAGGGATGGGAAAAGATCTCTGATGCCAAGAATGTGGCGTCTAGTGTGTTGCTCAGTCTACTGTATTTGGAAAAGCCCACAGAGACTCTGTTCCGTTTTGAAGAAATTTGCGCAATGTTGGTTTGGAAATGATGCCGATATTTGTTTGATTTGCAAAGCATCGTGCTCTACCTTTCATGTTAGACTTACGGCCGCTCCCGCTCTCTGCTTTTATTTCTTTGAGGCGATCGATGGTGTGATGGCCTTGTACCTGTTCTTTTTGATATTCTTTGACTTTTCTGAGGATTTCCGATTTTCCTAGATGTAGGCCGCTCGTTGGTGTTGCGTTACCAGCAAGTCTGTCAGCTCGCTCATTTCCCTTAACTCCTGCATGTCCCGGGCAGTATGACCATGTGATTTTTTTTATCTGAAAGTTGCGCATTGCCTTATGCCACTCTGGGCTTCCCATTCCGTTTTCAATTTTCTGTATGAGGTTCATTGAGTCTGTTTGAATCATGGCATGTTGGTTTCCGGGCGTATGGATGGACGATAGCCACTGGAGGGCATGTGTCACAGCTTCAACTTCCATCGTTAGGCTGGAGGTTGTGACTTTGTAGGCAGCATTCTCTTCCCTAACTGTTTTTCCATTTTGTTTCGCAGTGAATCCCCAACCGGATTGGTCTTTGGTGACTGAGCCATCTGTGTATATGATGATGTCCTCTTCTTTACTGTTTTCTTCTATGAGTAGCTTCACTTCCGCATCAGTTTTGCCCTCTGGCCATTCCCAACAATGTCTTCCTAGAGTGGGTGAAATGGCTGTGTTGAATAGATGGTTGAGGTTTTCGGGGTTTTTCTCCCATTCTTTTGTTTCTTTCAGGTCTTGTAGTCGGCATACTAGCTGGATTGTGTCTTCTGCTTGCCCCATCCATGATCTTCCTCGCCCTAGACGGCTGCCTTTTGGTTCTTTGACTGCATCATGCAGTGGGTTTTGAGGGTTTTCTAATGCTTTGAAGTAGGTCTTGACCTGTTCTAACTTGTTTCTGGCCTGCACTGAAGGAAGGTCAAGCAGGTATCGCGTGGTTTCTGTGGGCGTGTCTTTTGTTGTTCCAAGGATCAGCCTCATAGCTTCATTTTGTACTCTTTCTAATTTTAGGAGGTTGCTTTGAGACGGTGTTGTTAGCCCAAGTCCGTAGTCGATCACACTGAGGACGAGTGATTGGTGTAGCAGGAAGGGGTGGCGTTGTTCAATACCTTTGGTTGCCATTGCCTTTAAGACTGAAAGGCCTTTTTTGCATTTGAGAACAGTATTTTCCGTATGTTTTCTGAAGGTCAGCATCCTGTCGAAGTGTATTCCTAGGTAGCGTAGGCATTCAGTTTTCTCGATCTGAATCCCATCGAATGACACAGAAGGTGGTGCTTTGCTCGCGGTTCTGTTGTTCAGGGTGCACAGCAATGTTTGGGCTTTCGCTGGGTTGATGGAAGATCCTGTGTCTTTGCACCATTGAGCAATATTGTTTAGTTGTTTCTGGACGGCTTTGGTTCTTTCCTGAGCATCTTTCGAAGTTTTGAAGACCAGGCCATCATCCGCAAGAGTAAGCACCCGAGCTATTCCATTGTTGTTTAAGTCTGCAAGGCCCTTCGTGTAGACATTGTAGAGGACAGGAGAGAGCGGAGACCCTTGTGGCAGTCCCATGGATAGTTTAGAAGGTGCAGACATCCAATCTCCGAGGCGTAGGACGACGGTTCTTTCCTGAAGCGCTGCTGCTATCCATCTTGTCAGTGTCAAACTTACTCCATACCTTAGTAGCAGCTCCATGAGGTGTGCAAACTGGACTTTATTGTAGGCATCTTCAAGGTCGATTGCTACTGCTAGTGTTTCTTCTTTCCTTTGAAATCCTTCATACACCTCATATGCAAAAGCAGCTGCATTTTCCCATGTGGACTTGCCTGTTCTGTAACCACCTTGATTTGAAGGGAGAATGTGCCTGTGTTCAAGATCCCTTGCAAGTTTTCTGGCTATCATGCGTTCCATGAGCTTTCCAGCGATGTTTTGCATGGTTAGGATCCGGTAGCCGCTTACCTGATGATGGTCCTTTCCTGGTTTTGGTATGGGTTTTAAGAAGCTGTGTGTCCAGTCCTCCGGCACATGTCCATTGTGGAAACTGTTTTGATATAGATTGAAAAGTTTGCTTCTGTCTTCTTCCGATAGTTCCTTGATGTCCGAGTAGCGAACTTTGTCTGGGCCAGGGGCAGATTCTTTCTTGCATTTAGCTATTGCTTCATTTAGATCATCTATTGTCAAGTCATCATCAGGTCCAGTCTGCATAAGGGTTTGGTTTAACTCCTCAACATATTTCTTTTTCTCATCTAAGTTTCTCTGATCGCTCTGTTGTATGAAACGTTTGAGCAGGGCGGATCCTTTTTCTTCGTTTGTCTTAAGCTTGGTTCCGTCAGTGTCTACCATGTCTGGGGTTGTTGTTGTGCACGTTTTCCCTTCCATGCGACGATAAAATTGCCAGAACTCTGTCAGTGTTGAGTCATAACTGAGTGCCTCGCAAAACTGTTTCCACTTGTCATTTTTGGCCTCTTGAGCAATGGTTTCAAACTGTTTAGTTTTTTCTTTCATTTTTGTTTCAATATCTTTGTCTGGAGATGGTTTTGTTCTTTCTTTTTGCCAAAGTTTGACAGCCGCATGTTTTTCTATCCAGGCTCTCTCTGTGTCGGTATTCCACCATGGGGGCTGAATAGTTTGCATCCTGTTCAGTGCCGTTCTTTTGTTTCTTCTGCGTCTTAATTTTTCGATGACGGTTGTCTCTTTGGTTTCATACTGAAATGGATCACGCGGTTTCATGCAGCGTTTATCTGACAGTTTCTGTAGACTGAAAACTACCGGGAGGTGGTCACTGCCTTGGTGTGGAAGCGTCTCTGCATTCATTTCTGCTCTGAATTTTGGAGATGTTAGAGCAATGTCGATCACACTGTCACTGTCCCCTTATCTTGTTCCAAGGCGAGTTGGGGATGTGGTTGTTAATGGGCTAAGAAGAATTTCCCCTATCATTCCTTCAAGTGCGAGTCCTTGTGGGTTGGTGTTCCGCTGGTCCCATAGCTTGGATCTTGCATTGAGGTCTCCACAGATAATGACTGAGTCTCCAAGTTTGTTCGCTATTTCCTCTAAAAAGGCCCAATCCTCTTTTGTTGTGCAGGTTCCTGGGTGAACATAGGCATTGATGAGCACGATGCTTTTGTGAATTCCGTCAGGTTTTTCGAGACGTACCCCCACTAGTTCACATGAGTTGCTACACCATTTCTCTAGATTTATGGTGGAAACTTTGTTTTTTAGGTTTTTGTTCAGTATGATTGCTACTCCTCTTCCTTCATTCCTTTGAAAGACTGTGAAATTCTCAAAATGTATTGGTCTGTCTGCACTTGTCCTGGTCTCTTGGAGACATAAAATGTCAAAATCATATGCCAATTTCTCAATTGTTGAGATTCTCATTCTCGCGCTGGAACAATTCCAACTGCCGATTCTAAAGAATTTCTTTGACAGCCGCTCTGCTTTTGTCATTCTGCTACCTAAGCACAATCTTTTCCCACCTTTTTTGCACGCCTGTTTTGGGGTTTTGGGGATCTGAATTTATGTCTCGTGCTATGCAGCTGATCCCCGAGGTGCACGCGAGACAGGGTTTTGTAAGTATCCATAGAAGGGTGTTCTATGTGGTGAGGGAAAAGTTCGGTCGCCCTGACAGAGCCTCTTATCAGGGAGGAGATCATGGAAGAGATCTTGAAGTTAAAACACAATAGATTAATTAGTGGCATGGAATGATAACCTCACTTTTGACCTATTCCAATGTTACTTATAAACTTGTTGGAAGTGTCTATATTTGACTTATTTTCTTTTCTTGTTTTTTGGAGGGTCTCATTTGTGTAAAAAGAACCATCTGCTGTTTACAGAAGCTTAAAAATATCTAGGTCAATCCTAAAATTCTCCAGGGTTTTTACTGATGCTTCATTGAATCGTTCTCTTTTATTTGCTGGTATGGAAGTTTAACGTGAAGAACAAGAATACTTTGAGCAAAATTGTGAATGTGTCCACCAAAATAGGTGGGGTCAAACAAGAACCTTTGAATAAACTGTACGAACGGTGTGTGAAAGAAAAATCAACAAAGGTCAAAAATGATGACAGCCATATTCAAAGTGCTACAAACTTTTACCTTCAGGGAAATGCAGTGGATTTCCCAAATTTAGTACTCAGTTTCAGTTTCAGTTTCACTTTCTCAAGGAGGCGTCACTGCGTTCGGACAAATCCATACACGCTACACCACATCTGTTGAGCAGATGCCTGACCAGCAGCATAACCCAACGCGCTTAGTCAGGCCTTGAGTGCATGCTTACATATTTGTGTACCTATGAAAGTGGATTTCATTTTACGTAATTTCGCCAGAGGACAACACTCTCGTTGCCATGGGTTCTTTTTCAGTGCGCCAAGTGCGTGCTGCACACGGGACCTCGGTTTATTGTCTCATCCGAAAGACTAGATGCTCAGTTTGATTTTCCAGTCAAACTTAGGAGAAAGGGCGAGAGCGGGATTCGAACCCACACCCTCACGGACTCTCTGTATTGGCAGCTGAGCGTCTTAACCATTCTGCCACCTTCCTCCTAACAGTACTCAAAACAGTTTTATACCCCAGTCGATTCATTTCTTAAATATTTAACTAACTTTAACACACAGGCGTTTTTAAAATTGGCCCCTCTGTGTGTCTGGATGTATGTGTGTGCGTGTCTGTTGGGAAATCTATATTTATGTGTGTGTGCGCACATGTGTGTGCGTGGTTGGGGTTGTGTATGTGTACGTGTGTGTGTGTGTGTGTGTGTATGTTTGTGTGTGTATGTATGTGTGTGTGTGTGTGTGTGTGTGCATGCGTTTGCATGTGCATATAAGTTTGTGTGATATGGGAGTGGGGGCATGCATGCATGCACATGCAAGGTTATGTAAATTATAGAATTATGCATTGATTTTAAATGCTGTTGAATAACAGCTAGTTTTAATCATGTACGTCATTGTTTTAACTATAGTATATTTTAATCTGTTCTCTGACTGTGCTTATTGTGCTGGCAGATTTGTGATTATTGTATGAGATTATTTAGCATGAACTTTGTAAATGTGCATTTCATGGTCCTTTTATATTCATGATGAATGACTGTGAAAGTATGTAATCATTACATGTGTATGATTGTGACCGTTGTACAAAAGGTCCTCATCAACTTAGCATTTCAACATTTTATGTCTTTTATGTGTTTACATTGAGTGACTGTGATTTTTATGTATTTTTTGTATAAAATACACCACACGTGAATTTATCTTATTGAGATAATATTCTGTATTCCCATCTGGCATTGTAGTACTGGCCCATTGATTGTGTGCTGCACCATTGCAGGCCAGCGGTGAGCTGATCTACAAGAGTCAGAGTTTGGAGGAGCTGGAATGCAAGATGGAAGAACTGCGAGAGGCCAACAAACACTTAAGAGACATCAACGAGGTCATGTCTAATAAAATGCAGATTGTTGAACAGGTGAGCTCACTTTTACATTTTTACAGCCGAAATGTTAGGAGAGTTGATGACTTCACTTTGGTAGTCTGGTATTTTCTTTCAAATAAGAGGGAACATTTTAAAAATCTGTATGTCCTTGTTTGTCACTATGATTCTCTCTCTGGCTATCTCTCTCTCTGTTTCTCTCTCACTGAGCACACCACAACCACGATGCATGCACACACACACACACACATACACACACACACACACACATACATCACCTCAAACTGTTAATTTATGCACATTTCAGCAGTGTATGAGATGGCATATTATTTGCTTCTTCAGGAAAACTTACAACTGAAGCAGTCCTTGGATGATGGCTCCACCAAAATTGAACTCAGAAGGTAGGAGAAACTATTGGTATGTAACATTCAATGTTAATGCATGAGATTAGTTTATGCCTTCCATACTGTGTTTCATACTCCATGATTGAAGAATGCATTTTGGGGTTGGTTGTAGGAAAGGGTGATGGGAGTTGGGGGGTGGGGGGGGGGGGACAGGCAACAGTTTGAATAGTAAATTCAACAAGCGGGTGGGGGCAGAGAGGATCTGAAGCTGACAACATCTGGTTCCTAGATGTGATGTTGACATCACGACAAAGGTACAGTGGTCAGCGTTTCATCATCACTTTGATGTTTGCAACTGTGGCCAGCTGTTAAAGGTCAGCTGAGAGGGACAGCTGATGTCAGCCACAACTTAGGCTGCCACCTCTTATAAAGGGTAGGCAGGGGTGTGAAGGTGTAAGGAGCTGTACCTCTGCTGTTCTCAGAGGTGTTGTTATCAGTTCAAAGTAAAAATGGTAGAGACACCGGCAAACCATTAAAAATGGAAGGCTCTTAAAAGATCCAAGAAGGCAAGCAGTGAAGGGGCTGGTTCTGGGAGAGTGGGAGGACAAATACAATAAAGGAGAGGGATTAAAAGGGATGAGAATGAAATATGCACTCACATGCCTGAGAACTCTGGTTTTTTTTTGTTTTTTTTTTTTTTTGTTTTTTTTTTTGCTGCCCCATCATCTGCACCGTTTCAGTGGCATTACTCCCACGCCGCTCATTTAGATTCCCCCATACACGGCCACACCCGGGTTCGTCCGTCGCAGTTCCAGCGTCGGCAGTCCACAGGGAACCATCGATGTTAGGTCGCCAGGAGGCCACACACCAGAGGAGACCCTGCACTGCTGCTGAGTCACTTCGGTGGTGTTCAGTGGTGCCTGTTCTGTTTTAACGTACTTAGGACACCACCTACTAAGCCCCCTACTAACGACAATAATGGCTTAGTCGCGGAGCCAGACTGAGTGAACGTCCCTCCCAGAGTAGAGACCACCACCACGTCCTTCAAACAATAGCCCCCCATGAATCTGCCGACACTGACGACATTGATAGCACTCACCCCAAGCACAGAAGTGGAGGGGTATCGAAACTGAGGTCACCATGAGGGTAGGGCATGAAAGGCCACAGACTTTGAGACTATTTTGTTTATATTGATGACGATGAAGGATGAGGAGGAGGAGGATGACAATGACGATGTTGCTATGGAGGTCCATTTTGGTTTGGGACTGCATGACAAGGCTGTACTCTTTGCTTCCTGTCATAATGATATCCCGGCGTTAACCAGGCCCAAGAGATACAGACACTTGCAGTGTTGGTCAGGTAATTAGAGCAACACACCCAAAGACGCATCCTTGAAGTGGATGACACTCGACTGTGTGGTCCCAGTCTCCCCATTTAAGCCCACAGCACACTCAACTCTGGGTAGGAGCCGGCCACGGGCCGAAAAACCCACCTCCGCTGGGATTCGAACCCACGTCCTCCCAGCCGTCAGTCCGTGACGCTAACCACTTCGCCACGGCAGCTCAGAAATATTTTACTGCAAGGCCACCAGACTGTTTGCAAAGAAGGTACATACAATTGAGACACACAAAATACTGAAAATAAAGGGGGAAGGGACCAATGTCATGGACACAACATTTCATGACTGAAAAGGTAGACAAAGATTTTTAGCTCGTGACATTTTCTGCAGTAACTTTAAGGTTTTTGAAAAATGATATAATCATGTCATTTCTTCTTCTCTCTTTTTTAAGGCATAATGAATAAACATTGCCACAGAGCGAGACATAAGTCTGTTTTCATTTTGTAAAAGTAACACTAAGTCTGTGTATTCATTTATGTTTCTGAAAAGTTTCACAAGGTATTTTTCCCAGATTTACTGATACATTGGACATACTAACAGAAACTGGCTTTCGTCTTCTTCAGCATTGCAGCAGGGGCAGGAGATTGATTTTTCTGTGTATTTTTTTGTGCAAATTTATACCAATTATGTCTAGCCTAAATACGAAACTAAATGATAGTTATGTCTGAAATGTACGTTTCTGGTAGCAACAATGACTTAAAACAGTGATATGTAGAGTATCTATCACTTTCAAATAGTTTACTTGACCAGTCTTGTTTATGACAGTCTGTTATGTGTTGTTTAAAAACTTGTATGAATGCGTTTTCATTTCCAACTCCTCCATTCAACCAAATATTTGAAAATCCATATATATCTAGGCAATGCTTAACCGTGCTGGCCCAGTTGTGTTTGTCAGTCTGGTTTTCTGCATTATGTTTTTGTTAATTTCATAAGCTTGTTTTGGCAGTCTGGTAAGATCTAATTTTTGTAGCCTGAACCAGTATCGAATTACCTTAATCATAGTATCAACATATAAGGGGTACCTACCTAGTTCACCATACACCATTAGGTTTGAAGTTTTGGGACCTGCTCAGAGAAAACGCTTAGAGGCAAATATATGAGGGGCTTCTTTGAACAGAAAATGAGTCAAACCTCAAATTCAGCTGCGTACAACAACATAGGCTTTACCTGTGTGTCAGATAATTTAAAGAAAACTGAGTGTTCCATGTTTCCAAGGCTCCACATTGTTTTGATGATTTCTACCACTCTGCCTTTTGCTCTTGCAGTTTCTTCTAATGCAATATCAAAAGACAATTTTGTAGTTAGGGTAAAGCCCAAATACTTATAACTATTGACAATTTCTATCTTTTCCATCCCAAAAAACATTTTTCTTCTAAAAACTATAATTTTTGTTTTGTACAAATTTACTGTCAAACCAAGAGACTTTGATGTTTCTGCAAGATTGTTTGTCTGATTTTGTAAACTTACGTGTGTGGGTGAGATCAAACAAATTTCATCTGCATATAAATGCAAAAAATGTTTCTTGTAGACCAGGTAAAATCTGAAGACCATGCTTTCCTTTTTTGTTGACATTTTCACTACTTCTTTAATTAATAAAGAAAAAATCAGGGGAGACAACAAACAACCTTGCTTCACTCCAGCAGGCAATCAAAGAAGTCAGGCATTTCAGATCCCCAACCAACACAACACTGAACTGATTTATACATTCCCAGTAACATTCAAAGCATTTTCGTAGATGTTTAAACTTTCTTTAAGACTAACCAAAGACTACTTCTGTCTACTGAATTGAAAGCCTTGATTTAATCAATAAATGCAACATAGAATTTACTTCTTTTTTTTATCCCCCATACAAACATTTTTTAATCATAAACACAAGTGTAAAAATATGATCAGAAGTGGCATAGTTTTTTTTGCGAAAGCCAGCATGCTCCTCACTTAATTTATGTTCATTCTCTGCCCATTTGTACAGTTGTTTGTTCAGAATAGTTGTAAATAATTTACTTATGATACTTAAAAGAGAAATGCCACGGTATTTTTCTAGGTTAGTTTTATCTCCCTTTTTAAATAGAGGAATAATAATTGACCGGGTCCACTCTTCTGGGAAAATACCTTTATCAAACAAATGATTAAACACTTTGGTCAAAACAGGGGCAATTACATCTTCAGCAGCTTTCAAAAACTCGCTTGAGATTTCGTCTAAACCTGCGGCTTTACCTGCTTTAAGTTTATGTATAGCCTGTTTAACTTCATTCACTGTTATTTTTTCATTTGACTTGGGAACATATACACCAAAGTCATCAGTCAGTAGCTGGTTTTGTTCTGAAGTAGTTGTTGTACGCTGTCCTAGCACTCTGGTAAAATGATTTTACCATGTTTCTATGTCTATTGATGCTTCATTGTGCACTTTAGGTTGAGCTCGCTTGATTGTTGACCAAAATTTGTTGCTGTCACTTCTATTTGTACCAAAGATCCACACACTGAATGCCTCTTTGCTTTTCTCTTTTCCTTTAATGTAGAATGGTATTGTGATCTTTTTTCTAAGAACTGTGCTTTGTCTTCGTCATCTAGCATACATGCCTGAAAAGAGACAGAGAGAGAGAGAACTAAAACTCAAATGTTTTATTGTGGGTGAAAGGATAAGCTACAAGCTTCTTTTCACCATGCCCTCACAACAACAAATTTTTTTTAACTCATTCTTCCCCACAGCTACATGCCATGGACCAGCACTACATCAGACCACTGCAGAAAAAATAGGGTGGTTCACTAAAACAGCGAAAATTGAAAGAAGCTTCATTTCATGTTTCCAGGATCCGTAAACAGTTCACTTTAGAATGCCAGCTGTACCAAGCAAGAATGAAAGAAATTAGAACAGTGTGTTGGTACAACAATACTCGTTAACTTGTACCTGGAGTAGAATGAGTTAAATCATAAAAAAAAACAATCCAAACAAAGTAGAAAAAAGAACAAGAAGAAAATGATAAAGAAGAAAGAGGAGAAAAAAGACAATGACAATGGAAGAATAAAAGAAAGGAAGAATGACAGAAAGAAGAACATCAACTTGAATAGATGAAAATCATAACTCGAAAGATTGAGAAACAAATCAAATGATCATTTCAAAAGAACGGTCTAGACAAAAAAATTATAATTGTTTTAGAAAAAGGTATCAGCGTGAAAAACAGTATAAACAAAATATTTTTAGAAATATTTATAATTAAAAAAAATCTACATAATAATTACTCAAAAAGTAATTAAAAAGCAAAACAAAATATAATAATATAATCATGCACTTGTGATGATTAGGGAGAGAGAGGAGACAGGGAGACAGATGGTTGAGAATGAGAGAAAGGGATCAGATGGGAAGAAAACGTGAGGAGACAGATAAGAATACAGAGAGAGACAGAAAGATACATGAGCAGACAAAGAGAAAGAGATGAAATGAAATGTTTTAATGTTTTTCGGCCATGGGCACATAAATATTCAAGGGGGGCAGGGCAGGGTTGGGGGTAGGGGTAGAGGTGAAATAACTAAATAGCTAAGTAAAGAAGTTCCATAAAATGAAAAATACAGTATTACACAAGAACATTATCAAATGAAAGTATAAACTGTCATGACCCATAGTAAACGTTTTTCTGCTTGCTCCATGTTACATTGTTTTCTTTGTCATGTTAGTTTCTAGAAATGTCTGCCTCTGTCTTATAGAATGGAAAATAAACTTTGATACTAATATGGACAACTGTTTTTATTCACCATCCAATAATCTTTCCAAAGGAACATTGATTCCACTGTCAATGAATCTATTTCTCAGCTCTGAATATAGTGGACAAGCATACAAGAAGTGTCTTTCGTCTTCTGCACAAGTTTTACAATGTGGACAATTTGACTGCACAGTATCATTTCCATACCTGTTCTTTTTATTATTTATTGGCAAGACTCCACATCTAATCTGCGTTAAGGCCACGCGAAAACAAAATATGCTAATTTCCTGTAAATATGTACACATATTCATGTTGTCTTTAACCAGCCTGTACAAATTATATCTTTCTCTGTCTCTAATAGTGCCTGACCATTCTGAAAAAAATATATATCTCAGCTGTTGCTTAAACACTTGAAAAAATGTGTCAATATTTGGAACCCCTTGGTTTAACCATTTTTCATAAAAACCAGCATCAGACAGTATTTCTCTTGCCTCGGTTGCCCAACACCTTTTACCATCATTGTCCATGGATACCATCATTAAATATGCCTATTTGGGTAGTCTGTTCAGAGTCATTTGGAGCAATCTAAATCTAATCTGTGAATTCACAAATAAGGGGTATCTACCAAGTTCTCCATATACCATTTTATTGTGAGTTTTTAAGGGAATACCTAAGTATCTTTTACAGGCTAATAAATGTACTTTCTCTATACTTTCTAATCTCTTGTAACCCCAAATTTCTGATGCATACAATAACACAGACTGAAAGAGTAAGAGAGAGAGAGAGAGCAAAATAGATTATTTGCTTAAAATCAAAATGCATAAAAACATAATCTGTTAATAAAATTTCAATGGACAACCTTTGCTAAGCTTTTTTAATAGATAGACTAGTTTTGTCTTTTAAATAATCATGGATTTCATTCCATAACTTATTACCCAAATAGCTAAGTGATGACATGTAGAGATCAGTTCTTGGGCAAGGGGTGTATATATTATTTTTTCCTCAAATGTTCCTTACTTTGAATTTCTCACAAAGATAAGATGATGATATTTTTTCATTATTTTATACATGAAAACACCTTTATTGAAGGTACGTCTTAGATTAAATGGCAGAATGTTAAGTTCCTTATAAACATTAATTTACAGATTTAATTTACAGATGAGGATTTAAGAAGTAATATTTTGACAGAATATTGGTACAGTTTTTTTAGAGGTTTGGTGTGTGTCCATCGAGATCGATGACGACCATCGTTGTCATCCAGCTGGGGGATGGGGGGAGGGTGATGGTGGTGGGAGGGGGGATGCTTATGAGTCTATCTGTGAATGCGCAGATGGCTGAATGGTCCAATCTGCGCACGAAATGTTCGCTGACAGTTGGGGCAGGCAAAGACAGGCATATCATTGTCAGGGAGCTTGTTTGCCCGTGACTTTCTGGCCTGCCTCTTTTGAACAGCTGCAGCAGTCCTGTTGGCCTTGCACAACTTGGCGCCTTTGTGCACAGCAGCGCGCCATTTGTCACGGTCCATTGCAGATTCCTCCCAGGAGTCAGGGTCAATGCTTTCAGAGAGACGTTCAGAGTATCTCTGAAGCGCTTCTTCTGGCCTCCGTGTGATCTCTTCCCTTGTTGCAGCTCGCCATAGAAGAGCCTTTTGGGCAGCCGATGGTTTAAAGTAGTTCTCACTAGCTAAGTCCCAACTTGTAGAGGCATAGTCAAAATCTGGTTTTATATAAGCATGAAAAAATAATTTTCATGTATTTATATTAAAAAGATGTTGTTTTTTCTACTCAGCTCAAATATTTTTGTCAGAAGCTTCTTAGATAAAGAGAAATTATGATTTGACCAAGAGAGATTATTGTCAATGTTTAGCCCAAGAAATTTATGAAAATCGGATTCTTCTAGCTTTTTATTAAGAACATTGATGTCATCTAATTTATGTTGTATGTTTTGACATTTTTGTCATATTGTAACTAACATAAACTTGGATTTTTTAGGATGAAGGGCCATATGATTTAAATCAGTCCATTTGACAAGATGATCTACATCATTTTGTAAATTGATGCACTTTGTATTGGTATCCCTGTGGAACTCTGTATTTAAATGGCGTGAAAGAGGACACTTGAGAATCTTTGAAAACAACTTGTCTTTTATTTGTAAGGAACAATGATATAACTGATTCTGTGGATAAGCTATAAATGGCAAGTTTCCTGGAGAGGAAATCATGATCGATAACAACGAAAGCTTTAGCGAAATCAACAAATGTTGTTCCAGTGATCAGATCATTATCAGTATTTGAATGCCACTGTTCTTATAGACCTTGTTCGTTAGGAAACCGGAAGTCAGTGAAAAGTTCAGCCCCTTCACCTTGGGATGTCCGGATAAGGCAACATGGTGACTCTGTCCGCTGAAACTGAAAATGCGCTTGAATCCATGAAAGTTAAAGAAATGAAAAAGTTTGTTTTTAAAAAAAAAAAAGAACGGACAGCTGATAAGTAGCGTGAAAGTTGAACTTGTTCGTCGTGCAAAGATTTTCAGTTGTCGCGGAACCAGAAACAAGAAGGCGAAGTCAAGTCAGTTTCTGCTGTCACAGAGACATTTCTGCTGTCACAGCGACATAAACCTCCCGCAGATTTTTAACAACTGAACTGAAGAAAAAAAACATTGCTCATGTGTGTGACCCATTCATTCAGAATCTATATACATTCTAGCATTTCGTATTGTTGCTACATAGTATGAGTAAGTGAGTCTGTGTGTGTGCGTGTGCGCGCGCCTTCTAACGACAGATTTCAGACTTGAGAAAATGGCCATTGCTGTTCTAATTAATTTTATCTTTTTCTGGCTTTTCTATCATATGACTTTTTAATACATATTGTGGGGAGGAGAGTGTTGGAGTTGAGCATGGAAATCTGTGGGGAAATGAGTGGTGCAGTTTAGCATGGAAATTGTGGGGAGAAGAGTGGTGGAGCTGTGCATGGAATTTGATTAAAGATAATCATCATCAAGACTGATTCATGTGTTTCATCACAGTTGCATTGATGATTAACTGCAAGTAAAGAATGATTTCATCTTATGGTGTAGCATGCATGCATGTGTGCATACAGTACTCACTCATTCATCATTACAAGTGACATGCACTGATAAGTCTTCTCAAGACTCCCAGACATTCAGACACACCAGTATGGTACAATCAGCTGGCCTGTTTACCCAAAATGGATATGTCTGTACTTTCACCAGATTAGAATATGTATTTCTTTTATGGAAACCTGTAAGTTCATTGTATCTAACAACTGGCCAAAGGATTAACACATACATACCAGCTTTCTCTTTGATGCCATTTTTTAGAAACTGGTAGTGCTGTAAATTCTTTGTGTAAATATTTGCATGTATTTACATTGCATGCCCCACCTCCTATCTTTTATTTCCTGTATTTTTTTAAATCATAAATATGTGTGTGTGTGTGTGTGTGTGTGTATATATATATATATATATATATATATATTTCATTTGCTTATTGCTTGTTGTCAAATCTGTACAATCAAATTTGGACTGTTTACAAAATGCAGTGTAAACAGGTCTGAGTCAAACACAGACTTGAAGAAAATCACTTGATTAGATATTTTCTTTTATTTTTTTTGGTATCATTCATTCATATATACCTAAATGCTAAACAATGAACAATTGTCTAAACAATTTGAGTTATTTATGATGTGAGCACCATTTAGTTTTTGATGTTGTGCATGTGTGTGTGTGTGTGTGTGTGTGTGTGTGTGTGTTTGATATACATCTGTATTGAAGTGCAATGTCTACATTCACAAAGTTTTGATTTTTTTCCATGATCAGACAGAAAAAACAAAAACTCTGCAGTGAATCTTAACTGCTTTGAACCACACTGCACCCCTCCCCACCCCCACCTTTCTCCCTCAAAGAGTAGAAGAAAAATCACAGCAACAGTTTCTGAAATCTTATTTAAATGCACCATAATATCAATATCATTAGCAAGCAGTGAGTATAAGCTTTGGCTGTTGAAATCAAATTATCTCTTGTATACAAGTGATGTACATATTGCATATAAATCAACATTGTATCAGATAAATGTAAACAGTACATAAACAGTTGCAATGTTTGTTCACATCAGTATGAAAAAAAATATCAGGAGCATTCAAACTCCACAATTCCCAAGAAGAAAGCTTTAAAAAAACTTCATACACAGATGATAATCTTACTGTCTTGTCAATACCAATGATACACCTGAATCAATCCGCTCTCAACTAACACACACACACACACACACACACACTCTACAAATTGACACCCACTACTGTAACCCCCCTTCAGTCTAAATATTTTGACAAAACAGTCTTCAAGGCCCTAATAAATCATCTTTCACTGTGTCATCAGTGTCAGATTGGTGTAAAGGGGGAAGCAAAGCTGTCAGATCATTTCATATTTTCACTTCCAAATTTGTTAAATTTTGTAAAATTACTCAATTTACTGTCAGCAGCATTGGTTTCCACTGCTGATGCAGAAGTAGCAGTGATGTCTTCTTGGACTTGCACATCTGACAGCTGTGACAAAAAAAGAAAAGAATATATAATTATAGCTTGAATGTTATGACATTTGTTTTAGTTACACATTTTCAGTCAAACTCCATACAACCCCTAAAATGTGTCAGATCTATTCACTGCATTATGCATGTGCAGAATCTCAAGCCAGTGAGTTGTTTAAAAATGCAACAATAACTATGCTCTCTCTCTCTCTCTCTCTCTCTCTCTCTGTGTGTGTGTGTGTGTGTGTGTGTGTGTAAACATTCACATTGCCTGTGGAAGTAGCAAGGATCCCACTGTCTCAGTATCATTGTTAAGCACTTTCTGAAAATGTGCAAGCATTTCCACTTGAAAGAAGTATGTGCTGACAAATGTTGTACAGTGGAAATTCTTTGTAGTGTTTGTTTCAGGGGTACACTAGTCAGTTTTATACTATGTGTCAGAGATGCATATATCTGTGCTGAATAAATATCACAGCTAAGAATGTGACCAAAAAACAAACAAACAAACAAACACACACAAAAAATCCAGTTGAATGATACAACATTGGTGACTGGAAGTTGAAAAAGACCGGCCAGCTGGTGTACTGTAATTCTCCCTTTTGGGTTAAATTGTGCTTTTGGATTCAATCATTAGACAGATAAGTGTGTGAGAAATGAAGACAGTATAATTATCCCTCTTTGAGAAATCAGACCCAAAACATTTTTTGGCTTGGCTGTTGAATTGAAACAAATATATTTTGCAACATAAAAAATGAATATTTGATTCAAAATGTCACATACCGTGCTTGTTTTGAAGACCTTGTTCATGAAAAGTGAAGGAATATCATCACCACAGAGGGTGCGGTCCTTTTCAGTTCACGAAGTGATTCTGTGCTCACCACCCTCTATGCAATCGGTTCGTGGCTGGTATTCGTTGCGATGTCACCTTTTTTCCTTTGAAGTTCGAACAGCACACACAGTATTTCTTTCTTCCTGTTTTCCCCAGACCCATTGTGAAGTATTTACACAAGTACAATCGACGAACTCGCAACTTTCACTTTTAGAGACTCCCCACGAATTCTCTTTCTGGCGTAATCAAGGGCAAATTACTCTAATTTTTTTCTAACGAACAAGGTCTATAAGATCGGTGAGTGCAGTATGACAAGAATGATTTTCTCTGAAGCCACTTTGATTGGGATGAAGTGAATCATAATTAGTAAACTGTTATTAGATATCTTGTTTAAGACTTTTTTTCTGAATTCCTTAGGCCAGGCTTTCAATGCCATCTTGTCAGGTTTTATGCTTTACCTTGAGGTATCTTGTTTAAGACTTTTTTTCTGAATTCCTTAGGCCAGGCTTTCAATGCCATCTTGTCAGGTTTTATGCTTTACCTTGTCTTTTGCTTTTATTGGCTTTTAAGTGTGTTCATTTGGCCTGTTTTGTTGTATGCAGCTTGTCTTTATAACCTTTGTGCTGTCTCTGACCTTGATTTAACTCTAACCTCCTTGAATCACTATTTATTTCTTACTCTCAATTGATCTTGTCTTTCCTTTCTCTGTACCAGCCTCAGTTATTTTTCTGAGTTCAAAGTGTGGTCTTCACAAGGCCTCACAAGTCATCCTGTTTTGGTAGGAACCGTGAAGCTGGGTTAGAACTTTGTCAGGAGCCTTTACCAGGCACATAGCCCATGCTTCTTCCCGATGTGGACTGCAGCGATGCATCTTTGGATGCAGATTACAGAGGCAACGCTCGATCCTCAGAACTGGTCGTGAAGGAGACCAGGGGGAAATGGGGTCAAGCATCTCCCAAGTTGTCCCAGCGGGATGGAGGACATGCATGGGGGACTCATGGGGAGTAGTCTCTTCTCTCTCAAGGAGCTTCCTGAGATAGGTTGTGTGGAAGTGGTTCAGTTTCTTGGCATGGCGCTGGTGAACTCTCCAGGTCTCACAGGTGTACAGCAGCATAGCCCTGTACACTTTCAGTTTAGTTTCAGGGCTGATGCCTCTTCTATTCCACACATTGTTGTGTAGTTGGCCGAAAGTGGCGCTGGCTTTTGCAGTCCTCAAGTTCACCTCTTCATCAATGATGGCGTTTCTGGACAGTGTGCTGCCAAGATAAGTGAACCTGTCAATTGCTCTCAGTAGTTGACCCTTGATGGTGATGTTGGGTTCAACATAGGGCCTTCCTGGAGCAGGCTGATGCATTAGTTCGGTCTTCTTGGTACTGATGGTGAGACCGAAGTTGTTTCAGGCATCAGAGAACTTGTCAATGCTGTGTTGCATATCAGCTTCTGAGCAAGTGTTGAGGGCACAGTCATCAGTGAACAGGAAGTCTCTGATTGTATCTGTTGTGACTTTGGTTCTTGCTTGGAGCCTCCTGAGGTTAAAGAGTTTACCATCTTTGCGGTACCTGATGCCTTTCAAAATCATCACTTTTTACCAGTTTTCTTTCCCTTCCCCTTACTACCCTATGAACTAATTACTTTATGAAAAACACAAAAGCATTTAAAAGAAATCTATTGAACAAAGAGCAAAGATATTTTAAACAGGAATTTTTGAGAAGGTTCAGATTAAATGTTAGACTGACAAACTTTCACCTTTTTGTAATGTAAAAAGTTTTATAATGAGTCAGTTTAAGGGATGTGCCATAAACATAGCTTTAGGAGCAATTATTGGGAATCATGTTGTCGTCTTTAAACATTTATTTTTTTATGAATGTTTGACTCTGATGTGTTTGTGAATTCTTTGTGTGTTTATACATTATTTGTCAGAACTGCCTGTGTATGTTCTGTTTGTATCTATATGCATATCTGCATGTTTTCTGACTGATCAGGTTGCAAGAAGAGAACAGTCATCTGCTTGGAGAAAACAAAAAGATGCGAAAGGAGAATCAACAGATTGCCTCTCATACAAGTAAAGATCTGGAAAGTTCAACTAAAGGTGAAATATGATATTGTCTTAGGAGACAAATCCTATGATTAAACACATGGTCCACTGTATATCTTGGCTCTTTGTTCCTTTCACCTATTATATTTTAATATACTAATGCTCCTGCATAAGTGCCTCCAGAACCACATCAAAACATCTATTCTGTATTTTTACTGTATTATATGTACACATATGCATGTATATATATAAATGTGTGTGTGTGTGTTTGTATGTGTTCGTATATTTATGTGTCTGTGTGTGTGCTTATGTGGAGCAGGGCTGGTATGTATGTATTTATGTTTGAATGCATGTTTAAATGTATATATGCATTGTGCTTATGTGTGTGTATAGTTTGCAAGTCACATTTTCGTGGTTTACTTTACATTTATATAATATGTTATGCATCATTGTTATTGTAGTCATGATGTTCATTCTGTCCTGTATAAAATTGTAAGACTTTCTTTTATCTCTGGTTATATGGGCTTTTTCAGAGGCTCTTTGCAGTCCGTGCAGTTTTATTTGATTCGTCAAGGAGGGTGGTGGCAGAATGGTTGATATGCTTATCTGCCAGAACAGTGTCTGTGAAGTTCTGGGTTCATTTCCTCTCCTCGCCCTTTCTCCATAGTTTAACTGGAAAATCAAACTGAGTATTTAGTCATTCAGATGAAATGATAAAGTGAGATCCCATTTACAGAATGTGCTTCATGCAAAGAAAAAGAACCCAGAGCAGCCCAAGTATTGTCCTCTGTCAAAGTTCTGTAGAAGAAATCCACTCTGGGTACACAGTACACAAATACACATGCATGCACTCAAGTCCTGACATTAGGCTATGCTGGTATCAGGCATCTTCCTAGCAGATATATATGGAGTCGTCCGAAGACAGTGAAACTTGAAAAACTGAATTTGAATTGTCATTTTGTATTTGTTAAAAATATGTTTTTTGATTTGTGCAGCTTCATTCAGTAATGACTGTGTAAGGTATACCTACGACTGCAGATCCAGTGGCATAGGGGTTAGAAAATCAAGGACTGTTGACACAGACAGAATGCAAGGAAAACAATTATAACTGCAACCAGCCTAACTCGCAGATGAGTGAAATAAAGGAGAAGGAGGCAAAAGAGTGGGTGAAGGTGATCTGTTATCTGCTGGTGATGGCAGCAGGGGTGGAGGAGGAGTGGGAAGGAGAGAGAGCATAGAGGAAAGCCCTGCATGATACTCAGAAAATCATGATCTGGGCTTCATTTTGGCCTGATCTCACAAATGAGAGGTGTAGTTTTGTGCCCAGCCACTTGACATTATGAACACCAACAGTAAAATAAACAACCAGTTGATGGACTGATAGAAGATGTTTTATTCATTTATTTATTTATTGAGACATCTTGCTATAGCACATATTCTTGAAGCTCTATGCACTTTACATTGACACTAAAAACATTCACTCAAACATTCCTACAGAAGCATATGCATATAATAACAGATAAAAAAAAAAAGATAAAACGATATAATCATAACAACAACAATGTAGACAACTGAATGACGCACACAAGCCTGCATGCATGCATACACACACACACACACACACACACACACACACACACACACACACTCGTACGCACGTACAAATGCATGCGCCGACAAACATACATTCATACACTAATCATGCTCTCATGCAATGAGGGACCTTATATGATAACACAGTTCCTGTTAAACATTCCTTGAAGAAGCATTGCACATAACATCTATAGATAAAACCTGGAAAGATGAAACAAATGTAGGCTTGCACGCACGCACACACACACACACACACAAATGATAAATATTTGAAACAAACCACAACATTACATGATAAAGCAATACTTTTTCAAACATTTATAGTAAAAATGTATGTGCATTACATTAAAAAAAGAAAAAAGAAAAAAAGAAGTAAAATATGTACACATTATAAAAACTTTCACCTTCCCGCCACATACACTTGCACACACAGAACGCCACACATAAACTCATCAACAACAACAAAAGCACACACAGATGAACAGCTGAGTAAACAAACTACAACATTACATCATAAAACAGTTTGTCTTAAGAATTTTTCACATATATATTTATATTCTAGAACACACACACACACACACACACACACAATATGCATGTGCTCAGAATATAAACTTCGCACTTACACATGAACACACACACATGTGGACACATACACACACACACACACACACACACACAAAACACACACGCATGAACATACATGCACACGCACATGCGCGCACGCACGCGCACACACACCTCTATTTTATACAATATCATATGACTGTCTGAACAGGTGTGTCTTGAGGGCAGTTTTGAACTGTGAGGGGCTTTCAGAGTGACGAGTTGTGAGTTGAAGCTGGTTCCAAACAGTTGTCGTAAAGTGAGAGAAAGATTGGTTGTCATAAGTCTTTGTTCTGGTTCAAGGTACAGTAAAGGTTCTGTTGTCTGAAGAAGAAGAGTGGAGTTGTCTGGCAGTGGTGTAGGCATGAAGGAGACCTGAAAGATAGGCAGGAAAGTAGGGATCAGTGAGAGAGTTGAAGCAAAAAGTAGATGTTTTGTTTTGTATTCTTGCAGAGATCAGGAGCCAGTGAAGTTGTTGAAGGAGTGGCTGTACATGTTCATGCTTTATGACACTGAAGATCAGTTGTGCTGGTGAATTTTGAACCTTTTGAAGTTTGTCTGGGAGGTACTGAGAAGTGGCAGAGAGTAAGGAGTTAAGTAATCAAACTTAAACAGAACAAAAGAACAGTCAAGAGTTTTGGTTGCATCAGAAGTGAGAAGATGGTGAATGCTTTCAATTTTACTAAGTTCATAATAAGCAGAGCGACAAATGTTGGAGACGTGTTTTTCCATGGACATAATAAGCAGAGCGACAAATGTTGGAGACGTGTTTTTCCATGGACATAATAAGCAGAGCAACAAATGTTGGAGACGTGTTTTTCCATGGACAGAGTGTCCAAAAAGGTTACCCCAAGGTTTCTTGCAGTAGAGGAGAACTGTATGTTTGTGTTACTAACAGAGATAGAGGATGGAGCAGTCAATTAATGTCTTGTTCTGTGAGTGAATCAGGAGAACTTCAGTCTTGTCATCATTTTGTTTGAGTTTGTTTGCTGTCATCTAATGCTTAAAGTCAGTGATGCATTCTTTAAACTTCGTGGAATTGGAACCCAAGTTGCAAGAATGAAGATGGCAGCAGGAACAGTGGTCACTTCACACGCAAGTACAAGGGAAATAATATACTCAAAGGATTTCACTGGCCATAACTACTTTCACTTTCAATCTCTTTTTCAAACTTTTGCACAGCACAGGAATCAGACCCCAGCAGGAGTCTGCACTGGTGGAGCATGGTAACTATGTCAAAATTAATCTGTTGCCTGCCTTGGGATGTGAGACTTGTGTCCTTTTTGTTGCACTGTTATACGCCCACAGGACATATCTGTCACATCCAGTTTTCATCAGCAATGCACAGTTGACAGTTAAAGGGAAACAACCTACTTTGTTTCTCCCTGTCTTCAAGAATGTTTGCAGATTGTGTACAGCCCTTGGACTTATATTATCTGCATTGTGTGACTCCTAGGCTATTAGTAGGAATAGCCATCACTTTTTGACATGGTTGGTCAAAATGGTGTTGTCTGACAAAAGTCAAAGGAAGGAAGGGAGATGAGGAGAGGGGTTGTCAGTCAGGCTTGCCACCAGCAGGGGAGAGAGAGAGAGGGGTGTTATCTGTTGGCCAGGTGCCAACACACAGCAGTATGGCCAGTTTGTTTTTCATCAAGTTCTGGTGTAATACTGGGTCACAGGCACCCAATTTGACTGGAAATCCTGGAATTAATTATGATGCAAAGAATTTTTGACAACTTGATTTCATGGAATTTTTCTTTGACTCAGATTTGAAACAACAATACTGTTAGACAGTAGAAATATAATAACCTTTTCATCTGCTCAGAGTACAATGTATGAAGAATCATCAAACAAAATTTCAAGGAGATATCTGTGTATTTGGGGAAAAAGTGCACATTTTATTGCACTTAGATGGAACCCCCAAGTTTTTCCCCAGCACACAGGAATGACAAATTGTTAAAATGTTTGGCAGGCAATGGGCTGAATATAATTTTAGAAACAAATTCGTTCAGGGGGAATGGTCATAAATATTGATATTGATCCTTTTCTTCAGAGCTGCAGAAAATGCGCAAGGAGCGGGATGCTTTACAGAAACAAGTGCAGCTGATCAATGGCCAGCTAAGCCTGCTGGAAGGCAGCAAGAAACGCTCTGATGAGACTGCCCAGCGAACACTGGATGAACTCACCCAAGTGCGATCACAGCTTGAAGCAAATCGCAAAGAGTTAGTCATCTGTTTTCGTCTCTCTGGATAGTCTGAGTGTCTGTCAGTACCTCTGTATATATGTTTCTCATTTATTTCATCAAGTTCTCAACATTTTCAGAAACAGTGACTCATGTTTGTGGAATGTTTCTTCTGATTTTAATGCCATGGTTGAAAGTGGACAGTAATCAAACCACGTCAACAAAGGAAAATTCAGGTCTGAGAAACAGTTGGACCACTACACAAGGACATGATGGGGGAAGGGAGGGGTCATAATTTTCACTGGTTTATAATGATTGATTTTAACTGAACCATTCCAATTGTGACATGAGCATGGATATTTAGCACCCCATACCTACATGAATCAAAATCAAAGATGGTAATTCTGAAGGGATGTAGCCACTTAAGCTGTGGTCAGTGACATGTGAAATTCTGAATGCCCTGTACAGGTGTGCTGAAGCGAAACGTGTGGCAGCACAGGTGAAAAACCTGAGTGAGCAGCTCCACAGAGCCAAAGAACAACAGGAGAGCCAAGAGAAACTCATCCGTACCATGAAGGAGGTGAGATCTTGCACATTTTTTTTTTTTTCAAATTGAAATAAGTTTATACATATTCATCACGTTGTTGTGTAACAATTTTTTTGTAAGAACAAGATGATTAGTACACTTGCTGGAAGTTTTACTCCTTAAAATATGACAAGGCTCACAACTTTATGCCAGTCATGTTAAGCTCTTCCTGTCAACTTGTTTTCCGGTCAGTAAAAGATACAGTGTTACAAACTAAGGAATTTTATCCCAGGTTCTTGCTTTGTTACTTTTATTGACCTGTCTGTGAAGGGATCAGAAGCATTGGAAGGTGTGTGCTTTGCAGTTAGAGTGAAGGGTGGGAACACAAAGTTTAGACAGGGTGCAAAGAAGAGTAGAAGTTCTGTGAATTGCATCAAAGGCTCAAGAAACTGAATTATTATACATACTAGGGATTTTTCTTTGAGAATTAAATTGCATGGGCAAATGCTGCCATTACAGTTATGTTTGTCTTCATTTGATCACTAGATTATGTTATTACATCATTAATTTTCTATCAATGTTCTGAATAAAATCATTTTTGGTATGGCTGCAATAAGAATCTTCATTTATTTATTAGATGGATTTGCAAAGAAGAATTTCCTCATTCACAAATCTTTGTCTGATATACTTTTTTATTCTGTTCTTGGGAACTTATTTTCCAGGAGCTTGAGGAAGAACGATCAAAGAAACCAGCACGAATTCAGGTGCTTTTATTCTTAGACAGCAACCTAATTGTTTCACTCACTGATCCCAGTTTTGACACTTCATCACCCATATTCTGTCATTTGCACCTATCTTTCGGTCATCTGGATGATTGAATTAACATTTGTGTATCATTCGAATACAAGCTTACCATAGCATTGTACATCATTTGCAGGCATCCATATTGTTCTCCTTTTCAGTGAAGTTTGTGTTGCTTGTTCATTAATACTCAGTTAAGCCTTTCACTTACGATCACAGGCCACTGCATTATCAACTGTCCAGCCATTCATTTTCATACACTTCAAATCAAATCATATTTTGGTGCTTTGAGTCTCACTGACTACCAAGGCAATCTCAAGGCTATCGCCACGTTAGTAGCTACTTCATCTGCATACGCTTACTTCATTGCAAATGGCAACTGCCTTGACGAGTGTTTGAAGCAATATTTCAGCAAGTATGGGCTCAATTTTGATGCATTTTTTGTGTTTTACAAAGCAAAAAGCTGTTGAGCATGTCAGCATGGCTGCCAGGACATACGACACAGAAGAGATGGCTAGAATTTTGTTTGATTTTCCACACAAGGTCAACAATAGCAACTACGAAAAGGTTATGGAAAACAAAAGTAGTTGTTGATCAACTGAAGTGATTCTGGTTATCCTAGTGATGATTACATACTACAAGGTACATCAACAGGAAGGGGGTGGGGTCATGTTAGAAGCAGGTATAGGAAAAAAAACAATATTTAGCTTAAAACCTTAATTTTGGGGTTTTCATTCACTGTGAAACCCTCAGATGAAAGTTTCCAGCTGAAATATTGTTTACAGCTAGCTTTTTTGCTGTACTATTGTGAAGTAGTGTTTTGGTGGGGTGGTGTGTATATTAAAACATGATTATGGTGGAATCAACATAATTGCACTTGGCTGTTGTGTCTAATACATTTGCTAATATTCTAGCATCATTTCCACCCATGAAATAAACAAACTTGAATTTTCTTCTTTGTTTTTTTCAAAATATTTTGTGATTTTTTTTTTTTTTTTTTTTTTTTTTTTTTTTTTTTTTTTAAATCTGAGATATCTTCCCCTGATTGGGAGTTGTCTCATTCTGTCAACATTGAATTTATTATTATAATTCTTCATTCATTTTCCTTTGAAAAAACAACAACAACAACAACAAAAACATATACTTTTACACTCTTTTGAGCTTAATTTTAATTTTTGTGATTTTTTTAGTGGTTGGTTATTTTGCAAATTATCCCATGTAGTTCCGGAAATGAAAGGGTTAACCAGGACCAATCAATCAGTCTTTTATTAATACTCAGTTAACCATAGCCAGTCATTCAGTCTTCAGACTTGCATGTATCTTTATAACATAAAATACCCATCATTAAAATACATACCTAGCTTACAATAAATCAGTTGTCTCTGTTTTTATTTGTACATATCCCTGTTACATTGGTGTAACAAGAACTTTGTCCCTAAATTTATTGAAACAAGGGGACTTACCACAACTGACCCTAATGCCCCAGGGCTTTCCCACTAAGATGAGCTTTTGGGACTCTTTCACTAAGAAGCATTAGTTCTACTTGACTTACTTGCTTTGGAACAATGCTATGTTTCTTCTTCATTGGTGTGTCCTCAGTTGCCCCAAATAGACATATGATTTGGACTTGTTTCTACTAGATAGCTGTTTTATCAGTGAATCATAGTAACTGTATTCATCAAACATAATCTGAAAATTATATTACTTGGATTACGCTCCATGTAATGTTCACACTTATATCCTATGTTTATTACTTTGCTTGTATTCATAGGCATCGTACATCTGCTTGTTTGATTCCAGAAAACGTTACTTACATTAACTGAAGAGAAGTTTCAGTTTCAGTTTCACTTTCTGAAGGAGTCGTCACTGCATTGGGACAAACCCATATACACTACACCACATCTGCTAGGCAGATGCCTTACAGCATCATAACCCAACACACTAGTCAGGCCTTGAGTGCAGACATATATATATATATATAATTTGTGTACCAATCAGAGTGGATTTCTTCTGCACAATTTTGTCAGAAAGCGGCACTTTGTTGTCATGGGTTTTGTTGTCATGGGGTTTGTTGTTTTTTTCAGTCCACAAAGTGTGTGCTGCACATGGGACCTCTCAGTTTATAGTCTCATCAGAATGACTAGACTGTCAGTTTGATATTCTAGTCAAACGTGGGAGAAAGGGTGAAAGTGTGAATCATACTCAGACCTTCATGAACACTGTATTAGCAGATAAGTATCTTAACTCACTCCAGACGATGGGACGCAATAGCGTTCCGGACGTAAGGCAGCGTTCTGTCGTCTGGAACGCTGCAGTGGTTTTGTCAATTAAAATTTTTTCCACGTTTTCCTCATGGGGTAGCATAACAATCATACCTACACCGGGCATTGCAAACATGTCAAGGGTCGAATGGAAAGTTTTATTGTGTGATTCTGTAAAACACACTTGCCGGCAATCCTTTGACCTCGACACCCCACATGGCAAGCTAGTCTGCATACATATTGAAAATGGTGTCGCAGGCGATACAAGTGGAAATTTGGGGAGCAAACTGTATCACGACAGCGGCTTTTTACTGCTGCTGAAGTGATTGAAATGCTTCAAACTGAAGATTTTGACATCGACAAGGTGATGAAGACGTTGAATAAAGCATCTGCAGTGAAGAAAGCTACCAGCAAGAAGGCAATGACAGTGACACAGCTTCTGAGGGCAGTGAAGAGGAATGGGGGTGGGCATACACAAGATGTGAGGAGAGGGGTCAGTGCATCAAGTACAGCAAGTTTCATTCAGTTACTTTATGTTTTGTATTTTTTGTGATTTTTTTCCCTAACCCTAGCAAATGGGTCATCTATAGGGAAAAGCAAGGGAGAAAACTATTCGTCCGGAGTGAGTTAACCATTCTGCCACCTTCCATCTGAAGAGAGATAACAGCTGTTTGTGTGGACATGTGTGTGTGTCTGGAGAGCTGTACAATTTGTGCATGTGGTGTGTATATATTGCTTTTGTCAAATTAACTCTCTCCGGACGAAGGTATGCTCACGCATTCCTACACAAAACGTATTCGGATTCGGACGAAGGAATGGAATAGCATTCTCTGAAAGTAAAATTCCATCATGCGCTGTACACGTGATTTTGTGATTAGCCAAGCAGAGTGCGCTATTCTGGGTCACGCCACAATCGAACAGTATGATTGGTCAGCCTGGGATGTGTGGCCTGTCTCGCACACACGCTGACAAAGTCACTGACTGGTGGTCTGCTCGCGTGCCAGCCTGTTAGCAAAGCGGGCTGTTCTCAGAATGTTGTGAAGCGAACAAGGCAGTGACGGCAACGTTTTAGGGTTGCCGAAGTACTCGAAATGCTACAAACTGAAGGGTCGGACATTGAAGAGGTGGATGATGACAAAGAAGAAAGCGAATTTAATGCAGAAAGCGAGCATGGATATGGTGATTCGGGGTGAAAAATTGGCATTATTTTCTACATATGGCAAAACTGTAAAAATAAGATGAGAAATTTGATTTTTTTTATATGTAATAGCTCAACATGTAATAAACCAGTCCTGAAAGTTTCATTTTCTTACACAGTATTTTGTATTTTTTGTAATTTTTTTCCAAACCCTTACAAATGGGCCGTCTGTGGGGAAAAGCAAGGGAGAAAACTTGTCGTCCCGAGTGAGTTAACCAATAGACTTTTGTGTGTCAAGAAATGAAGAAACAAGGAAACCTATGATGAAAGAAACAGAACAAAAATATAACAAACATCATGAAATATTCTCCAGAGATCATGATTTTTCACTGCTTAGCCGTTAAGGAATGCATCTGCTTGTCATTTGGCCTTTCTATTCCAGTGTGTGCATTGGCCTTTCATTGCGTGGGTTTGTTTCCATTTAATATAGAAACCAGCATTACATTTGTTTGGTTTTTGATTGGTCATAACAATATATATATATATATTCCAGTTTTAGCATTGGCCTTTCATTGTTTGGTGTGTTTCTTTTTTTTAATTCCATTTAACATTGAAACCAACATTAAATTTGTTTGTTTGTTTTTTTACTGGTCACAACAATTTAATTATGAAACTGGTTTTTGACTGGTCATAACAATTGAATTCTGAAACTGTTATTATCTAACATTTAGAAAATGATTTATTGTTCAGGTAATAATATTTTTTCCTTTTCTGGTGTACATATATTAAATAAAGATAGTAATCTCTAGCTGTGTCAAAACCTTGAAGATATTTCAAAAGATGAGAAAACGAGACAAACCAGTCTTAATGTTTAGTAATGTTATTAAGAAAGGTCAATAACTCTTTTAGGTTTCCTCTTACCAAAGAACTTTATAATATTTATGTTGACCTTCAAACCAGTCAATGATGAAGGACAGCACATGCTGAAAACATACAAGTCAAAAGTGAAAGGAAATAATTGTTGTTGTTTTCTTCTTCAGAAAAGAGGATACATTTCTAGTTTTCTCACACAACCAGGTGGTGCAGAAAATGTTCAAATAAGCTTTCTCTAGTGTAGGAAAGTTGGATCCAGTGTTGGACAGCTTCTTCTGGCACATCATGCAGATATTCCTAGCGATTGGCAGCCAAGAGCAGCACAGGTGAAGAATTCCCCTGGGATAGAATCGCTATGTCTTGCTCTGGTGTTCTGTTCACTAAATCTCATGTGCAGTCTTTGATTAGAACTGGCTCAGAAGACTCCATAATGCAGTTGATAGTTGACAGAAATCCTTGAACAGGACTGCAGCAGAATATGTCTTCTTCTTCTTCCATAACTCTGTGAAGAGTCATTGGGGTGTCTCACAGAAGAACTGTTCACCAGATTCTTCTGGTTCTGTCTGTTGTATGTCAGAGCCTGAGTTTCTGCAAATGGTTTTCCTGTCCATTCTGCAAGGTTGTCAGTCTATCATTTGTTTTTGTTGTCCCCTCCATCTCCCTCCCATAACAGTTCCTTGGGGGACTGTTTTAGCAAGGCAATTGGATCTTGTTATTTTTCCATGCCAACATTTTTTTTTTCTTGACTGATGTCGATAAATCTTCAGATCTTGGTTCAATGTGCTGTTTGAGGGCTTGGAGCACTTGTTCATTGGTGTTGTGATCAGTGTATCTGGTGTTCAGTGTCATGTGATAAAACATTTCCATGGGTTTTTTGGGGAGGGTTTGTTTTCCCAATCCGCAGTGAGGTCCATGTTTCATGTACATACATGAGGATAGAATAAACCTGTGCATGCAAGAGCCTGATAGTGTGTCCTTCAATATAGGTTTCAGTCTGGACAGTGCTGATGTTTTCTTTGTTACACTTAAGAGAATGTCTGTTTTGGATCCTTTATTGCCTATGGTAGGTCACAGGAAGGTGCACTGTTGAACAATTTTTAGTTTGGTCCCAGAAAAAATATATCAGCAGTGATTGTGGTGTTTTGGCTGGCCATCAACTTGGTATTTTAGTCACTGATTTCCATACCATGTGTTGTTAATATTTCGTCCAGTCTTTTAGCCAGCTTGGCTCACTACCTGCCAGGCCATCAATGTTATCTCTGAATCAGATGTTTGTGAGGGTTCTTCCTCTTATGCTGACCATCCTGACATCTTGAAGTGTGTCAGTCATGATGCATTCCAGGAATATGTTTGAACAGTGTGAGAGATAGAAGTCAGCCCTGACGGGTTCCAAAACGAAGTATGGAACCGCTGTCCAATAGCACCCTGTGTGAGCATATCAGTGATCACTTTGAAATAAAGTTGCTGGATAGTGTTAATAAGTTTTGCGATTATTTTTTTTTCATTGTGGTCCATAGTTCCTGCTGCAAGACTATATCATTGTATCAAGCACCATCTCAAAGTCTATGAAGATGTGAGAGAATTCGTTCTGGTACTGGTGATTTTTACAAAGGGTACACAGGTTAAAGATCTGCTTAATGGTACTTCTGCATTTGCATAATTTGGTCTGTTCTTCAGCAATAGTGGCACTTACTTCTGACTGTAATCTGTTCAGAATGATTTTGAGCATTACTTTGCCAGTATGGTTGATCAAACCGATGGTGCAGTAGTTCCAGCAGTGTTGGAGATTTCCTTTCGTAGAAAGGGGGATGATTGGTGATTAGGTGATGTGGCCTGGGCCATTCTCTACTGTATCATATTTTGTTAGGATTTCAATTACTGCCTCACCACCACTTTAAATAATTCTACTCACTTGCACCTCCTTTGCTTTGTGTGTTCAGAGTTCAGAGCAGTACTTAATTCACCATTTTATGATGCTTTGTTCCTGTGATACGTTGCTATCTTTGTCCTGAATGGTGCTGACTTTACTTTCTTCCTGTCTTTTACAATCTTTAAATCTTTCTTTGTGTCATTATTGTCAAGGTTTTTGTCAATATTCACACTGTCTGTTATTCAATGCAATTTTCCTTTCTGTTCTTCATTCCTTAACCAATATTCTTGTTTACATCATCATACTTCTCCATTCTTTTCTTAGTATTCATTTATGTTTTTAGGCTTCTTGTAGTGTTGTACATCTCCAAGACATTGCATGTGATCCATGGCTTGGATTTCCAGTGGTTTATCCCAAGAACATTTGTTGCTGTTTTGGTCATGACTTGGTTGAAATTGTTTGTGAGAGGTATAAGATCTTCTTGAAGCAGAAGTAGTGGTGCAAATTTTTCCTCCTGTGACTGCTTGGAATTGTTAACTGTGTCACAATCATTCAGTTTGTCAGGGTTGAATTTGAGTTATTTTTTGCTTTCTTGTTAATCCTCAGTCATATTTTAAAATTCATCATAACAAGGTTGTGTTCTCTGCCAGTGTCAGTTCCTGAGAACATTCTTGTATTTGGCCCTGATGATGCCAGCCCTATTCCTGTTCTTCACAAGGATATAGTGTATCTGGCTGTGATGTTGACTGTCTTGTATTCTCATTGCACTCAGAGCTGCAGAAATTCCTCTAGTCTTCTTGGGCATCTCTAACATTCTTGGCATTCCACTCTGAATGATGATGTCTTTTCTGTCAACCTTATTGATGACCACTTAGAGCTGGATGTAGAATTCTTCAATCTGGTCATCATCATAGTCTGATGTGGGGGCATATAGTTGCATGATGATAATGTTGAATGATTTTGCTCCAAGTGGATGGTCATTTGTCTGGTGCAAACTAGGCAGCATCCTCCTTTTTGTTGTTTTTTTCTGTTGGAGAAGCAGTGTTTAAACTACTGATATCAGATTAGTTTGTCATAAACTTGTGTAAACCATCACTGTGTATGTGAAATGAAAAATTAAATGTGTGTGCAGGAGTCACTGGAGGATGTGGGGGCAGAATTGCAACAGATGAGTGGACAGCTGCACAAACTGATGAGAGAGATCGAGAACAAGGAGCAAACCATAGAAAGTCTGGAGGGAAAACTGCGCACTACCAAAGACACTGCAGATGCCAAGTCAGTGATAATCAGTTCAGTTTTCTGGATGTGTTCCTTTGCACCATGAGTGTGTTAAAGTCTGCATTCAACATTTCTTTGTGTTTGCACCTATGAAAATACATAAAATGAATATGATGTGTGTATGCATATTGATGTTATGTTTATATGTAAATTTACGGGTTGTTTCAAGTAAAGAGAGGGATTGTCTTGAAAAGTATGGGTCTTAATGAGCAAGTGTGGTGTGATGGGATACAAATTTGTGTTTGTGATAGTATACAATTGTATGCATGTGTGTTTGTAAGAATCTATAAACTTATATATGTACATGAATATGAGTTTGACTAGGTGAAATTAGTAAGAATTGGTAATATGGTCATACACACACACACACACACACACACACACACACACACAACACATACATACACACTTACCTCCCATGACACACATGTACCTTCCATGACACATGTACGCACGCACACACATACTGCCACAGATTTGCCACGAGATGGGTGGAAAAAGATATCTGAGTCCATGAATGTTTCTAGAGTGTTGTTCAGACTGATGTATTTGGGAAGGCCCAGAGAGACCCAGTTCCATTTTGAAGAAATCTGAACATTGTTGGTTTGAAAATTATGCCAATGTTCATTTGAGATGCCAATGTTCATTTGACTAGCAAATGATTGAGCTATAGCTTTCAGGTTAGACTTATGGCCACTCCCCTCTCTGTTATTCTTTCTGTGAGGCAACCAGTGGTGTGATGGCCTTGTACCTGGTTTTTCAGAAACTCTTTTACTTTTCATAGGATTTCAGATTTCCCCAAATATAGACCGCTCATTGTTGTGACATGATTATTTATACACCAGCAAAACTGCCTCGCTGTTTGCCCCATGACATATATACATGTCCATGTCATTTCAGGATTTTTCACAGTTACATTTTAAAGTTGATATATACCAATAACCACCAGTCAGCTTGATAATTCTACTTCCATTATCTATGAGGAGCAACAACCATTCACGCTCTGTATGGTAATTACTGGATATCTTTGTCAGTACCCCTCTCAGAAATTTTCAAGGTGGCTGATGACAAAGCACATTCTGGCTCTTGTGGCTTGAAACAGCAAAATTATTTGCAGAGGGGTGGAGGAGGAAGGAGGGAGCTAGTTACAGAGCAAGAAGTTGCCAGCAGACAGGAGGCCTGGAATAGATCTGTAACTGACCCAGAATTGACCAGATCAACCTGCCCCCATATTTTGGGGAGGGAGATATTGATGAAAGGGTGGAGCAATGTCATGTGTTGTACGAATCATTAGAGATGCATGGTTTTTGGAAATCACACTGGCATTGATCAAAGAAGAGGATCAGCTATTTCCTGCAGACAAATTTCTTAACAGTACTCACTCCTATCCCCCCTCCCCTGCACTGTGAGCCAACTGGTTCACTGTTAACCCCCTGCCTGCCAAACATTTTAACAACTTCGTCATTCCCATGTGTCGAGCAAAAACTGGGGGGTTTCACCTATGTGCAAAGAAAAAGTGCACCACTTCCTCAAATACAAAGATATCTCCTTGATATTTTGCTTGATGATTGTTCATACATTGTTCATACATTGTAGATGATAAGTTTGTCATAACTACTGTTCATACATTGTGCTGTAAGTGCATGATAAGTTTGTTATAATTCCATTGAGGGGGGTTGGGAGAGCCTCCCCCTCCCCCCATCCTACTGGTGACCAGTTCGACTCACCACCCCTCTCCCACTCCCCCTTCCTTTCCCAGCTACACAAGTAGAATGACAGTACTTGGGCTGCCAAATGGTTCAAGTTCACGTTCATATTACTCCTGCCCTGCTATTGACTTACACTGATCAGTCAAAAAATGAGCCAAGATTGACCTTTGCTACACACCTCCATTTTGACCAACCATGTATGCAAGTGACTTAGGAATTTCATATGCCTGTAAGTTATACAATCCAGGCTGTACAAGTTCAAGAGATGTAAACAATCTTCAAACATTCTAGAAGACAGTGAGAAACAAAGTAGGTTGTTTCCTTTAAACCATCAATCATGAATTGCTAATGAAAATTTGACATCATAGTCATGTCCTATAGACGTATTACAGTGCAACAAAAGGGACGTAAGTCTCGAGTCCCAAGGCAGGCAAGGGGTTAACCTCTTTGATATTGTCAAAAATTGAGCATGAGGTGAGTGGCATGGCATAGGCAGGCATGGCACATGAAGGAAGTGTGTGTGCATTAGCATGTGTGTGTGTGTGCGTCTGCAATTGCCAAGAAACAGACTGGAATGATGGGCTGAAAATGTGTAGAATGCCAGAACTTTGGATTATAGTTCATGACTATGTGCACGTAAGGTATGGTGATGCATTTAGTTATTAGTTTTCATATATTTTCTAGGTTCATTTCAGCTGCTTTTACTAACAATATAACATATATACAGAAAGTATTTGAAAATTGTTTTTCTCACATTGATGGTTCACTCATTGCTAACCAGTGTGTTAAGTAAGCTTCTGATTGTAAATAAATTTCAGACTATCACAAAATGACAATCTCACCATTTTCCCTTCAGAAAAGTATGGTTTGTTTATACTTTCTTGCAGTAGTTTGCATGCTAGAATTTTTGGTGTATTATTATCCTTCGCAATCAAAAACTACTTGGCAAATAAGAAGCACAAGCTAAAATAATGATTGTCACTGAAGAGGTTTAAAGTTTGACAGATGTGAATATTTGAATATTACTCAACTAAAATGCAGATTTGATGTGACTAAGACTGTCTGGCACAAATGAGCACTACATTTTTATAGAGCTAAAAAAAACCTCTTTTTTGTGTGAAGGAGGGGTGGGGGTGCTTTTTTCATGAATAAACAATATGATTTGAAAGAAAACAGCCATGAAATAAGAGGTTTTTGAAAATCATTCTTTGTGTGGAGTGATTATCATAATCTCTCCAAACTGGGAAGTTGTTGTGAAGACAAGAATAGTTCAAAACTTTGATCTGAACATCAAGATCTATATTAGAATTGTAAAACAGTGAAATGGTGATCAACATAGGCTGCATTAGATGGAATTGTCCCATTTTCAGGAGTGTGTTTTGCAATACGAGCGTGCCTTGGTCAGATGTGTTGGATGGCTTCAACTGTGAAAGTCAGCATACCTTGCCCTGGCAGCAACTTGAATTTGTTTTTGCAGCATGGTTATTAAATAGACTTGTCAGAGTTAGTTCCCTTTAACAGGAAGTCGCTGTCACAGTGCGAAAGTAAACACTTGTCAGAATTGGTGATAATCTGCATTCATACTGGCTTGAAATAATTTTACCAATGCTTTTTAGACCATCAGAGTAGGTGATTAGAAGCATCTTAGTCATAAACAATGATTTCTTGTCTGATCTGGCAAAATATTGTTCGGACAAGGTGCTGATTTGATTGAAAATGGTTTGTTCATTTTCGAATGCTGTTGGTCCAGCTTCTTACACTCAGATGAATCCCTGGGTTAAAAGCATAACAAATGTTCAGACTGCTCACTTACAGTGCAAGGAATTGTGTGGTTGACAACACGACAAAAGCATTAATCTATAGCATGATAAAAAGCATGAGTCAACAAATAGTGGAAGCATTGCCAGAATGGAAATAGACCCCAGACTGTACATCTGTTGACAAAGAATCACTTAGTGATCTGCATTTCTTTGACACCCTGTTTGGGCCCTTTGCAGGGCCTTCATTTTTTTTTTTTTTTTTTTTTTTTGATAAAACATGAACTTTCTATCATATTTACTAGCAGTAGCAGTCAATAAGTATATGTATATTTAAGTATATGTAGTTGTATGTGTTGTGGAGGGAGCTAGATTTAGTGAATTGCATTTATTGTTGCAGGGAGCACACAATAAATGAACTGAAAAAGCTGGTGTCTGACCTGGAGATGCAGATTACCTCACTGAAAAACAACTTAGATGTCAGACATGGTGACTCTTCTTCTGGTGATGGCCCCTCCACGTAAGTGTGTGTTCATGCTTTTGATGTCAGCCACTGATAGTCAATGTCACAATGTGGCAGCTATCATCAGTGACAAGATGAAGGTGATAGTGTTTTGAATTGTGCTTTGCATTCTGTCCCTTTAATGTCTTCTTTATCTCAACCTTTGCTTGTGTATTAGCAGACTTGATAGGACATTTAACTATGGCAATTTGTTTTTCTACACCTTAACTCGTGCACCTTATTCATGGATAAAATTAGTAGTAGAACAAGTGGGCTATTTCAGGTACATATCTCAGAATACACAAACTCAGAAAACAATACTGTTGAAGGAAAAAAAAATATGACTAAATTTGTGTTTGGGGGATATTATTTAAAAAGTGATGAGTTTGCCAAACAGAAATAAACAAAAACATTCCTGCTCTGGCACAGTCATTTGATTGCTGAGTCTGAAGCTGGCTGTATTGTGCCATGACCATTTAGCACAATGCTGAGATAAAGTGTGCATCCTATGACTTTGTGACCATTCCTATATGTGTGTAAGTGGTGAAATGTAAGTAACTGAGTGTAGGAATATATGGCTGAAGGTGTACGTTTTACATGTGGAAGCAGGATGTGAGTTTTGATTGGATGGGATGAATGTATGTGGAATGATTTTGCAGCGTGGGTCTGGTCAACATATTGTCTTTGTGTGTGTTGGGGGGAGAGGGGTACATGCATGTGTTTTTGAATCCCAAATTTATTTTGTCATATTTATTTTATAAAAAAAAATTAGTGTCAGTTTTGAAATATGAGCATTTTAGAAGAGAGGTATTTTCATGGTAGCAATGAATATGACTAGATAGGGAAAAAAGGAATAGTAAGTGTTTGTTTAGAAAGTTTAGGATGCATGCATGTTCAGGAAGGGTTCCTGCAAATGTGACTGTGCTGCACATGTGTATGTGTGTAAAGATAGTGGGCATGTGGATGTCTGAAATGTGGTGATGGCAAGTTGCACACAGGTATATTCATATGTGTGTGTATCAGTGTAACATGAAATGATTTCCTTTGCAGCGTGTTCAAGTCCGGAGAAAGTGAGTATAAACTTTGTGTGAAAATTGATTGTTATCTCTCAGTTGCCAGAAAGTATGAAAGTATTATTTCATAGTCATTAGTCTGTTCACAAAGATATATATATTTATACAAACTGCCTTTGTGATTGTTCATTTGCAGTTTCATGGACATTATCTTTTGAAGCAACCTCTCTCTCTCTCTCTCTCTCTCTCTCTCTCTCTCTGTCTTCTGTTCTCTCTCTCTCTCGCTTTATGTAAGCGATTCTTGGGAGTGCCGATGAAAACGCCAAACAAAGTAGTTTATGGTGATCTTGGTAGATATCAGTTATTTGTAAACTCGTTCTTAAATGTTCAAAGGTACTGGTTTAGAATACTACAGATGGATCAAAATAGACTGCCATACATGGCTTATCAGATGTTGCTTGGATTAGATCTAAATGGAAAACAGTGTTGATCTTCTCAAGTTAGAGAAATATTATGTACAACAGGTTTTAATTTTGTGTTTTTGTGTGGTTGCAAAAAGGTGTTGGTGATGTGAAAGGATTTCTTATTACTTTCAAGCAAAGACTTATAGATATCTTCATTCAAGAATGGTCGGGTACTATTAGTGATAGAGACAGATATTCGTGCTACTGATCATTTAAAATTATATTTGAAAAAAAACACCATAACAAATGCTGATGAATATTGTTTCAGAGTGGCGTTGTCTCAGGCCAGGTTTAATGTGCTTCCTTTAAATAATAATGTTAATAGGTACACTGAAAATGATGTTTTAAAGCATTGTCCTTTTTGCCAAGGTGAGCTAGAAGATGAATACCTTTTGTTGTTTGTTTGTTCTGTATATAATGATTTACGGACAAAATTTCTTCAAGACTGTTTAAACATGTCTCTTAGTTCACTTCTCCGATCAAACAACAAGCAGAGAAATTTCCATGTATCAAAATTTATTTTCCATGCGATCAAAAGGAGAAATCATATACTCAGACCTAATTAAGTAGAATTAATGTCAAGTCCATGAACATTATGATATTGTGTCATCTATTCAAGTGTTATAATACCCCTTCCCATGCCCACCCCCAGTCCCCTGGTTTTGAATTGTGGTCCATGGACAAAGTTCATTAAAACAGTTTCATTCATTTTCTCTCTCTCTCTCTCTCTCTCTCTCTCTCTCTCTCTCTCTCTCTCTCTCTCTCTTTGTAATTTTTGCAAGTTGATAACTGTTGTTTTTTTGTTATGAGAAAAATATGTATTTAGGTCGAAAATTTTCTTTTGAAATTATCACTTGATTTGTTTCTCACCTTCTATGCTAGGATTATGATTTCACTAAGTCTATGTTGTTTTGTTTTTTTCTTCATTCTTCTTTTCTTTTTCTTTTATTGTTGTCTTTTTCCTCCTTTTTCTTCTCCATTTTCTTCTTCATCTTCTTTCTACTTATATGCCAGCAATCTCACTGATCCACACCAGCCTGCTTATAGGGCTAGACACAGTACAGAAACAGCCCTCCTCAAAGTCATAAACCATCTTCTCTCCTTTGCTAATAACAAAATATCTCTTCTATCTCCATTGGATCTTTCTGCAGCTTTCAGTACTAATGATCCCGGCATCCTTCTATTTACACTTCAAAATTCTTTCATCCTTTCAGGCACAATTTTAAACTGGCTGAAATGATACCTCTTTACCCAGTCCCAGACTGTCTCTGTCAACAGCCATAATTCCTCTGCATCTATGTGGGGTCCCACATGGTTCAGTGCTTGGACCAGTTCTATTCATTTTGTACATCAGACCCTATATTGGTTGTGATCAGCCAACATGCACTGCCACATGAAAGCTTCACTGATGACACGTAATTACATACATCAGGTTGCATTTTTTTTAACTGAACAACATGACTACAAGCACCCAAAACTGCATTTCATACCAAAGCAATAGAGGACACTGAACAAACTACAATTCAATGAAGGGAAAATGGAAATCTTACTCCTTTCTCTCCCTAAATTCGTGAGTAACCCTTCTCTTTCTGTGTCTATATGCATTGGCACTAACAATGTTCCCTTTTATTCTTCCTTTGATCTTACTCTTTCTTTCAAGAAGTATGTATCCAATATCAGTAAAGCAGCCTTCTTGGAAATTAAAAAAAAATCGGTTCCATTCAACATTTTCTTTCCACTGGAGCTACAAGAACACTGGTCTGTTCACTGGTCTTGTCAGGCTTGACTACTGTAACAGTCTCCTGGCCGGTTCACCAAAGTACCTTCTTGAAAAGTTCCAGAACAGAGCTGCCAGGATGGTCTGCAAGTAACTAAGACGGAACTGCATTGTGCCTCTCTTACAGTCTCTTTAGTGGCTGCCTGTCCAATACAGAATCAGCTACAAACTTGCATCCGTCTGCTTCTCATATTATTTTTGGCACTGCTCCGAGATATCTTATAGATATCATCCACAAACATGTCCCAACCTGATACTTGTCTGCTTTGCATCCCTGCTGTCAGAACAAAGTTCTTTGGTCAGTGTTCTTTCTCTTTTCATGGTCCAGCTGTCTGGAACCAGTTCCCTCTGCAAATCAGGAACTCTACTTCTTTAACTTCATTCAAGCCTTCCCTGAAAATCCAAATCTTTAAACTAATATAGAACAACGCCACACCATTCAGATGTTCTTGTGTATTTCTCGTGTGTGTGTGTGTGTGTGTGTGTGTTTGCTTATTTTTGTAAAGCGCCTAGAACCTTGTTTAGAGAATAGGCACTATATAAATTCATTTTATTATTATTATTATTACCATTATTTACCTCACTTATTATTTTTAATTTTATTATCTTGTTGCTTTTGGGGCATGGTCAAAAAAAGCCTATAGCTTATCCTTTTACCCTCAGTAAAACATTCCAATTCAAGCTCTCTCTCTCTCTCTCTCTCTCTCTCTCTCTCTCTCTCTCTTGATCACAGGCTCGCTTGCCAGGGTCAGCTCTCTTGCTGCCATATTTTTGGGGGCTTTTTGACTCACTTGTGTAAACAAAGTGAGTCTATGTTTTAACCCGGTGTTCAGTTGTCTGTGTGTGTGTGTGTGTGTGTGTGTGTGTGTGTCCGTGGTAAACTTTAACATTGACATTTTCTCTGCAAATACTTTGTCAGTTGACACCAAATTAGGCATAAAAATAGGAAAAATTCAGTTCTTTCCAGTCATCTTGTTTAAAACAATACTGCATCTCTGGGATGGGCACCAAAAAAAAAAAAAAAAAAAAAAAAAATGAAGGCTTATTATATGCAGACTGCATTTACTGTTATATTTATATTTTTTCTATTCTCTAAACTTGGCACTTTGATCTGATATTCTGACACAACAACAAGAGCAGTCATTATTATCATTTTTTGTTCAAACAGGAACTTCTTTTGCTAAGCATGGAAGTTTTATTTATTTTGCTAACGTTTTTGGTGCAGATAGTAAAAAAGGGAAATTACTCTGTAATTAATGCTAGGGGACTTCATTTGCTTTAAACTGATCTTTCTCATCTTAAACATTACATTTTGAAATTATACTCAATACATAAAAAGCTTGGGTGCTTTTTACTTTCAGTGTACAGGGCTTTCACTATGTTCATTCGCCCAAGTGGTCTTTTTCGGAAAATACTAAAATCAATACGACGAGTGGACTTTACAAATCTGTTGGCTGAGCCCTGAAGGTCATGGGCAAAAATCAATTGCGTACACATATTTATACACATTCAAAGCACGTGCTCATATTCTTCGTGAACGCGAACGACGCCATTTTGTTTCAAGTTGTTGACCTGCCTATTCAATCCTATATTCAATGGACAATACACGATAACATGTGATGGAAAGTTGGAGAAGGAGACCGTTAAATATTTATTCAGAGAAAGATTTGTGAACGCCTCATCACTTACTGGATTATGCCCCAAACTGCCATAAAAATATCCACAGAATCAGTCGGAATTCACAGTTAAAAATTGTAAACCATTTGAGTTAATACCCTTGAACTGATCACGATGAAATGAAAAAATTTCCAGTCTTGACTTTTCTCAAAATGAAGTCCTTTTCACTTCTTACAACGTTTAGAAGTACTTGTACTTGGCTCTACATGTTATTAGTTTAACAAAATACTCAATTTTCATATCAACTTTAAAACTATAAAACTAGAATGAACATAAATGAGAAATTGAATCGACCGTGTCGTACTACATTCCCGGCGGGTGTAACTAAACTTGTACATCTATCTAGATCTAGTGAAAACGGCTAAATGTTGCAGTGTGATTGCGGCGATAGCCATTAAAAAGAATTTTTTTATTGCCCTTAAAGATTTTTTGAAGGCCCAAGATACACCAGAATAATATGATTTAAACAGCGTTCTCACTGCGAATACTGCAGTTGATTTATCGCCCTTTAAAAAAGTTTGTTCAAACGTTAAATTTTAGAACGTCAGTTAAGGAGCCACGATAGTGTAATGGATAAGGCAGTTTCTTCTCACCCGAACACACGGGGTTCAAATCTGGTTAGGACTTTTTTTTCTTTTTTCTTTTTCTTTTTTTAAACACGAAGCTTTATAATAACAAATGCAGAAAACATTTTAACGATTAGATTTTTTTTTTTTTTAAGTGTATCACAAGTGAGTCTTGAAGGCCTTGCCTCTCTTGTTTTTGTTGGGGTTTTTTACATATACAAAGTGCATACTGTGCATCAGGACATCAGGTCTCCAGTTTATCATATCCTCAGAAAGACAACCACTTAAACCTTTTAACCCCTTGACTGCTGACACTTTTTTTAAGTCAGCTATATTCTATATGTCGAGAGGAAAAAACTGTGTCTGTACTATATGCTTTAAAACTAATGTAGCTTTTTGTGTTTGTGGGAATTAATGCAGGAAATCCCAAACTACAGATAATTGCCCATATCTCGGTCTGTTACTGTCATCTGCTCAAAACTGATAGATGAGATTGACCAGTCATTGAATGTTGATGTCAGTTTTGTCACTGCATTGTCATAATCTTCATGTCCAAATGACTCATCAGAGATCAATATATATATACCTGTCCATAATCATTTGCAGCCTGCAAAGTTGTGTAAATCCACTGACTGAGACCACTGTCTTTGCTTGACAAAGGTTCGGTGCCTTTTTTTTTTTTTGCATATGAGCCAAATTTGTTTCATATTGTCCAGTTAGCAAATCATTATCAAGAAAAAAGAAGTCCTCCACCAGATATATGCTTATGTAAATAGTGGAGTTGTTGTTTTTTTCATCCAGACATATCAAACTAATCGTTCAGAGTATGTTTATATTCACTGGACAAAACTCCATTGAAAGAAAAATCAGAATATGAACATCTTATAGGTACTGAATGAGTTAATTATTACATGTTTTAAAATTTGTGAATATTTCTGCAACTCAACATAGAAACAAACAAAAACCGAGTAATAAGCCTTGGTCTCTTTTTCATTAGAATTATCATTTGAATCATTGTGCAAGTTTTCATCATCACTGTCTACCTCATTCATAATTTTTTCACATGTTTAAAAGGATTGGGAGCCTGATGCCATCATCCTGTTGATATTTTGAAGAAGACGGGTATCAGTTCTTGGGAGAAAAGATTTCATGAGAACCATATGACTGGTCTGTTGGAAAAAGAAAATCACTTAAATGAACCTTTCCTGAGGCTATATATGTCAGTCAGTGGTTCTCCCCCTTCTTAACCCTTTCCCTACCAGGAAAATAAGATTTAAGTGAAATATATTTGCCAGGGTTTTTTCCCCAAAAACAGGTATAAATTTTCAAAAAATGCTGTGCTTTTTTTTCTTTTTTTTTTTAATTGGAGAAAGACCCATAAAAGTATATATTTTGTGGAAGGTAAATGAATAAAGAATACAAAACACATGATGTTTTCCCATTTTATATATTTTTAGTGACATGCTGTTGTTTTTAAATCAATGTTTTGTTTTTTGTCACATTTTCAACTTGTTCATTACAAACATTAGTCAGGTAATTTGCTTTAAAATATCATATTTTCTGGACAAATAGATATCCGCACACACAAAATCATACTAGAACAACCACAACAACAACAAAATTTTTTAAAGAGATAGATACACAATGTATTGTGTCTTCTCCAAGTGATAATATGGATGTGGGGCCACGCCCCCTCAGTCTCCACCCCCGTCCTCCTCACCCCTCTCACATGGTCACTTTATCCAGTTCTCATCAGACCGCGTTGGCTGAGTGCCAAGAAAATCGCTCACACTGTGTCCTGCTAATAATTCAGTCACTTTCTGTCTCTGCGACAGCTGTACAGCCGGCATCACTCACTGATAGTTGTATCTTGGCCACTCTCTTGATTGCTCCCTTTATTTTCTATCAAATCGTCCTATGGATGTTCATCACTGTCTTCTCCTTCAAATTTACACTTCAATTCTTTCTGAGCATCAGCTGAAGAAAGCCGTCTTGGTTCATTTAGTTCGCCATGATTGCATGTCTTGAGCACGGCGTCAGTCTGACATTTTGTTGAGCGAGCGAGGAGAGGAGTGAGGCAAACACTGCTACAGTA